>NC_135448.1:15061108-15429858 GCF_051991255.1 Vanacampus margaritifer | reverse complement strand
ATCGATTAACAACTATTTTAATAATCGAGTAATCGCTTGGAGCCATTTTTTTTTTTATTTAAAATTGTTCAAATCCTCTGATTTCGCCATATCAGCAGTAATTGTTCACTGATTTCTGTGATCTTTCCTGAAAGAAGATTGACTATCTTCTGTTTAATCAAAATTATACATTGCAAATATCTGTTTTTACTTAAGAAAACAATGACCAAATTGGTCACATAGTAAAAACGTCAATCCCCCCCCCCCCCCACCACCTTTTTTTTTTATCATTATACGAATATGAAGTACAATATAAACACCCATCAATGGTTTACAAACAAATCAGGGCGTAAAAATGCTTTTGTAATGCACTTGTAACTGCTTAATGCAACTGCAAAACCCTACCAAATCATCATTGTTTTATTTCTGACAAGGACTCAATCACTGCCGGGTAAAAAAAAAATCACAGGTATCCCTCTTCTCTCAGCTCCAGAATGATTAGCTATACTTTTCTCCCATAGACAGCTCTCTGGTCTTCATGTTTGCGAAACAGCAAATGCAATTTTCATTAGTGAAACACAAATCCAAAAACAAGCACTCGTGTTGAAGCAATCAATCGAAAAGGCAACACCTGAGCAACTAGAAATACCCATCAGTCGCATGTTCCAATACGTTTGCTCACTTAAAAAGTGAAAGCTGCTGTGTCCTGAATTGCTTAACACATCCGCACTTTTGTCTCAAATTCATCTATTAACCTGAAACGTTTCTTCATTCCTTCCTTTAATCCTTCCTCTGGTCTCTCGACCTTGCTATTTTAATGCTGTACATGACGATGCCCTTGACTAAGTAGTGCCTTGAGAACCAAATTTAAATTGTTCCGTGCAAGCTTGTAACACAAAACAGTCATCACGAATCATCTGCGCCCACTGAAATAAACAGAAAAGGAAAAGACAGGCACAAGCTACTGCAATATGTGACTCGGTAATCTGCAGCCATTCATTTTTGTAGAGAATATCTCAAGGCACCGTTGTATACGATACTATAAGCCATATGGTTATTGAGGTGGCGCAAAACGTACAAATATAGACATCCTATTAGATGGATAGGTCCGTCTATACTTTCAGGGGGGCCATTTCCCAGACTAATTGGCTGCACAGCACCCTAGCAAGCCTGGAGGGATCCACAAAAGTGTGAAATTTCCTGACAACAGGAGGGGGAAAAAAGGCCCCATCAATCCAATTTTGATCATAACCATAACTGACGTTTTATGATTCATTAGGTATCGTATAGAGAGAATAACACACTGTCACTGGGAATGAAGGCAGGGAAAACCTCTTCAAGTACACTTCTTCAAAGATGAGAAACTTTAATAGGCGGCAGAGAGCGTGCCAATCAGAGTTCAGAGCAACCGAAAGCTGAGCCTTGATTGGATGCCATGCTTCACTCGTGTTGTTAAATCCTTCCAGCCATCACGTGCTGTAGCTTCGGGTAATTAAACAAGCTCGACTTGGCTCATGAATGACTTTAACTCATTTTCAAAAGGCAGCGGATGTGCTAAATGAGAAGAACATTTCTTACATTTAACTTAAATATACTTAGTTATTTTAACTTAAAACACAATATTATTTATTATTATTATTATTATTGTTCTTTTATTATTTGATCATTCTGCTTATTTTAACTCATTGACTCTCAACCATTTTCACTGAAGCAACCCCATTTGCTCCCGGCTGTTTTACTGCATTTTGACTGAGTTTGCAAGGCCCACACAACATTGTGTCCTATTGCTATAAAATCATGGAACCTACCAACAACAAAAAAAGTATATTTGTATCCGTTTCCGTTTTGCAGTCATTAGCATTACAATATAGCTAAGTTTCATCATTATTCACAAATCTGTTCAAAACACTGGGGGAAAGAGCTTGTTGCAAAATGGCCCTGGTTGATCTCTGTTTCCGTTTTGCAGCAATTAGCATTACAATATAGCTAAGTTTCATCATTATTCACAAATCTGTTCAAAACACTGGGGGAAAGAGCTTGTTGCAAAATGGCCCTGGTTGATCTCTTATACTCTGCTGCCACGTGCTGGCCGCTTTTTAAATAACTAACATTGCTTTAAGCGACCTCTTCAGGTCAGAGGCTGCTTCAAAGCCTTCTGTATGCCTCTAGCATAAAAAACTAAAAATATCTTATTTGATCAAGCAGTCTTGGCATTGAGTGTTAACAGCCAGTTTCATGAGTTGAATTTTCTTAAATTGAATCTTAAGATTTTGCATAATCTAGTAATAAGATAAATGGGAAAAAAATACAAGTCTTAAAACAATCAGACAAAAGTGCAATATAGCTCTTTATTGTAGCATTTTTTTCTGCCCTCAGACTGGCAGGTTGTGGGTTCAAACCCTGGCTGGGTTATAACAAAGACCCTAAATGAATACGTATGTATTTTTAAGAAACTATTCAATATTACTTTTTCAAGACCACTGTGGTTGATATAGGCCTAGTATTATTTTCTTATTTTTCAAAATCTTAAAGGTAAATTTAAATAAAAATGTTCTTGTTCTGTTAGCAGATAATTTTTTCTTATTTTACTACATTTTTTCTTACATTTTCTACAGTCCTTTTTGCATTGCAAGTGGAAAATAACATTGGCGTGATAGTTGTTATTCGTTGGCCCAGTTGACTGCACTTTCAATTGTTTGGGATGGCACTCGCTCGACTAATAACATGTTGTGGCCACACTTCACATTTTCCAGAAATTAACGAAAGTGCACCCGGCACACGCCAGCGTCAGATAGCAGCCAAAAGCAAGGCAATGAGCTGGAGGAAACAAAAGAAGGAAAACAAAGACATCTGACATTCTGCAAACAATCATTCTGCATCACTCGAATTTCGCTTCCAAATACTAATGAATCTTCCCTTATGCCGCAGGGTGAAAGATGTATTCATTAAGCAGGCATTAAAAATAAAAAATAAAAATCTCAATGAACAAAAAAACAACAACCGGAAAATAAATACCGGTTTCAAAGAAGATTTTGCACACTTCAAGTGTGGCATCTGTGGGAACCAAAAAGACAGCAACTCATATGGGACACTTGTGAACTAGACAGACAAAACTGGTAGGGGTTGTTTGTTCGTGTACGCGACAAGACAGCTCAATCTAGTTCCTCACAGGCCCGGAAGGAGTTTAGACCGTAATAAAGAGATAAAAGTAGGAAACCTGGATGGTACACTTACAGGAAATGTGAATAAGCCAATACATGATGTATCTATTGTTGAGAGTCTTCTGCCCAGATTTAGTTATAACTGTTTAGATTTTGTCATAGCTGTTTTAATTTCTTCAGTAGAGCTGGGTGAGTGTTTAAATGATGTTTGGGGGAGCTTCCTCTATTCCCATTTGGGGCCATTTGTCTGGGGTTGAAGCAAATGTGTTAATATGATTCCTTTGTAAGTCTTATCTTATGCTGGGTGACGTCGGGTTTGAGACCTACTATATTTCCACATCAAAAGGCAATGTGTATTGAATGCTGTAAAAGTCTGTCTTGGCTGGTGGCTGGGGGGAGAAAGGGGCTTGGGGGGGTGGGGGGGAGTTGTAATACTTTTTCAAGATAGTATAAGAATGAGAGGAGTCCGCTGAAAAAGACACACTTGCGAGAGGAACTGCAGCCATTTGCCTGTAAACTTGCTTGTGCCCAGAATATTCTGTAAAATAAATCCTTCGAAGGACCTGTTCACCGATCTCCAGTCTGTATTCAGAAAATCAACATTCTCTCTATCCGAACAACAAAGAACACGCGGAAGACAAAGAGTGTCCTTCCGACACTATCCATTAATTGATTTCATTAAGAGGTGTGTCAAAAGACATTATCGCATTTAAATGTACCCCCTCCCCCGTGTCAATTTGTGTCCATGCCTCGCAGGCCGGAGGACTTGTTGGAGCCATCGGTTCTCAATCATCCTATCATGCCTAACCGCTGTCAGAAATGAGCGGAAAGAATAGAGAAAGCAAGCGAGAGAGATGGGTATCGATTTGATCAGATATACAACCGTGAGCCCTGAAATAGAAAATAAGCAGGAATGAGTCTGTGTGGGTGATGTGTTTGTAAGTCAACAGCACTGACAGGGGGAGGAAGACATGTCTTGTCTTGTTTTTCTTTTCTTTGGTCCTTTCTCGGGTTTCCTGACGGCCTCACGACTCTGGCTGGAAGTGTTCGGTTTAGGGGAACGGTATGGGATATTTTTTTTTTAAATAGGTTTTAGGTGAACTAATGAATACACACACACTCGCACGCACGCACACACACACACACATACACATGTTCACCCACATACAAAAAAAAAAATACAAAAAAAAAAATATATATATATTTTTTAAAAAGGAGCGCAATGATGATGACATGTCAAATCGGTAAAATTACCGAATGAACAATACTGAGCTCTCCAGAGAAAAAAAAGAAGAAAAAAAATAAAATAAGCAGGAATGAGTCGGTGTGGGTGATGTGTTTGTAAGTCAACAGCACTGACAGGGGGGAGGAAGACATGTTTCTGGCCGATTCTAGGTTTTGAGAGCAACTGTAAAATCTGGAGGATCACCACTTCAATACGGAGTGGAGTAAACATTTTTGTTATAAAGTATTTGAAAATATGTTAGAGCGTATTTGCAAATACGTTTGAATATATTAGGGATTTGAACGTACACTATTAGGAAATATGTTTGAAAGTATTTGCAAGCACATTTGAACATACTTGTATTTAAATGCTAAAAACTTAGCATTTTTCCCATAATGCCACGGGGGTATGCGCATGTTAATAACCCTGTGCCATTTTGGGGAAAAATATGCCAAACAGAAATGTACTGTAGGCATAATAAATAATAACCATTCAGAATAAATAGTGTTTATTTACCTGATTTTAAAACGCTCTGGTATAATGTAGGCCAGATGCTAAAATAAAAAAAAAGCATTTTGTGAAAGGATAAAAATGTTTTTTTGCATTTAGCTTACAAGAATGTTCAAACTTTGTTGCAAATATGATTAAATATATTTGTAAGTTTGTTTGAATGGATTCACTAGTACGTGTGAACTGCAAATACGTTCAGTGGTAGTTTGTTTCATAAGAATTCCTAAAAACTCTTCAAATCAGACCGTTTATTTTCATTCTGGGTAGATTATTATGTAGTACAGTATTTATAAGGCTAATATCTGCATGCTTCTTGTGTTTGTAAATATATCTTCATAACAATATACAAAATTAATATTCCTGCCTAATTCTACATGCTGAACTGGCATCTACCATTAGTCACGAAAATGCGGTCAGAAAAATAACACGCTGAAAAAGACACAAAGGATGTAAAAATGTTTAAACTCACAGGTAACGCCTTGCCAGGTGATTGGTGGTACGGGGAGGGTTATACATCAGCTGAACTTGAGACAAGCTGGCATTGTTTGGGGACCAGCCATTTCCTGTCACAGGAAACAGGAAATACTCATTTTATTTGTTTGGATTGAATTTGGTTTTAGAGTGGTTTAGCAGTCTAGAAATGGAATGGAGAAGTTCTATGGTAATGTCTGTGTGACATGCTCAAATGCAGAGGGATACAGTCATAAAAAAAGTATACACACATCCATCCATACTTAACACTGATTAATATGGTGGATCCTGTACTCCCATCCCCTCAATTTTCAGCCATTTAAACTTTGCCTTGTGGGGAGAATGGAGTCTGTACGGAGTATAGTTCGTTTAATTGTAACCATAATCCAGGGTCCTTGTGTTTTATGTTCCAGCCAAACTTCAAATAGTTTTCAAGAATACTCTTCAAAAAATAAAGGTGCCAAAAAGCTTTAATGGCAATTCAGAGCATATATTAGATCTGTTTTAGTGATACTAATTTGTTTGTTACTTATTTGTTCAGCCAACTGTAATTTTGGTGATTACTTGAGTAATCGATGTGGTAATCGATTACTATTTAAATTCAGTCAACTGTAATATGGCGATTACTTGAGAAATCGATGCGGTAATCAATTACTATTGTAGTTCAGTCAACTGTAATGTAGCGATTACTTGAGTAATCGATGTGGTAATCAATTACTATTTTAATTCAGTCAACTGTAATATGGTGATTACTTGAGTAATCAATATGGTAATCCATGCTAAAAAAAGATGCTTTTGCAACAACCCTAATCATTTTAAATCAAAGCTACTTCAGAGAAAATGTCGTGAACTGGATACATTTCATATGCAAATTCGACTATGAGTCATTTCTGACTTAGGGCTTGATGGCACCAAAAAAAAGGAATTTAAAGTGTCGCAATTACAGTGATGGAATTTTGGAATACACTTTAATCAGCTGAATTTCCTTGTGTGGGTAGTTCATTCTGCTCTACTTCAGTCTCCATTATAAAAAATACAAGCCTGGTTCTTGAATCATACTGACTTCCCGTTTGTGTGTGTGTGTGATTGACAGCATCTAATTACAATTGAAGGTGGTGTATTCCTTTAAGGTCTTATTCCATAATGTTTACTTCTCTTCAGGGTCCACACCAAGCATGCCAGATTTAGGTTCAGTACCTAAATTGGTGTCGGGAGAGGTTCTGTTGGCGTGGTGAGAGGAGATTGTACTTCTAAGATAGCGGAACCGCAAGGGGAATTAGAATGCTGTCGCACCCCCAGGCTATAAAATCTGAATGTAAGAATTACGAGGGATTTTCTTCCCCACTAGAGCATATATACAGTCATTAGGTTTTAAATGTTGACTTTATTGTTCTTGTATAGTGTCCAGTCGTGATGTTCCCTTTCAGGAGAGTTTCATTGTCACGGTTTAGAACCTAAAATAAATAAACTGCAGAGCCCAGGATGCAAGGATTAAACGAAGCTTAGACATTTATCCTGTACATTTGTTAAATTCAAGACAAGACAACATTTTGAGAAATTAGTAATTTTGCAAAAGCCAAAGGGGACTTATGATTATTTGAGCAGAGAAAATGAGACTGATTAACAATGCAAATGGCTGCCTGGCTCTGTTGGATAACTGGGAGCACTTTGGGCCAAGTATTTAGTTAGCGTCACCAAGATTTAGCTTTGTATTTGGCTCAAAAAACAATTCAATTCTCTTGTAGCCTTAATTTACTGTAAACAAACTCTCCCTTTTGCCACTTGGCCAGCTTGGTGGCAGTAATTTTAAGCAGACCGCTTTCGAAATACATTGATTGTTAACGATGGCCCTGCAAACATCAGCCAAAAATAATAGGTCAAAATTATTCTTATTATTATTAGTAGCATTTTTTTTTTATTTAACAAACTCAAAATATTTTTCAAAAAGCGTTGAACATTCAATATAGGTTTCCTACGAGAAACAAGAGGAAATAGAGATAAAATACATTAAATGGGAAAATATGAAAAACTAAATTGAAACTAAATATGAAGGGGACTGATGTAGTTTTAATTTGTAATATCACCAATCACCACTAGATGGCAGACATCAGTGAGTCTTATACTGCCCTATACTACAACGTGAGTACACTCTAAAAACAGTTGGGTCAAAAGTAACCCAATTATTGGTCAAAAATGGAATGATCCACTCTATGTGTCGATTTGACCCAACTTTCTGGGTTGTTATATACAAAATGACCCAATTTTTTGGGGTCAAAGTTGGGTCAAATCGACCCAAGTAGAGGATCGGTCCATTTTTGACCCATAGTTAGGTTATTCTTGACCCAACTTTTTTTAGAGTGTGGGAATAATATTTTTTGTGGATTTGGAATTATATGCAGAACAAACATAGTACCTCAAAAATATCCAAATTTTGATTGAGTTGATTTTTGTGAATTTTATTTTAAAAAAAATTACAAAATGAGTCCTTAGTGTTGGTTTCTTGTTCAACAGTTTTGTGCCGTCTTTGAATGGTCATTTTTTTATGCAAAATGGGAGCCAAAAAGGCAAATAATTTTACATATATTTACAGATGATACCGTGCAATTTGGCGAAATGAATTACTTTTTAAAAATGATTATTAATCTGCCTTAAAAAAAATCCATATCGGTCGGGCACTCGAATGAACATAGACTTGGTATCTTGCGCTTTAATGTGGCTTGTTCGTGCGGACATTCTTTCCACATCATATTGCGATGTGCAACGCGCACAGTCACATTATGTTCTCTCCTCACTCTTTGAGCTGAAGTGGTAATACATCACACAAGTCCAGGCTAAGGTTAATTACACTGTCGGCCTATGCAACTCTCCCATTTCATCCACCTGCGTAATTGATGTGAGAGTAGCGGGAGAGCCGCATGATGACACAGCCGATGGTCATGATGCTTAGTCGGGGGTCTGGGGGGGGGGGGGATGCAGATCACATGCTGAGCCTCCAAAAAAAAAAAAAAATGCTGATTTTTGAATAGCATAATTGCACTACCATCCAACTAATTGGTATCCACCAAAAGTGACCATTTCTAAGCTGTTGCTTGTGATGTCTCCACCGTTATCTGCCCCGCTTATCCTCGGCAGGGTCTGGCCAGATCTGTCTCGGCTGACACTGGGGGGAAAGATGGGGTACACATAGGACAGACGTAAAATCAATGGCAGGGGCTGACACGGAGCCGGACAAACCGCTCTTATTCACACCTACGGGTGAGCGTTGCCAATTAACCTTTCTCTTTCCCACCACCCACAAACCAATAACCTTCTCGCCGTCATCCCACAGTGGTGTGAATGGCTCCACCGTGCCACCTGCATGAAATACCAGGACGCAACGAAAATGTCCCCCCACTGAGGGCTGGACTGGCCATCTGGCATAAAGGGCAGTTGCCTCGTGGGCAAGCGTCTTTTGAGGCAGCGATGCTATTTAATAAATCATCAACAATCGTATTCAATAGGGGTGTGCATCTCTCCACAAGATGATTCGATATGGTTTTGATATGTAGGATGATTCAAGGATGGTTAAATTCGAGGAAAAAAAAAAAAAGGTTTGCACCAGCAAAAAAAACACCAAAACATGTCCAATCCAAAACAAACCGTTCGTAACATGGTTTTAGAATGGGTTGGATTCTTGCAGTTTCAATTCCAATTGTATCCATTATTTTTACATGCCTCCCAGAGATGCTGATAATCGTCTCCATGGCAACTCCACACTGCCATACATTACGCACCTGGCGCATAGTGGAACCGCTCAGCAGGCTAACACTCTAGAATTCCGCCTGCCCTTGAAACATGCTCCGAAACCACTCGGTTGAAAAACTTCGACTTTCTGGAGATATCAAATACACGCCTCCAAATGCACACGCACATTTATCTCGCGTTTTTTTATGTTACCTTGAACTTTATTCACGGTGAGTAAATACCCCAAGAACTGCGTGAGCTTTTTATTCCGATTTATTTCCTCCTTTTTGCGTTGACGTGCTGTTCGCTAAGCGGGAGAATAAAGACGTCATATGTCATGCGCACGTGCGGGTAATGTAATAAAAAGCGGCAGATGACTTTGGAATTGTCCTCAAGGGCCAGATGGTGTTACAGGGATTGGATAACGGTGCATTGGCTGCGCCGTGCTGTTTGGCGTCGTTGTCAAGCCTAATTCATACAAAATAGGAACAGCCTGCCTACCGGGTAACCCTTTTTTTTTTTTTTTCTGGAGAGCTCAGTATTGTTCATTCGGTAATTTTACCGATTTGACATGTCATCATCATTGCTCTCTCTCTTTTTTTATTTATTTTTTTATTATTTTTTTTTGTATGTGTATGTGCGAGTGTGTGTGTATTCATTAGTTCACCTAAAACCTATTAAAAAAATCCCATACCGGTTCACCTAAACCGAACACTTCCAGCCAGAGTCGTGAGGCCGTCAGGAGACCCGAGGAAGGACCAAAGAAAAGAAAGGAACCGGGTAACCCTATGGATTGAACCATTGTGGAGTTGAGTTGGTCGCGCATGTGCTTGTAAAAGATAAAATCGCAAAAACAAGACCTTCAGTTTCAAACTCTTTGGATCAATACAGTCTGTCAACTTTTGTTTTTCAATCCCGATGGGCTTTTTTGAAAAATATAGTATGAAAGGCAAACATTTTTGACCAAACAATTACCGAGCACACGGACAAATTGCAGAGTCACTGCCTTGGAAAATTCCTTACTTGGCTCAGGGTGGTTAAATAGAAGAAGACTCTGCTTTTGTTTTATGATAGAAACGATTCCCCTCTGCGTTTGATTAATTAAAGAAGTGAATTAGAAATGTGATTCTTGACAATTCATTTACTTGTTTTTGCCCTCCCGTCCTCCTTCCGGCCGACTCGGCCCGACAACTCCCGATGAAGCCTATCCTTTCACGGTTGTTGCCAAAAGCCCTCCATTAATTATAGACAGCGGTTCCATAGGCTGCCTTTTGTTTCTTGATGATGTTTTTTTTAGCCGTAGCCTCAGTCGAACCCAGTCACGCTTATAGACGAGCGCAAACCCAAACAGCGCTCGCTGCAAATATTGACACAGTCACCCGAGGCCACGCCAAATGAGTGCCGCCCCAGTGACGGAGGCATCTGTGACTCCAAATGGAGCATGGCAAGCATACAAAGTAGGGGAGCGCCGCCAATGCCGCTGAAGAGAAGACGACAAACCATAAGATTAATAATAAAAACAGAGATCAATATTAGGCCCCATCAATAGAATTGTCGGCGGAAAAAAATACAGATCGAATAATTGGGCAATTAATTAAATATATTAATGCATAAAATATCCCCGCCCCCACCCAAAAAAAAAAATAATTCAATGTGTATCAAATTGATTACAATTAATCAGCTGATTAGTTAAAACAATATATCGAAATGCATTCTTTTTTTTTTAACTTCCCCCAAATGCATTTCAATGGGCGTCAATTATATCTATCGCCATTTAATTAGACGATGAATTAAAAAAATAAATCTATATTGCATAAAATACAAAAAAAAATAATAATTCATTGGGCGTCAATTATAGGAAAGGGTCAACTGTAAATATGAATTAATTTTATAAATAAAAAAATGACTTTGCTTTTCTTGTTCCCAGAATGCATTGTGGTGCAATGCATTTAATTAATGAAGTTTTATAAGGACATTAATCCTGTATTTTTGTTACAAGTTGTTCAATGTGTGTCATGTTTGATTTGTGTTTCATTTTTATTATTATTATTATTATTATTATTATTAATTTATTTGTTTTTTTGTTTTTTTTACTTTTGGTTGTGTGTAAAATAGTGACATCTAAGTCAGACTTTAAGAAAAAAAATAGAATTTGTTTTGTTTTGACTGACCTTATCTGCCAATTGTATTATATATTCAGTATTTAAGGGTACAAAATAATGGTAATGATTGAGGCATATAAATAATGAGAGCTTTTGCAAAACTGCTGTAAATGGTTAGAGCACATAAAGGTAAAAAATTATCTGGCAAATGGCTGAATATTTTTCATGATGTTTGAAGGGCCATAATGGGCCGATGGGTTGTGATGGCAAAATGAAGCTTCATGAAGCATTTGCGATACTTTTCGACTCCTCTAGATGGTGCTCTTGGCTTAAAAATAAAGGCAAGTGCAATAAAAATTGATTACATTTGCATTGCATCTTTGAATCATGAGTGCCATCTTGAGGAGTCAAAAAGTATCGCAAGTGCTTCATGAAGCTTCATTTTCCCATCAGTACCGATGGGTTGTGGTTGCATCTTCCTCCCACCAAGATTGACACAGATGTCCGCCCTTTTCCAAAATGATCCATCAAGCCGGGCTTTGGCGGCACCAGTGGCTCGTTGAGAAGCTCATTAGAAAGTCTGTGACTTTGCCTCGCTCGCTACATCGCTTTAATGTTTCCTGTTTCAGTGTGTGCCAATTTACAGAGATGCTTCCATGAAAAATAAGATGTGAAACACGCAAATAGATGAGAGGCGCCGTTTGTATGTGCGTGAAGGAGAGATAGTGGAGAAGGAGGCGGCGGTGCTGGCATTAGTGCGTGACGTGGGCGGCTATTGAAGATGCTATTAGTATAAAACTGCCAACGAGTTGGGTGGTTTTCATACATCTTGGGCTGATACGAGTCGCGCCGCCGTTTGCGTCTCGAGCCGCAGCGGGTCCGATGATCATTCAGCGATGGCGATGTCATTACAAGCTGTCACTTTATCCTGTTTAACCTTGCAACTTCCTTCACTACCGTTCTGCTATATAACATTTTATTCCCTTTCTAAAAATAATTGTCCCAATTGAAACACGGTCACATTGTACTCAATTGCACTTGTTTTATTTTACCGTAATTTACCGTGTATAACTCACACCCGTGTATAATACATCCCCCGACCCCCCCAAAATTACTCTTATAAAGCCAAAGATATTTGAATGGTTTCTGGGTAATTTTGGGCTGCGGAGACTGAAAATGGCACCAGTTTCTTTAAATTGGCACGTTTTAGAGAAATACTTTTGATATTGCCCAATTCTCTGAATTTTTGCTTGATTTTCCCGTGACATGAAGCATGATTTCCATTTAGGAGGCTTTCACGATATTGTATCAAAAATGAAAGATTGTTGTATGAAAATGCTTGAAAAGACGGATAAAACCACAAATTTTAACACGCATGTCACAATTTGCATATTTTCAGTACTTTTGTTAAAAATTTGAATATAGCTCTCGTTTTCTGATTTTGCGACAACACACCCAAGAGCCGTTAAAACTTTCCTGGCACCAAAATGTCTTTGACCGGTGTTGTCAGAATGAATGAAGGTTCAAAAGGTATAAATGCTTTTGAATTCATCTTAAAAACACTAAAAGCTTAAAATGGTGCTCTTTTCCCCACACACATGATTAACCCTTTCACGGATAGTGGTTACTACACTGGACAGCTATTAAAACGTTTTCTCTTATATTAATGAATCTTTTTGCCACAGTTGCCCATTAGCCACTCCAGTGGACACTAGGGTAGTCTTGACATACATTGCCATCCAGTGGTTGAAATTTGTAAGTGCAAAAAAAAAAAAAAAGACCGACAACAAGATGGCCGACAGAAGTTCAGATGTGACGTGCAAGGAAGGAATAAGTCTCTATTTATTCTATTGCAGGAGGTCCTTGCAAGTAAAAAAAAATACATTGGGCAATCAAGCAACAACTAAGGAGTAATATAATTGATAAAATATCGAAGTATTGTTTTTGTAATTTGAGGAAATGGCGATTGATCAGGAGTCCACTAAATTGGACTTTAGACATCCTTCGCTGTATCGCTGACTACAATTTAGTGTTACTGTAACTTTGTTGCTTTTCAAAATACTTCATCTGCAATTTTTTTTTTTTTTGCAATACCTGTAGTAGTTTTGAAATATGTTAAAAATGCGTAAACACAATTTTATAAAAATCAAAAATACATTATTTTTTGTTATTTATTCTTTTCTTACAAACATATTTCATCAGTAGCTCAAATGTCACTAACTCCATGAAAAACGTATGTTTTAAAAAAAAAAAAAAAAAAAAAAACATGGTAATTTTTTTTTTTTTCATGCTTAAAGAATAATAAAACAGTTGATAGAAAAATCCTGGTCATAATTTGTGCATGAAAGGGTTAAGCATTTTTATAATCTTATTTTCTACGATTTGTATGTTGGTTGACAATTTTAGTAAGCTACTTTTAATTTCTTGACTTTGCTTTTACATGTCTGAAATGTTACACATTGAGTTACCTTGTGGATGAATTTCGCTATTAAAGTAATAATAGTAGTAGCAGTAGCCTTAGCAGTAGCTGTTGATGTTTTAGTAATTGTAGGCGTTGTTGGTGGTTGTTGTTAGAGTTGAGGGTGTTGTGATAGAACTGACAAAAGCAACAAATGACACAAAAAAATGGTTGGGCGTCGTCAAGAAAAAGATCGTACACTACATCCTGGCTGCTAACTGCAACGTTATGAATTGAAACGTTAACAAATCGTTTGCGATTCATTAGTGAACCCGCGTAGTAAAGTAAAAGCGTTTACTGTCTAGCAGCGACGTTGTTAAACGGAATTGCTCAGATTGCTTTTCCGGCTTACATAACACAACTCTTGCAGCCACTTGTTGCTTTAAGCAGAAATGCCGGAGCACAATCATTTTGTGCCCCAAAGCAAGTAAAATGACTTCACGTGTTTACTTATCCCAGCCACACACCCTTGTCTGATTCAATTGTAGAAAGCCAACAGAACACTAAATCAGCTCGACACGCATATAATTAGTAAACTCTTCTATAAGGACAATGAGATGGTAAACTAACCACTAGTCTGTATTAAATACAAAATGCCTTTGGATATTAAAACAGAGCAATGTGGTGGGGCACTATGTGTGAAATGCAGCCTCTCCTAATGTATTTACTATACGGCACAGGGGAATGCCACTTGATCTCATTTTGGATTATGGCCCTAGTGAGGATCAGTACATCCGAGCTGGAGCCAAAAGGCTCCACATAAGGAGGCTCATCCTAGACAAGCTGGAGACTTCTCTGGTGATTTCTGCCCAAAAAACTGCCCGTCACTGCTTCAGCGCTAGAAATAAACCGGAGATGTACGAGGAGTGTTTATGGAACTGATCGTTGTAAAAACTCATTGTAACCTTCTGCTCTAGATGATGAGTCATCAATCAATACTCATCCATCCCTAGATATTATCACACAACTTTCACTTTTTGCAGCGACCTGAAAGAACCAACAACCAATAAATGAGCTTGAACAAAACAAAAAAATCTAACATTTTAAAAACAATCATGCGGGCGGTATGGATGACGGAGAAACATCGGCGAAAACAGGACTGCTCCGAAAAACATGGACAACCAGAAAGAGGAGTGGTGGACGGTAGAACTGTGGTCTGACGAGCGCACCCTGTTTGACGTAAACTTAGTGAAGTAAAAGCTTTGACTTCTAGGGCCAAAATTTAGAGCTTTTGCGTTTCTATTTTGTTGGTTTCTACCAAGAGCATGGTGGTGGACGGTAGAGCTGTGGTCTGACGAGCGCACCCTGTTTGACGTAAACTTAGTGAAGTAAAAGCTTTGACTTCTAGGGCCAAAATTTAGAGCTTTTGCGTCTCTATTTTGTTGGTTTCTACCAAGCGCATGGTGGTGGACGGTAGAGCTGTGGTCTGACGAGCGCACCCTGTTTGACGTAAACTTAGTGAAGTAAAAGCTTTGACTTCTAGGGCCAAAATTTTGAGCTTTTGCGCCTCTATTTTGTTGGTTTCTACCAAGAGCATGGTAGTGGACGGTAGAGCTGTGGTCTGACGAGCGCACCCTGTTTGACGTAAACTTAGTGAAGTAAAAGAGATGACCACTAGGGCCATAGTTTAGAGCTCTTGCGTCTTTATTTTGTTGGTTTCTACCAAGCGCATGGTGGTGGACGGTAGAGCTGTGGTCTGACAAGCGCACCCTGTTGGACGTAAACTTAGTGAAGTAAAAGTGATGACCACTAGGGCCAAAGTTTAGAGCTTTTGCGTCTCTATTTTGTTGGTTTCTACCAAGCGCATGGTGGTGGATGGTAGAGCTGTGGTCTGACGAGCGCACCCTGTTGGACGTAAACTTAGTGAAGTAAAAGCGATGACCACTAGGGCCAAAGTTTAGAGCTTTTGCGTCTCTATTTTGTTGGTTTCTACCAAGAACATGGTGACGGACGGTAGAGCTGTGGTCTGACGAGCGCACCCTGTTTGACGTAAACTTAGTGAAGTTAAAAAAAAGGGGGCGGTTCATTGCAACAGTTGAGAACTCCATCGAACATTTTCACAGTCATGTAAATTTTTCCGCACAACTGACATGACAACTGACTGACCAATGATTAAATTGTCACCAAAAGATGTCGCCTTAGGATTCGTTCATAAAACGCCAATCAGTACACTTCACAGATGGGAAACTGTGGGTTCAAATTCACTGAACCGCTCCACTAAACCATTGTCCCTGACTGCTGTTTTGTCCTCTACTCAGCGAGGTTACAAATCAGCCCTCTCGCACATCCGACTCATCAGCCATCATCCCGGGTTGCTCATCACCGCTAAAAGGGGACACGGCCCTGCCGGCTCCATTAGTTCTCTACGGCAGCCCAAAGAAATAAAAACAAATGAGATCGTTGACTGTAGCTTTAATAAAAGAAGCTAATGTCAAAGGATTTCAGACATTTAAATGCTGCTTTAGGTGGTTGAAAAGTTACGAGCCGGGGGGAAGATGGCCCAATTGTCACCAAAGTGGTTTTGTTCATGTGGACATTTGTGGGTCATGCCTGGACCTGGACTATCAATGCTGCTTACTCGCCGTTGAGGGAAGTCAAGCCACCAACCGCCATCTTACGTTGCCATACCACACGCCCGGCCAATCTGAATACATTGATTTCCCTGGGAAAAGCGCTACATGTGCATGTAAACTTTTAATTTTCTCTTATAAGGTATAAATTCAAAGATTTGTCAGAATCATCAAAAAACAAGTGAAATTAAAGCAAAATTCGCTGCGAAATGTAAACCTAACCTTTGTGAGTAACAATTCATGATAATGGAATAATATACTCCGAATGGTCGATGCAAACAGTGAAATGTGTTCTTTGCGAGGCTCTAATGACTCCATACAGGGATCCTAGCGTAAAACACCGACATTAGTTGTCAGTAAAAGTGGCAACCTAAGATGGCGGCCCTATGTTGCTAGCCCACACAGCTAGCTAGCTAACATCGTTAGTAGTAGCTAGTGCCACTAAACTGAAAACTTGTGGGGAAAATAAGTTACCAATCCGAGAAGTATCCACAGTACTGTACACAAATTGTGAATGACAATGTTTATATCCGAGTATTTCCGAACGTGCTCTTTCTTCAGCTTTCTGATTGGCTCATTTGGGGGTAACGGCACCACCTGTTGGTTGGCGTGTATATTGTCAATGAAGCCACCTGCTTGCTAGGAGATCTCAGTGCGTCTCAGCAACCACAAGAAAGTTAAAAAAAAAAAATTGTAAAAATAAAAAATGACAGTGCAAATAGCAGTAGCGACATTGCGGCATGATACCCGTCCCCTGATGATAAACCAGACCTCCATACGCGTGTGAAATCCCCCCCTCCCCCAAGGGCCTTCCCGCGACAAGGTTTAACCCACCCGTGACCCGATCGATCCACATGTGAAAATTGTTGCATCGGTTTAACATTCCACGGGAGGCGCCTGCTGTGTATAGGCATCCACACTGCATGCTTATTTTTCATCACGCTGGCAGGAAAACCGATAGTGCTGTTTTTTTTTTCCCCTCTCTTTTTTATTTTTTCCCTTTAATGTGACTCGCGTGTGTGCGTGCGCGCGCGCGTCTTGACTCCCATTGCGGCGACTGCACAAAGTTATGAAGCAGCTAGATTTCATCACTAGACACTTTATTAGGCATACCTGCGCAATTCAATAATGTCGATTTAAAAATAAATATAAAAGTTAGATCTCTTTTACACTACTGAGTGTTTGTTATTGTGGATGCGGTATAACGGCACTGCAATGATTGCATCACAGTTGGAAGTGTTTTAATAGGTTCAAATGTATTTAAAAGCAACAACAAAAAGTAGAAGTGTGATAGAAACGGCGGCCACACCACACTGCAAACCACAACCAATTAAATTAGAAATGACGCTGAATGACCACCCCTTGAACGGGGAACCATCAAGTCTGAGTCCGTCGCTATTTTATCTCATTAGACTGTGCAGGTGTACCTAATGAAGTGGCCGGCGAGTGTGTGGCTGTTTGTCACAGCGTGGCTGCGGCATTCAGTGGATCAACTCCGCTCACGGTGTCGTTAAAAATGCACCATAATCCAAATGAATTGTCGCCTCACATCACTGCACACTTGTACTCCACGTCGCCCCATTCTGTGCTTCATTTACAGGCTAAGCACGAACATACATCGTCATCATTATCATCTTCATCGTCAGGCAAAGACGTCAAGGATAAAATCAATAGATTAGCACAAACCAGCATGCGTCAAGAGACATTTTGTTGTCCCAAGTACAAAAAAAAAAGGCTTACCTGATCGTTGTCAGAAGTAGTTATTTGATGTAACGAGTAATCCCCGTACGGTTCCGTGGATCCAAATGAAGTTTCTCATCCATGGCACGTCTCAGGTGCAGAGAGCGAGATAGACTATCACTCATTCATTCATTCATTCTGGATGCAGCTCCGGAATCTTCTCCACACTGTTTTTGCCGAGCATCCCATTCGTAAAAAAAACAAATAAATACATGTAAAACGAGGAAATTAAAATAAAACAAGAAATGGGGAGTAGGGGCGTAAAATCATAAAGTAGGAATGAGTCAAAAGGAAAGCGCAAAAAAGATCAACACGAAAGGGGAAAGGAAATGACAAAAGGGGAGGAAGGGGGGGGGCCACCTTCGTTGAAAAAAGAAAAAAAAGAAAAACATAAATCCATGTCATATAATCTCCATGGTTGGTGCATGTATATTCCAAAGCAAAGAGGCTGCAGTAGCAACGGAGTAGAAGAGTGCTCTTTTTTCCCTCTCTCTCTCTCTCTCTCTCTCTCTCTCTCTGTCTCTCTCTCTTCCCACCGGTATTCCAAGTCCAAGGGACCTCTTGAATTGACGCAAAAAGCCCAAAAATATTCTTACTACCCCCAACCCACGGCTCCTCTTCCTCCTGGTGGGGGGGCGAGAAGGTCTGCGGTGCTATTCGGAGAGAGGATCCACAGGCAGTGGCTCTCAGTCGGCATCTGCCTCCTCTGCAGTCGCTTCTCGAGCGGAGGAAGGATGCGCGCCCCCGATGCCCTCCAACGGGGAATCAGGCGCGTTCACAGAACACCCCCCCACCCACCACCCACCACCCCCTCCGCCCACTCCAGCTCTTCCCCGCTCGCATCGTGAGTCGTGACGTCTGCACGCGCAGTTTACTAAAAATGCTGAAGTATTTGCACGATATTGTTATGATACTAATATTAAAACGTCACTCTTATTTAGTCATGAAAAAAATATGTGTATTTATATCTGTCTTTTCTTCTTGAAACAGGCATAGCCAGGTGCGGTTCTAGGATCAGAAGTTTAGGGGTACTGACAGTTTGCTGACACTTGACGGGAGGTATTTGGTCAGCAGGTGTATCCTAAAAAAAATAAATCAAATAAAAACAATATGAGTGTCAATGATAATGGCATCCAGTCAGCTAGCTAGTCAAATAGCACCTTAGCATTATTAGCATCAGTAGAAAAATAAATCAAATAAAAACAATATGAGTGCCAATGATAATGGCATCCAGTCAGTTAGCTAGTCAAATAGCACCTTGGCATTATTAGCATCAGTAGCACCAAGTGTGGGGGTTATTTTACCTCTCTGTGATTCAAAATGTCTGACAACCTGTTTTATTTATTTATTTATTATTTCTTTTCCAAAAACAACAAAAATCACAAGGGAACGCAACATAGACGGACCACCTCGTGCGGTAACATTTTGTGATATTTTCTAACTCGGGATAATGGACTGAGTTCAAACTAAAGAGTCTCATCTTAAAACAAAAATAATAATAATAATAAACAATCGAGAGCAAAATAATAACATCAAGCTAGCAAGATGGAAAGAAGAAATGCTTAAGACGGGATTGGTCACAAAAACAACAACAAAAAACACAGTTAATCATTTCAAAATAAACAACAGCAACCAGAGCTGTACTGGCACAAAAAATATGTAACATGTAGTTCTGCCACTGATGTTTATTGATGATTTTTTTTGCTATCTATATTAGAAATGGATTAATAGACTGGTCCTTCTAAACTGTGGGCCAGTCTCTTGTGGTAAAATGTAAGAAAATAATACAAAAGCACTGCATCGGCGCCAAAAGAGACCGGCCCACCGGGCAGTTGCCCTTCATGCCAGATGGCCAGTCCAGCCCTGAGAGCAACAAGAAAACAAATAAAACCAACAACTATTTATTGTAAATAAAGTCCATCTGTCACCGTCCTTCAAGCAGCTTCCAGGAGAAGTGTCTGCCTGTTTTGAATTTGTTTATGTGAACAATATCCATTCAGAACACTTGAATATGGTCCGCCATGTTAGATTGCTAATGGAACACGCGCTATGCATAATGCTAACACATTTTCCCTCCTCATGTCTAATAGCAACGAAAGAACGCAAACATCCTTCAAAGCTGACACGCTCGCATCCTCATACACCAACTCGTCAGAATAACCGCGTCTCGGAATAACCGCGTCAACCGGAAAGTGACATTTTTCATTAACCTCAACAGCCTCTTTGACAGAGACATAATAATCGCATTGTCACGACTGTTAAAAGTTTCTCTGCTGCCAACTGGGTGCGTGTGCGCCGCTTTGAGGAAACACTTGAAAAAGAATGAGGTCAAGTGCACGCCGGCAAAAAGGTCACAGAGTTGTCAGAGTCACTCATTTGGGAAAAGCAGCTAATTAAAGAATATTTAAGGTGGATTATGATTCTCAGAATTGATTTATACTGTTGTTATTGGATTCATACGGAAAAAAAAACTCCTGTTTTTCTGACACATTTTTGTGTTTGAGGTTTTTTTTTCTTTCTGTTTTTCTGAATATTTTTTTCAGTTTTAATGAAAAAAAATTTTCTGTCAAAAATTATTCAGAAAAACTGGATGAAAAAATATTCCGAAAAACTGAAAAAAAATGTTTAAAAAAAAGTATTCAAAAAAACAGAAAAAAAAAATATTCCAAAAAACAGAGCTGGTGTTCTGTTTTTCGGGGTAATTTTTTTTTGACCGCTGAACTCCAAATGACTTGTTGTAGACTCGCTAATAGCGGAAGTGGACATCTTCCCGCATACCTCCATATGCAATAAGATGGTCATGTTCACTTATTGGCTCTCAATAAAGGAATGAATGTGTATACTGTATTGTGGTTTGTTGTCTAATCTCTGAGGGAATATTCAGAAAAACTGCAAAAAAAAAATCTGGATAACAGAAAAATAATTATTTTGTAAAACAGGGGAAAATTACTCAGAAAAACTGAAAAAAAAAATATTCAGAAAACCAGAGAAAAATATTTTTTTTTAAACAGGAAAAAAAAGTTCCTAAAAAAAAACAGGGGAAAAAAATATTCAATAAAACTCAAAAAAACAAAGCTCCCCCCAAAAAGCAGTCAGAAAAACAGGACTTTTTTTTTTTCAAGTGAATGCAATACGCTTCTGTAGATTCACTCTATTTGGTATGATATAAGAATAAGTGTGTAATACGGGTCATACTGTATATGTAGCAGTGTTGCTGCCATTTCAGCACCACGGATAGCTCACAAAACCTTGGAAAAGCTTCTATTTACATTAAGGGGTGACTTGTCCTTTTTTTTTTTTTTTACCTGACAGTAATGCATGAGAAAAATGATCTGTGAGGGGGGGGGGAGCCTAATATTATATATTATTTGATTTAATCTAAAAAACAAAACACATTCCCCATCTACTGCGATTCATGTCACTCTCTTTAAAATGTCCGTAATACTAATAAAATGAATTGATGCATTGTTGTCTCTTCATTGTATATTATTCTGCCCTTGCTACGTCCACGCTCTAGCTAGACGGATAGATAACTCCTTCAATGAAACAACAGTTGATGAATCTTGCAACTTTATTCACCGTGGAAATGACTCAAGTCGTAAAACTGTAACAACAAACACAAAACACTTACACGCTGTTGTAAAATAAAATACAATATTGTGCCCCACTTGTTTGCTGTATGATAAACAATACACTAAGATCGCATGCTAACATTTGCTAGCTAATGGGCTAACCGTTAGCTCGATGTGAATCGCTTCCTCGAAGCTAATCGCTAGCTCAAGCTTCTTCTTTTTTCCTTTCGGCTTTTTCTTTCAGCCTGTCTTCTGCATCCTCTGCTCTCACGCCAACTACCTTCATGTCCTTTTTAACTTCATCCATAAACCTCCTCTTCGGTCTTCCTCTAGCCTGGCATTTGGAAACTCAGCATCCTTCTGCCAATATACTCACTATCTCTTCTCTGGACGTGTCCGAACCATCTCAGTCTGGCCTCTCTGACTTTATCTGCTGTCTCTCTGATGTACTCCTTCCTGATTCTATCCATCCTGGTCACTCCCAAAGAGAACCTCAGCATCTTCATCTCTGCCACCTCCAGCTCTGCTTCCTGTCTTTTCCTCAGTGGCACCGTCTCCAGACC
This sequence comes from Vanacampus margaritifer, assembly GCF_051991255.1. Taxonomy (NCBI): domain Eukaryota; kingdom Metazoa; phylum Chordata; class Actinopteri; order Syngnathiformes; family Syngnathidae; genus Vanacampus; species Vanacampus margaritifer. The sequence goes on along the minus strand of NC_135448.1, from coordinate 15,407,784 downwards.
AAACAACATCGCTGGTCTTATAAACCTTTCTTTTCATTTTAGCTGAAACTATCGCACATCACACCTGACGCTCCAGCCCGCCTGCACACGCTTCTTTACTTTTTTTTTTCACACTCTCCATTGCTCGTTTGCACATTTTTGCTTTAATTATTTCGTTTTGGAAATGTAAAATGTTTCAGTTTTTAAAAGAATTTTAGTTTTTATTTTGATGACAACAATTCTGCGGAATGCAGAAAAATTAATAAAAAATAACCTTAACTCATTTAAACCCAAAAGCGTATATATACGTTTTTTTAATACTTTGTCCTGCACTCACAAAAACGTATTTGCACTTTTTTTTTTTTTATTATGTTTTATTTATTTATCTATGCCAGAGCATACAGAAGGGTTTGATACAGCTTCTGGTATGAATATGTCGCTTAAAGCAATGGTAGTTATTACAAATAATGACCAGCAGGTGGCAGCACACGCTTCTTTACTTCTTTTTCACACTCTCCATTGCTCGTTTGCACATTTTTGCTTTAATTATTTCGTTTTGGAAATGTAAAATGTTTCTGTTTTTAAAAGAATTTTAGTTTTTATTTTGATGACAAAAATTCTGCGGAATGCAGAAAAATTAATAAAAAATTATTAAGAAATAACCTTAACTCATTTAAACCCAAAAGCGTATATATACGTTTTTTTTAATACTTTGTCCTGCACTCACAAAAACGGATTTGCACTTTTTTTTTATTATGTTTTATTTATTTATTTATGCCAGAGCATACAGAAGGGTTTGATACAGCTTCTGGTATGAATATGTCACTTAAAGCAATGGTAGTTATTACAAATAACGACCAGCAGGTGGCAGCAGAGTATAAGAGATCAGCCAGGGCCATGTTGCAACAAGTTCTTTTTCCCAGTGTTTTCAACAGGTTGTGATTACATTCTAATGCTAATTGTTGCAAAACGGATATAAATATTTTTTTTTTCTGATGAAAGAAGAGACTCTAATCTTTCTTTTGGTGGGTTCCATTTTTTTTTTATAGCAATAGAGCAGAATATTCTATGGACCTTGCAAAATCAATCGAAAGCCAGTAAAACAGCCGGGAGCCAAAATGGCTGGGAGTGAATGTGTGGTTACTTCAAAATGTAAATATTACATTAGGAGATGTTGTTTGAGCTCATATTTTATGACATATCAATCTCTGAAATACAATACGTTGTTAGCTGTCTTAATAAGCAATCTCACACATCCAGACAATATCTTTGCAAATATGTTACAGGAGCGCGCCGCTGACCCTGCATGCTTCAGGAAGCAGCTAGGTCGCGCGTTCTTATTGTCCATGCGCCAGGACGCGCGTACAGCACACGTGTGTGTAACGTGCATCAGCACAAGTCAGAGGAAGCCCCTTGACCTGATTAGCCGACATCTGCCGTAGCCGGAGGGCTTCCTCCATGTACGGACGCTATAGGAAGCGCGCTGAGGGTCACAATGTGAAGATGCTAATCAGAAGAGTGTTGTTTCTTTGCACAAAGTGCGAAAATGTTGTTTCACAATAAACATGTTGGATTTGGTAGGATCCCATTAAGCCGCTAACTTGAAATTCGGTTGTTTTTGAACTAAACGGAACTAACGTATGGATGTGCTTGTGTGTAGTTGTGTACATGAATGCCAAGTATAATTTATGAGTGTATGCGCCATTTGTGTGAACCTAATGCGCAGTCTACTGGATCCTGGGTAGGGTGGGAGTTTTGTAAAAAGCAGTGGTCCATGAAGCTAACTACAGTTCCTCCCTGATCAAATGTGACAATTATGATGGTGCTCGTGGGTACAAAACTCCCTTCCGGCTCCCCAATCCGTTCCATTGTGCTCTTTCTTACTGCCACCTTCTCTTTTCGTCCGCTATGCTGCTGCCCTTTACTCTCACATGCAAGCAGCAATTCTACTTTCTACATTTGTTTTCACTTTGTGCTCACAAGGGATCTTTCTCCCAATTTCTTTCAACGTTTAACTACTTGGGAATGGTTTCTCCCTTCTGGAAATCTACTTTAACTTTAACTTAAGAAGGCGGAAGAGACATGAATGCAAAACACAAGTTGAGTATTAAAAATTTATCTTAAGTTGTCATCAGTTTGACGCAGTTTGGGTTCAGTTTGCTACAGTACTTAAACTTTTTGGGGGGGTCAAAATCTGGGAGGAAACACAAAATTAATCATGGAAAAAAAAATAATTGGGGTACTATGCTTGCCCAGCATATCTTTCCAAATTCATATTTTAAAAAAATTAAATAATAATAATAATAAAAATCAATAAGGCTCACTCATGTTGTAGTACGGGACCGTATAAGACCCAGTGTCAGAGCAAAAACGACTTTTCTACCATCTAGTTGTGATTGTTGGTATTAAAACTTAAAACTACAGTTGACCCTTGCATATTCGCAGTTCGGCAATCATTGATTCCATATTTACATTGCGTTGCATTTTTTTCCCCTTTTTATTTAATCTTTTTTTTTTCAGAATTTAATAATTATCAGCTTTATTTCTGAAAAAATTGTGTTTGTATCTTTTTTTATACCCCCCTCCCCAAAAAATTAAAACACAAACACCAAAAAACATGTTTTTCAGAGATTTTTGAATAATAAAAAAATAATAAAAATTAAAAAATAAATTTCAGCATTTTTAAATGAATTTTGGGGGTTCTTAAAAATAATGTATTTATTTATATATAGGGATTTTTTTTAAAAATGATTATTATTATTATTATTTTAACTACCCCAACATCTTTTACATGGTCAGTGGACAGTGGCAAAATATTTAAATCGTCCTCTTTTAGAAACGGTGACATGTAAGAATTAAAAATCTGTCATTTGTACTTGCTTACAATAATCAAAATGTATTTGTTGAGAACAGTTTGGTAACACAAGCAGTCTTAAATAATGTGAAATGTGGGCAATCATGAGGCAAACATAAAGTAATATATTATAAAAGAAATCACAATATTTAGTGAACAATGAATAAAAATAGTGGAAAAACTGTCTGGTTAGACCTCAGTATTGTTTTGTGCTGAATCTTAAACTATTCGTCCCAATTCTTAAAAATCAAGTACCAGCCTATAGCTACTATAAAACTTAACTAGAGCATCTAGTTAAGTGTGGAATCGAACCCACGTCGCGATCGAGCATCCCCTGTACGAGGGCAAATTGTGGCTTGGGGGGAAGCATTTGAAGAATTATTTTCCTCGACATGACCCGCCCGACTTTGGCTCATCCATCCCCATGCCAGAAGTTAGCCAAACGAAGCAGCATAATGCAATGTCACATGACCCAACACCGCCTTATCTTCAGCTCTGTCTTCACATTTTTAGATTATCTGAGGTGAGAATCATTTCCACCGTCTGACAGCGACGGATCACAGCGTCACCGCGTGCGCCTCCGGTCGCCGGCATGACGCACCGACTGTCTTCCGTGGTCATCTCTTTTCCATCTCTCCCTTTGCACTTTCCCCCCCCCGCTTCATGACCGTCTATCACCCGCCCCGGCCCACCTCTCATACATCTTCCTGGGTCCCTCCATCCCATCTCTCTGTCCGCTCCTTTCATCCCATCTCTCCACATCCCCTCCACACAGTTAAGAGCATCTGAAGCCAAGTGCCGACCACAGTGTGTCGCGCCATCCATCATGACTCATTATGGGCCGCACGAGTTCACACAAAGAAAGCTATAATTTTACTTTGGCTGTGCTGCTCTTGTCTGGGGCAGAGTTCATTTGAAAACCGCGCTATGTGGAATAACATACAACCGCTGCTTTATTTATTGGACACAAAAGGATCTGGTGAATCTTTTTATTCGATTTAGTGATTATTGATACGGAAAGGAGAGGAAAAAAAATTATTTTGGAATTCCCTCGAAGGCACGGTCGATAACTTGTCACGGTGGCTTCCTCCTGGCCGAGGCTCGTCGGGTATTGATCTAATCACCGCTGTAGACGAACACATTAACTAACAATTAAACGCTAACTAGCGTGAGAAAGAGAACAAATATAATCACAAAACAGAATATTCTGATGCGAGACCTTAATTGAACTTTAGGAAGCCTTGTTGCACTCCATCACCATAAGGTGGGCAGAGGGAGACCGTGAATTAAATCCGGCCTGACAGTAGTGATGACATTTGATCTTACCCTCAAGGAGATGAGTTAGCAATTTCATGCCAGCAGAAAACACCCATCACCCTGAGTGGGCTACACCGGCAGAAGAAGTGCTGCTATTTCCATCATTTTTGACAATACAACAATTGAATCCAGATGAGATTGCTTAGCATACTTGGATCCAGAGTGCAGGACTTTGAAAAACAAATGAGTTGTTATCTACGCAAAGGAGCAACACTAAGGCTGATTCCACACTTGTAGTTCAATTTTATAAAAAAAATAATAATAAAATTTTTTAAAAAAAAGATGATGTGCACTCAAGCTCAGGCAGCTCGTAAAAACTAATAATTTTCTTACACAGCAGCACTTTGGAACCGTAGAATACCGTCATCGCGTCACAACTGGATTACTCTAATGTGCTTTACTGTACTTTGGCATCAGCCTGCTCTCCCTCAAACATCTCCAGTTCAAAAATACTGTCAGTCACCTCTCAACTGGAGCACGAAACTCCCATTCTGGCCTCTCTCTCCACTGGATAGTGCACTTTAGAGTTTATTTTAAGATACTATTCGTTTTTAAAATCTGTAAATAGTCTCACTTTCCTCTCTAAGATGCTCCAATTGGCACGGGATATTCACCCTTTTATTTATTTAATAAATAAATTAAAAAGTTTTTCCCTCCATTATTTGCATTTTTCGCAGTTTTTCCAGGATTTATTTTCCTCATTTCCCTTCAGTGTACTGTTTTTAAAATATTTTTTTAGGTTTGTTGAAAAAAAAAAAAAAATAATAATAAATTAATCAAAGGGTCAATTAGTGTGGGTTTTATCAGTGTTTTTGAAGATTTTTTGGGGTTTGTAAAAACATAAAATTAAAAAAATGAATGAATTAAAAAAACTTATTTTTTTTAAAGTTTTTTTAATTTTTTTTTTAATTTTTTTTTTTATTTTTTTTTATTAATGAAGGGGCCGCTCTTGTGTGTGTTGCTAATCAGCATCATTTAAGAATTTTGGGGGAGCAAGACTAGAAAGGAGAACGTAAAAAAGGGAAAGTTTATTCCCAAGTTACCAAAAATGACAAATATTTTCACTGCGTCAATGGCGATTTACAGCCTGCAGCAGCAACAAGATGGACGCCTGTTGGGGACCCAAAAGTAGTGACTAATTGGACTGGGCTGGACGAAGATGAAGATGCTCATGTTTGGGAAGACAACTGGGACGACGACAACGTCGAGGATGATTTCTCCAACCAGTTAAGAGCGGAGCTGGAAAAGCACGGTTACAAGATGGAGACGTCGTAGTGGCTGACGAGATCCATGTGGATAAAAATGGACATTTCTATGTGAATATTACAGGCTGACTACAAAGAGAGGAGGGAAGGAGATGTTTCTTATGTTCTTTTGTTTCATTTTGTAAGAATTTTGACAGAAGTAAAATGCTTAGAGAAAACAAAAAAAATAATAATAATAATTAAAAAAATAAAAAAAATAAAAAAAAAGAATTTTGGGGTTTTCCCAAAAACATTTTGGAAATAACAACAACAATAATAATAATAATAATAATATGTTGTTTTGACATTTTTTTATCAAGGGGTGTATGTTGTTTATAATAAATGTTCAAGTTTGGTGTGCACCAGGGTTGGCGCGGCAGCATCAAACTTAGAGCAATCTCGAGAATTCGTTTAGTGTGTACAAAGTCCAAAATGAAAAAGTTTAAAGGGCAATCCAGTTAAGTTCTACCTGTCTTTCTAAAAGCCGTCACTCCTGCTCAACCAATTACCCACCCTTGTCTCCATTTGAAGCTCATTGATGACTCTCCCTACTGTCCATTTAGTTTTTTTTTTTTCCTTTCCCCCTATTTTCCGCTTTGTGTTTTAGCCTCAAGACAGGTCTTGTATAGGCTCTTAACTAAATGGAATCTTTGCTTTGAGAGCTGGGTCATGCCATAGACAGCATGCTCCAATAAGCACCACAAACAGTAAAAGGCAAAGGCCACTGCTGCTATTCCCCAGTCTGTTTGTGACTGCCTACGAGAGAGTACACAAAAGGAGACAGATATGTGGCAGAAATCATCAGTAATGTGTTTTCTTTACAAAGCATTTTGTTGCACAAATATGATGACATAACCCCGCGTGCCCCTCACTTGTCTGTAATAAAAGACAAGATAAATGGCATGCTATGGGAATTATGAGCTCAAGCTTGTACCAGTGTATGCTTTGGCTGCATAAAACTCTAAACTACAGCATGCATGCACAACTCCCATTTTGGCTCAATTGTTGGCCTCCATTCATAATTTACACACTTGGTGTCTTTTAATAGTCACGCTCAAAAGAATCACAGCTATTGCTTGCTGACTCAGGGAAAAAAACAACACCACCAAATTTGGTCCTTACTAAAACAAATGATAAAATATTCACGGAGATAAAGTAGGTTGTTAGATATACAGATGAAATCTATGAGGATATGTTGCAACAGAAGTTACACACTCAAAACCTCGCATTTAAAAGGAAAATGGAGAAAGAAACAAGTCTAAACACGGCTTCACGTTGTGGTTGACTGCAGTGAAGATGAAATATTTACATTCTCTATCTGCCGCTTTAAAAAGCACATTTAATCGGATAACACCGGGAGACGACATGCTTCCTTTGCCTTCTGGATTAAAAAAGATTGTTATGAGAATCCAAAGAAACGCTGAAAAGTGAATTAAAGCAAACCACAATAAAGTATATATTATATTAGGAACACACGGTTTCCCTACTAAATACTTGTAACACTTAATAAATGTAACTTTAAAAATGCAAAAAGAAGAAGAAATCCTGACGCTATAAATCTTTGCATCAACGGCGGCGGAAGATAAAGAACAGTATTAATGGTAACTAGCTTTCTGTTTCCAGGATTTACTACGCCAAAAGGCGCATTAACCCACCAAGATCGGTCCGATCTGGTTAAGGTAAGCCATTTTAAATAAATAAATAAAAATACCGTAGTTATTATATTATATTATTATAGTTATAACACATTTCCACTGAGCTCCGGTACTCATTATTTTTGGGGCACTCTGAATACAGGGAGTCCTCAAGTTACGTCGTACCCAACCTACCGATTTTACGGCGCCCGTGATTCGTCCGTAGCACCGTCTTTTTTTTTGTTTATTTCCCACAGTAATCACGCCATTTTTAAGTTATTTAAAGTTGTATAAATAAATAAATAAAAATACCGTAGTTATTATATTATATTATTATAGTTATAACACATTTCCACTGAGCTCCGGTACTCATTATTTTTGGGGCACTCTGAATACAGGGAGTCCTCAAGTTACGTCGTACCCAACCTACCGATTTTACGGCGCCCGTGATTCGTCCGTAGCACCGTCTTTTTTTTTGTTAATTTCCCACAGTAATCACGCCATTTTTAAGTTATTTAAAGTTGTATAAATAAATAAATAAAAATACCGTAGTTATTATATTATATTATTATAGTTATAACACATTTCCACTGAGCTCCGGTACTCATTATTTTTGGGGCTCTCTGAATACAGGGAGTCCTCAAGTTACGTCGTACCCAACCTACCGATTTTACGGCGCCCGTGATTCGTCCGTAGCACCGTCTTTTTTTTGTTAATTTCCCACAGTAATCACGCCATTTTTAAGTTATTTAAAGTTGTGTTGTTACCTCCAGCAACGGGCGTAAAATCGCGTTAAAATTTCCATCTGCTCCGCTTTGCCGTCCGTCAGCATTGAATGTCCGTGCGGAAACACAAAATATTGGTTCCGGCATCTTTCAGGTGGCGCAAATATGTTTTTTTTTATTTTTGTAAATATCAACTTTAACTTACGTCAAAATTCCAGTCACATGGCCAGCGTAGGAACAAAAGTCGTCCATAACTCCAGGATTTCCTGTACTTAAATGTATTTTTGAACGTATTTCCGACCATTATGAGGGAACAGGGATTTTGGGAGCGGCAACCTATAATGCCCATGGTCTCAAATTTGGTAAAACTAATTTTTACTCAAAAACATCAACATTTTTTTTTTTTTTACTGGTGCAACAAAAATGAGCAAGACCAGTGAAATAGCAAGGTAAAACCCTAATTCTAATTTTGAAGATTTAGATCAGGACTTATAAAAGACCACTGTTTGAGGACCCAAGGCTGTCCTACAACAGGATCAATATATTTTCACACACATTTTTACGTTATGACAGTCTTTTTTTTTTTCATCTTTTCATTTTCATTGAAATGGAGAAATCTTTTATTTTTAATCCTTACAAATGTCAGAAAACACAAAACGCCAACACGAATCTGGGATCTTTTCACTGACTCATGAAGTGATGTTTGGCACACATTCACGCAAAAGAGCAACGGTGAGAAGCTATTTTATGAAAATGAATGTGAAAGTGCTGGTCTTTTTTTGGCACAATATCCTGTAGATCCTCTCAATCCCTTTTAGAACCAAACTCAAATATCAGGAAGTGCACTTTTTTTTTCTGGCATTATTGCTTGGCAGTTTCTCCCGAAGAAGACTAAAAGCATCTTAACGAATTTGCGCAAGGCAACAGTGGTTGTTGAAGCAGTTTATGGATTATTTATAAGGAAAACATCCATAGTGCTCTTGGCTGATTTAGATGTAGCGGGATTGGAATGGATGCGGCAGTTTTTAGCAGACCTTGAAGACTTTCTTTAAATAAAAAAAAAAAGATAGACAAAGGAAAGCACAGACTGCTTTTATTTATTTATTATTTTTGGTGATGTAACTAACGGTTCAACTCTTGTAGCAATTGTCTGGAACAAGAGAAAGTTGTTACTAGTGAATTGATTCAAACTAGACAAAGTGAAATTTTTGGGGAAATCGCGTGGGAATGCTGGATAACTGAATGCTAATAGCTTAATGTTAATATTTGAATGCATGTGGATTGCTTTATTATAACAATATGACATTGAAGTAAAATGGATGTTTACGCTGCTGAATTCAGAAAATTGCATTTTGGATCGCTACTGCCACCTGTGGCCAAAAAATTGAAACTGCACACTCCCTTCTTCAAATACACAATGCGCACATGACGTCACATTCACAGATTCAAACCCGAATCCAGTCTGAAAACTATTGTCAAAAGTCTTGCAAGAGTCCCCCGCATTGTGAACAGAAAGCTGAAAATATTTATCAATATAGAAAAACACTTTATGTCAAAAGACATTTAGTAAAATGGATGTTAAATTATTGGATCAAATGAATTCAAAAATTGGAAGAGAAAAAAGTGTTCCAAGTGGGAATCGAACCCTGACATTCCACATGCCGGTCATTTGCTTTAACGAGTGTACTACCCTGGATATGAAAGGGTCTGTGACATTGCATGTAATTGTATTGAGTAATCGAGTATAATACAGCTGAAGATATGGATTAATATTAAAATACGTTCATGTCAAATGACATTTAATGAAATGAAATGAATTACCACAAATTGTTTTTTGTTATTAGGGATTTCAACTTGTTAGCCCACAATGCATGCTAATGACTTTCAATGGTGCTTTTGTCTTGGTAACATTAAGTTTATATGATTCTCTGAAAAGTTCACAGTTGTGTAATTTTTGCCTAATTTTATATCTCCTAAAAAGTCGAGTCGCCATTTTCAAGTCCTATTTAAAATGAAGATGAAGCTCAGTACTTACAGGCGAGCCATTAGCATTTTTCAACAGCCCATTTATCTCACTTTACTTTTTTGATTTAATTGCTGAAATGGTTCCAAAAAGGTTTTCTCACCTGGCCTAAATATGACATAAAACACACACTGAGCCGGCTCGTTATGCCCACGTATTATTGGTGTTTTTCACACCTGCCGCCTGCTGTTAGAAACCACTTTTTTCTTCTCCCCTTCTGGTTGCTAGCTTACTCAGGTGGATATGCTATGAGGCTAATGTATGATTGATTGTTTGAATAAGAGACACTCCGCTGCTCCCGACTTCGCTCTCTCTTGTCTACATGGTTAATGGGCCAGCTAAAGGCGGGTGCGGCGCTACGTCTGTGTCGTGTGTGTGAATCAGTGCGGGCGTATCGCATGATATCAACGGATATGCGTTCCATGGGTGTGTTAATGTGCTGTATCAGCATAAATTCGAAAACACATTTGGCCATGAGTGTGACTGATGTATTTGACATTGGATGCAAAAAAAAATCAAATGGCCCTGTTAGAAGACCATCTTTGTCTTCCGCGTGTTCGTTGTTTTTCGGGTAGAGAGAATGTTGATTTTCTGAATACAGACTGGAGATCGGTGAACAGGTCCTTCGAAGGATTTATTTTACAGAATATTCTGGACACAAGCAAGTTTACAGACAAATGGCTGCAGTTCCTCTCGCAAGTGTGTAGTTACAGCGGACTCACAGCATTCTTATACTATCTTGAAAGGCAGTATTCCAAAAACCCCAAACCCCCAGGACCCCCACACCCCCACCCCGACCCACCCATGAGTTCAATACACATGACGACAGCCGGAAGTAGATAAGACTTTTACAGCATATCATCCAATACACATTGACTTCAACCACAGACACTGGCCCATTGATGTGGAAACAGACGAGGTCCTTCAGACATGACGACACGAGCAGAAATTGCGACAGCACTTACAAAGACACATCCACAGATAAAAGTTCTACTGAGGAAATAAGCAAATTAAAACAGTTTTGACTAAATCTATGCAGTTATGACTAAACTAAAACCGTTATAACTAAATCTGGGCAGAAGACCCTCAACAGCCCACATCACATTAGATAGCCTCCATGCTAACATTTGACTCCGCTATCCCTATGCCTTTCTGTGAATCTTCCATTCTGACGTCACAGAACTGTTAAGTGCTGTCTGGAAATGACTGAAGTGTTACTGGAAGAGTTCATGATCATCATCCCACATGTGTTGAGTTTTATCATCGTCATTGTCATTTAATCCCTCTTCCACAAGAGCCCATAATGACCGATTCCAAAGGATTACATGTGCAATGGATACATGAGTTTATGGTGAATCTCTCTCTTTGCATTTATGCTTTACTCCAGGCACTTATGTAACACTGCGAGCAAAAGGCGCTTCACCCGGGCTGTGGAAAGAAGGCAGGAGACAGGGTAATAGAAAATCAGAGCGGGAGGAAGGGAAGTGATGAGCGGAATTTCAACGAGGCAGCCTTGATGACTGACTGGAGTAATGTCATGCTAACGCTACCATTCTCTCCGGGCGGTCCATTAATCGAGAGTAATGTATTTGACTGCCTGTGTTTGGCAAGGTAAGGAAGGGAGGACTTTTCAAAAGTGTTATGAGGCTTAAGATTCTTGGGATGATATTTCGAATTCATCCTTCATGCTGTACAAAGCACTTCTACATAATCAATTACTCAGTTCACACAATAAGATCCCACCAAATTGAATACAGTTCAACCTCCAACCCCGACTTTGGTACTTTGGACTTTGGAGAATTTCAGGAAAATGTGCCTCAAAAGTCCAATGAAAAACTGTGTAGTTTCTGAAGAGGAATCTAGAATTTTGTCCTCTTTGCGTGTTCCAAAAATGAAGATAGATTTAATGTAAGAAAAATACACCTTTGCAAAAATGATTTAATAAAAAAACAGAATCTCTGGACAAATAACTGCCTCTAATCATCACTTAAACATCGTGGGATTCAGAGCGTCAAATGTAGCTCTTCCGCGTGCACAACGGTTTCTCCTCTCTTTCATTTGTAGACAAAACATACTCTCTGGTACTTTTTCCGTGAGCGATGGCGAAAACAGAGTCAGGTGTGGGTGTTCAAAACAGATTCTGTTCTCAAGGACCAAATGTGTTTTCGCACAAAGCGCTGAGAAGGAACTTTTTTTAGACTAAATAGTATGTCCCAGCTTAAGGTCAGCCTATACGAAGTCAACACCATCTGCTCTGCACAGGACACAAAACATTTCGACAAGGTTCATATAAAGAATTAAAATGTTAATAATGTGTAACAATGGTTAATAAAATAAAATAAAGTATTAAAAATGTTACAATATCTATCATTTCCACGGCATCGCCTCCGATCTTAAAGGCAACAAATGAACCGAGTGAAAGGATTGACAATGACCTTCCTGTTCAACTCATCTTGCGCTCTTCATGAGTCAAGCGAGAAACGCCCTCCGGGATTGAACGGGAGTACTTCAAGATTAGATTTATGAGGCCCCATTACCCCTTTATTACTGTAAGTAACAATGAATAATTGTTTGTAATCAGGACATTGGGTTGCTGAGAACAGTATTAGATTCACCCCATATATCATTGGACAAATACAAGTAGTAGGGACAATGAAGTATGGGAATGATATTAGTTAGAAACCTCTTTTGTTTGTAATCGCTTAAACCCCGAGAGAATAGGGTCATGCAAAGTAGCGCGTATGCTGGAACACATACAAAGAGAAGTGCTAGAAATGTTCAAGTAGGCTGTTTTTGTTGAAAGCGCTGTTTAGCAAAGGCAATTAATCACACCGTTGTGTTAGTCAAGTATTTTAATACAATTGTCGCTTGGGTGTTTGTTGATGGTTGCAAGACAAGACATTAGGTGTGAAACTAGCAGTTCCATCCCATCGCGCTGACAAGATAGGGAACGCATATAAATAACTTTTAGCGTTGTTTGGTTCCTTTTTGTCTATCTGCATCTGATTGTGACACTTTGCATTCAACAAACTCAAAATGTCCTCTCAGCTATGTTCTGTTATGGCACAATTTTCAATTCCATTTCACAACCGCATCACTGGCCAATCCATCACATTTCAGAGGAATAACAATGATATTTACTGCACGCAATAAAAACTGCAATTCCCCATACCAGACGGTCTCTAAGGGACGTTAGCAGGTTGTATGAAGGCTGGTAAAACTACACTTCCCAAGGGGGGCAGAGCTTCATTGCCAGTTCTCCTTGCGGGGGTAATAAACTTGCATTGATCCGGTGACAGGCCTGATTAAAATCAATCTGGAGCTAGTGTCCCGGTGTGCTGGATGAGGGGGACCGATCAAACACACAAGGATGTTGTGTTGCTACACAAAGCACCTGAAACATATAATGCCCTTGGGACATTGCCACACACATTCGATTCATTTTACCTCATTCTGACAAAAAATAAGCATGTGGTGTCCTCTATAAGTCTGTTTGAGAATGTCGGGTATCCATATTTTTCCTGTTTATTTTAAGATTTATTCATATGAATCTCTGTTGCTAAATGTCAGAACAGTGCAAAAATGCAGGACGTTAGCTGTTCCCAGGATTGCACTCTTTTGTACAGAGATGTCGGATGTGGTGTCTGGTATCTGCCGAAGCCATCTACCAAAATTGGGGGTTACTCCCCCAGTGACCCGATCACTACTGGCACCACAATTGTCTTTACCTTCCACATTTTCTCGAGGTCTTCCTTCAGTCCTTGGTATTTCTCCAGATTTTCGTGTTCCTTTTTGCGGATGTTGCTATCATTCGGAATTGCTACAACTATCATGACTGCTGTCCGCTTATATTTATCCACCACCGTAATGTCAGGCTGGTTGGCTATCACCAATTTGTCATACTGGATCTGGAAGTACCACAGGATCTTGGACACCTTTAGAGGTCTGTGCCATTTTATTGGCACACTATTCCTGCCACCTGGTTATGGGTATGCCTTGCTTGCCAGCATCTAACACCCTGCTGTGACTGGGGCTTCTTTACACAGCCTGCACCTCAAGGCCTGTCTGGTGTGGTAGACCCCAGCTTCTATTGATGTATTTAGGGGTCTGTTCTTGTGTTACCATGATTAGTGCCTCAGTGTTTTTTGCAGTCACTGATATGTTATCGCAATGCCGTCCACTTATTCAATTTATCGGTGGTACATGCCAGGCAGAGGCTTGCCCTTTCCATGACGGTCCATCTGGCTCCTTCTTCTTGCTGGGCTTCTGTTGCCCTAAGCAGCGGAGGGAAAGAAATGAAACATGTTAATATGATACTTCTAATAATGATGCTTAACAGATGTTTATTTTAGTCTTTGCTTTGGTGTAAGTACAAAAACGGTTTATAATAATTGATCATCACAACAATTACCTATCATAATTTGCATATCTTCGATTTGACAAACTGTCAACAAAAAAAACAATTACTACTCTAAAATGTATTTTTTGTGAAAATCATAATCATCTGACACATTGGCAAATTGTCTCTCCATAGCTAACTGTGCAATCAAATCCATGCGAACAAATACACACAGTTGTGAGATTCTCTGTTTCACCATAATTAAAAGGCATAACATTGCTTTTGAGCTAAATTTACAAGCGTGGCTTGATCAAGCTGGATCATGATTGTAGCAAGACAGTTATATTGATCGGTTTTCCAGCTGTGGGAACAGATTTCTAACCCTTCTTTGCATAGATGACGAATCAATATCTGTCACTGCCTGATAAGAATATAATGAGAACAAATAAATACATAAATAGCAGCAAAATCTCAGTCAGTTCATTCAAAAGCCTGCATCTACCTCTTAATTTTGTTAAGCGTTTCAATAAATAGAATGCTCAGTACTATCTATGATTACATCATCTTTTTTTTTTTTTTTTTTTTTTAAAGTACATGCACACATTTCCCTCTTGCTACTACTTGCCACATGCACTTGTCGTGAAGCAGTTATCAGGGTGTAGGTGCATGTTTTTTTTTCTTGACAAGATCTTGTATTTTCATCGTACGTGATGAATAACAGGATTACGTCGTTGACCTGAGGCGTTTAAGCGTGTTCATGTGCGTTTGTGTCAACACGTACGCTATATGGTATCGAGCCAGGCCTCAGTGAGTGGAGAGAATGTGCTTCTTGCTAGACAAAGGATACGGAAAAAGGAACAGAAAGACTTGCACACCTGAGCGCAGTCTGCAGCAAAGTATGAAGCGATTTGAAATACACCAATTCGAGTAGACAGTGTGCAGTGAAGTCGACTGTTATCATGCATTTATTTAGTGCTCCAAGTCATCATTCGCTCCATTCCTACCACTGATGCCCACATTCAAGCCAATGTGATGTAAGCATGGGCATAAAAGAGATATTTTTTAAAAAAAAAAAAACTTCTCTACACATCCCACCGGAGTCTGAGTTGAACTCAAATGAGATTCAAGACAAACTCTACAGAAAACTATTTACAAAGACAGAATTTCAATGAGAAGGCGGATGGCAGAACAATCCCAATTTGAATCAGCAGCAGCGTATGCCTAAAAATTGTCATTAAGAGTCATGAATTATTCGCTGAGGAATAAAAGACCGTGTGAAAAATAACGGCAGTTTTGCAATGTTAATAAAGAAGGTGCAGATGAATAAAATAAAATACTGGATCCATACCTCCATCTGAATTTGTATCTTTCCTGGAAATGTCTTAAGTGTAGTTTTTGCAAGTTCGTTTTTTTCTTACAAACAAATGAAAACACCATTCAAAAGTTGCACCACTGCACTGAACCATACAGTTTTTATTCAGACCGTGTCATCGATCCTATTAGATTATACAGGCTACGTAGCGAGATGTTAAATTATCTCAGCAAAACTCAAACAACCTTTGCATTGATCCTTGCAGTCTCAATCCAGTTGCGACCCTGGGCAACTAGCCTGCATTGGATGGATATTTAATGAGGATGACTCTCACCGGGCCCCTGTCACAATCACATCTCCTTGCTTTGACACCTCTAATGGTGCACGTCAATCAACGTGAGCAGCAAAATGCCAGGAGGGCTATCAACAGCCACTTACCTGCACCTCGTACAGTACGGACATATGCATAGTGTGACAAGATTTTCCTAAATTAAAAACCGGGACACTACAGTTTGTCTGAAAATCAAATGTACAACAAATTCTCACCAGCAACTATTTTTTTCACTATTCAATTTGGTGACCGGTGGCTGTGTTTGTGACGTTAGCCATCTTGGTTGACACTTCAACTGTGGTAAACAAGTCAATGCATTCACATGGCAAAAACGGTTGGCTGACTGGACAAAAAAATAATAATTTATGTTGTAAACTTGTGTAAAAGTCAGCTAAATCCGGTGTGGGTAGAGCCACAAAGATTAAACGGGACAGACAGAAAAAAATAAAAATAAATAAAAAACGGGACAGACGGGTTAAACCGAAATATCTGGTCACCTTCTTTCTAGCTGAATAACTAGCTAGCTAATCCTCCTGGTTAACATGCTGTCTAACTAAGGAACTAACTAGTTGTTTTCTAGCCATTTTTTTGTGTTATTTACTAACTTAGTTAATGTGAATATAACTAGGAAGAAATTATTTTATCCTATGATTCGCTACAACAGGTGTGTGATTAACCCCAAAAAAAAAAATCCCAAACAATTGGCTTGATGACTGGACAGGAGAACAGAGGAAAACAACAATAACAACAAAAGCGGGACGCCGGGAAGGTTCCTTCATAAAAGCTGAGACAAAACAATAGGCCTGTGATACACCCGGGACACAAGGCTCAATTCGAGACTGTCCCGTTTAAACCGAGATGTCGGGTCACCTTCTTTCTAGCTGAATAACTAGCTAGCTAATCCTACTGGTTAACATGCTATCTAACTAAGGAACTAACTAGTTGTTTTCTAGCCATTTTTTTGTGTTATTTACTAACTTAGTTAATGTGAATATAACTAGGAAGGAATTATTTTATCGTATGATTCGCTACAACAGGTGTGTGATTGACAACAAAAAAAAAGTCCCAAACAATTGGTTTGATGACTGGACTGGAGAACAGAGGAAAACAACAATAACAACAAAAGCGGGACGCCGGGAAGGTTCCTTCATAAAAGCTGAGACAAAACAATAGGCCTGTGATACACCCGGGACACAAGGCTCAATTCGGGACTGTCCCATTTAAACCGAGATGTCGGGTCACCTTCTTTCTAGCTGAATAACTAGCTAGCTAATCCTCCTGGTTAACATGCTATCTAACTAAGGAACTAAATTGTTGTTTTCTAGCCATTTGTTTGTGTTATTTACTAACTTAGTTAATGTGAATATAACTTGGAAGAAATTATTTTATCGTATGATTCGCTACAACAGGTGTGTGATTGACAAAAAAAAAAAAGTCCCAAACAATTGGCTTGATGACTGGATGACTGCTAGCTGAATAACTAGCTAGCTAATCCTACTGGTTAACATGCTATCTAACTAAGGAACTAAATTGTTGTTTTCTAGCCATTTGTTTGTGTTATTTACTAACTTAGTTAATGTGAATATAACTTGGAAGAAATTATTTTATCGTATGATTCGCTACAACAGGTGTGTGATTGACAAAAAAAAAAATGTCCCAAACAATTGGCTTGATGACTGGATGACTGCTAGCTGAATAGCTAGCTAGCTAATCCTACTGGTTAACATGCTATCTAACTAAGGAACTAAATTGTTGTTTTCTAGCCATTTGTTTGTGTTATTTACTAACTTAGTTAATGTGAATATAACTTGGAAGAAATTATTTTATCGTATGATTCGCTACAACAGGTGTGTGATTGACAAAAAAAAAAAAAGTCCCAAACAATTGGCTTGATGACTGGATGACTGCTAGCTGAATAACTAGCTAGCTAATCCTACTGGTTAACATGCTATCTAACTAAGGAACTAAATTGTTGTTTTCTAGCCATTTGTTTGTGTTATTTACTAACTTAGTTAATGTGAATATAACTTGGAAGAAATTATTTTATCGTATGATTCGCTACAACAGGTGTGTGATTGACAAAAAAAAAAATGTCCCAAACAATTGGCTTGATGACTGGATGACTGCTAGCTGAATAGCTAGCTAGCTAATCCTACTGGTTAACATGCTATCTAACTAAGGAACTAAATTGTTGTTTTCTAGCCATTTGTTTGTGTTATTTACTAACTTAGTTAATGTGAATATAACTTGGAAGAAATTATTTTATCGTATGATTCGCTACAACAGGTGTGTGATTGACAAAAAAAAAAAAAGTCCCAAACAATTGGCTTGATGACTGGATGACTGCTAGCTGAATAACTAGCTAGCTAATCCTACTGGTTAACATGCTATCTAACTAAGGAACTAAATTGTTGTTTTCTAGCCATTTGTTTGTGTTATTTACTAACATAGTTAATGGGAATATAAATAGAAAGGAATTATTTAATCGGATTATACGTTATGACACCACAATTGGCCAGTGAATTTAGGGCACAAGGCTCAAAACGGGACTGTCCCGTTTAAACCGAGACGTCATCTTACCCATGTATGCATGTACACTTAGGCAGGACATGCAGCGTGCCGGCTGTGTTTGACTCCAGGGAAGATAAGGAGACCAGATCCTTTTAAAGTGCTAATGGAAAAAAAACATGGCATCAAAGCCGCTCCGTGGACACGCAGAATGATCGAAGAGATACATTCCATTCAAGACCCCGACTGGCACACCTTGTGCTGTTGACATTTTGTTCAAGGAAAACCAATATCCATGTCATCTTGACTTTGGCCCTGACACGTCCGAAGTCGGTCAATGTAGCATTTTATCACTATTGAATGGAACAAATGATTTACTGCAATTTGTTTCTGACAAACAATCAAGTCACTTATTTTAAAAAAAAAAGGCCAAGATTTGACATCCATTTTACACATTAAAGCAGCAAGGTTCAGCCAGACATGTTTCCTATTCATTATTTTGTGTTTTGTGGCCTGCAGCTTTTGTTCGCCTTCGCTTGAAATAAACCACAGGTCGAATTAGTAGGTGCGAAGACAGTGGGGAATAAAATAGCAATGCGACTGGACTGGATTAGAAAGTCACCAAAATAACGGGACGTGTAACTAGGCAACATGTCTCTGATCATTTCCCGCTACGAATGTGATGATGTTATTGGGAGAATGTCTTTTATTCCAGCACCTTTAGCATACAACATCAATCCTGATCATTTGCATCCAGGATTTGTTTAGAAACTGAAACCGCGCTTGTCGCTTTATGCCAAAACAGTTACACTGATGTATTGAATTGGAAATTACATTTCCATTAAACTCAATTTGTCACCGACATTGTTCAAAGCGTTCATCATCCGCCGTCTTTCTATCTTGTCCTTCGTCACGCAAGCGGATCATAACACATCACTGTCTTGCTTTTCTCCTCTTTCCCTTTTGCTATGCAGCCTGGCTAATGAAGCCACTTTTTCCCCATTTTTACAAACATACTCATGATTAGCAACCATGCGTACCTGCAGGGAGCCATTCATGAATTGCAGCCCCTGATTGAAGATATTGTTCAACAATTTTTGAATAGCTGAATGAAATTTAATTCCGCCCATCCAACCCTTTCATACCGTTTATCCTCATTAGGCTTGCAGGTGAGCTGAAGCTTACAAGCCATATTTGTAGAGACATTAGTTTTCCCTCTGTATCAACTCTTTATGTATATAGCACATTTCATATAAACGTCAATTCAAGGTGCATTTAAACTCGACTGATTTCACTTCTATTGGCAGCTTATTTAATTTGCGTGCAGCATAACATCTAAATGCTGCCTTACCGTGTTTGCTTTGAATTCTGATCTCCACTAATACTACTGGGTTTATCTTCAATCAGCATTTCTTTAATGTATTTAGGACTCAGACCATTCAGTGATTTATAGACCAGTCATTTTTAAATCTCTTAACTCATTTGCTCCCAAAAACTTATAAAATGTTGTTTTTTTTTTATGTTGTTTTTTATGCTACAGCATACAGAAGGCTTTGATGCAGCCACTGACCTGAAGAGGTTGCTTAAAACAACGGTAGTCATTGCAAAAAAAAACGGCCAGCAGGTGCCAGGAGAGTATAAGAGATCAACCAGGGCCATGTTGCAAAAAGGCTCTTTTCCCCAGTGTTTTCAACAGATTTGTGAATAATGATGAAACTTAGCTATACTCTAATGCTAATTGCTGCCAAACAGAAACAGATAGAAATATACTTTTTTTCTTTATGAAAGAAGAGACTCAAATTTTTCTTTTTTATAGCAATATAACACAATATTCTGTGGGCCTTGCAAAATCAGTCAAAATCCAGTGAAAATAGCTGGAAGTGAATGAGTTAATGTCTTCTGATCTTTTAGACCAAATGTCGCCGAGTTAACTACTAACTGTTGCTAAGCATTTTTAACTGCTCGCTTTACTCCAGTTTGCCTCCAAATAGTAATTAGGCGACGTTATTCAAACATTTTCCGTCGATCTCCTCCGCAGTCCCCCATTGACTCCGCTTATTATTCAGCAAGACTCCTCGAAAACGAAACATCCACACACAAAAAAAGCACCCTCTCTCGGCATGTCAGGAGAGAAGGCGTGTGAGAGAGGAGAGTGAACACGGCTCCGACTTGAGTCAACATCATTACTGTGTGCCATTTGTCTTTTTGGAGTGGAGTGGGGCTGGTTTTTTAGTTTTATGTTCTTTACAGAACAAACATTTGGCTTTGATCCGAACGCATATAACACCGGCTTTCGTCTTCCCCATCCGCAACATTTGATAACTACACATTGTGGTCAAAAGAAGAGTAAATATGCTCACCAGCAGCGGCATAAGATGTAGATGTCAATATTTAGAATGTCTTTTAACTATCAAAGGCAGACTGACAGCAGCACTCAAAGGCTTCCCCCTTCTTTTTGTTGTTTACCAACATGCGCGTGCTGTTTTGTGCCGCTACTTGCCCGCCATTCCATCTCAACCTCTTATTTTCCATGTCATTAATTTTGATTAAATTAGTCTCACAGGGATTCATTAGAAGTTATCCGCCTAGACTTTTTGTGTGTCGAAAACAGGTCCCGTTTTTTATTGGGAACGTTCAGTTCCCATTTTCTGTGTTTACGACTTTAATTGATACCTCAGCGTTATTCAGAAAAGTCTTTTTCTTCTGTTTTGTCAAAGCTGCAAACTGAGAAGACCATCACAACCACCCGTTGCTTCCCACGTATAGTATTTATCCATCCTTACAATTTCTATATGGCTCATCTTCATAAGGGTCAGGCTGGCTTTGATTGCAGTTGACTTTGTGCAAGAGGATGATTGTCAGAGCAAATACGGACAAACATCTACCCACCCTCACATTTACTTCTTTTCACGGTCACCAGTCACTTCGATTAACCTTACATGCATGTTTTTGGAACGTGGGAGGAAGCAGCGGTAACTGGGGAAAAAAATACTCAATGAAGAACATTTCTGCAATGACAAAAGTGCGACGAACCACGATTTGTCAAAGCCAGCAAGCATGACTTGATCGACTTCTTGCATATTTTGATCAAATGATGCCATCACATATTCCGAAGATTTCAGAAGATTTTTTTTGTGTGTGCAAATTTTGGGTCAAATTAATCCACATTTGCAAAAATAAACAAATAATCCCCAGAGTACAGAAGAGTGGAACTGCAAACATTTTTAACTGGAAAATACATTTGAACATACTTGTAGGCTAAATGCTAAAAGCTTAGCATTTTCCCCCATAATGCCACTTACTTACCTATAGGGGCTTGGTATCAATTCTAACTTCATCAATCAATTCGATTTTGATTTTACCCGATTCGATTCACTTCAATTGAATCCGATATCAATGAAATATAACAAATCAATTCTTCCGAAATGTCAAGAACATGATAAAAAAAAAATCCACAAAATTTTAATTCCCAAGTAAATGCAGTACCTGGTTGAACTATTTATTTATTAAATAAAGTAACAATTGGTACACAAACATAGACATCAGCGTTGAGATGGCAATAGTTCATAATCAAATTCAATAATTGTACATATAAATTGAAAAGATTCAAAGAAAGACCCAGGTTTTTCATAAAAATAAGAAAATACTTTCATGTTTTCAGTACATTTCAAGAAAACAGTAAGATACAAAAAAAAAAATCCTTTAAAATTCTATTTTCTTTAGAATTTACGGAAAAAAGAAACATAAAATAATAGATTCATGGTTTTATGAATCGATATCGGGCTTGAAAAGGAACATCGATTCGTTATCTATCATTCCATTTTTATTTTTTTTAAACCCAGCCCTACTTACGCATATGTGTACCCCATGGCATTATGGGAAAAAATGCCAAACAGAAGTCATGCACTGCAGGCAATAATACATTATGGAAATTACCAATAAACAATATTTACTTACTTAATTTTCAAACCGTTGTTATAACAAAGGCCAAATGCTCACGATGCTATTTGGAGAATAAGAACACATGTCTAGCAAATGCAAAATTTGGTGAGTAGACATAATTTATAACATGTAATTTTTCACTTCCAAGTAGATTGCAACACTATGGACTACATACAAAAAAATCCATAGAAGGAAAATTGTGTTTGTCTATGACCGTGCATTTCAAGTGTATACAGATGGAGATAGATAGTGGCAGTGAAGGAAATACAATAATGCCGTATTATATTACAATAAAGTCGGTGTGGCAATTTCCTCCTTATAAAGATTCAGCTGTATTGCGTCATTAAACATGCGAGTGAAAACTGCTATTTGCACTTGAATTAAGATCAGCTTTTGCTTTTAATCACTTCAAGCAGCTTGAGAGATAAAAATTGGGGAGTCTGCACTAAAGTCAGGTTCAATCGGCCATAATGCCAATGGCAGTGACTTTTTTGTCCCGTTAATTGGTGATCAATTGTTTGACTCAGCGCTTTTATCATCATACACCTGCAGTGAAAATAGTTAATGCGGGATGAGGAATTATTGCCTCATACGGCACATACACGATTGAACGTAATCTCTTTTGGCCTCCCTGAGCAAGACTTTTAACAAGGTTAAATTAATATTAACCTTCAATTAAAGCTTAGTTTTCAGTTATTCTCTCCATCTCAACAGCATTTTTCCACAGTAGCATTCTAATTTCAGCATGTTTGCTTACACGCCATTCGTTCCTCTTTTCTTTTCTTTTTTTGCTCTCTTTTTGTTCCGTTTCGTTGTATTGGTTAACGCACGTCGCTTAATGGATCTGGTCGTTTCACCAACAGATGTACGTTGTCTATAAATGTGTTATTTTTCCCTGGTTATGGTTTATTCCTCGGCCCATGCGAGTTTCTGCGACCAAGTTTGGTAAAACAAACGCGGTGTTTGTTGCAGAATCCTCCAAAACAGATGGGCTTGACAGATGGAAAAACAAATAAACCAAAAGCGGGAACAACGTAGTCTCTTACACCAAGGCCAGCACGATGTTCTATGTTTGCAGATCTGACACATCATGTATTATTATGTTCATTTCGCCCGTGCTAATCCATGCCAATGTCCTTGGGGAAAACTGGCAAAATCATTTACTACTATTTTTATTACAATTAAAAAAAACTGCTTACGAAGTTGTGTTAATTAGTAGTATCTCAAACCATGCCACATTGAATGCTAAACAAAATGGAATCTGTTTCTTTCAACGAACTCTGACCTTCTGACGTGGTTCAACAACTTGTGGACAAATGTTTTGATTAAATATGCTTGTTTTTGGAGGTGGCAAATCCAGGTACAGAAAGTGGAACCCTGCCACAGTTTGGCTTTAGCTCCTTATGCTAGCTAGCTAGCTAGCTCCCTAGCATGTAAACAAGTGCCCGGGGAGCTAGCTAGCTAGCACCTGGGGCTAAAGCCAAACTCTGGCAGGGTTTTTACTTTCTGGAATTTGCCAGTCCTGCTGGAAGTTGTGTTAATTAGTAGTATCTCAAACCATGCCACATTGAATGCTAAACAAAATGGAATCTGTTTCTTTCAACGAACTCTGACCTTCTGACGTGGTTTAACAACTTGTGGACAAATGTTTTAATTAAATATGCTTGTTTTCGGAGGTGGCAAATCCGGGTACAGAAAGTGGAACCCTGCCACAGTTTGGCCTTAGCTCCTTATGCTAGCTAGCTAGCTAGCTAGCTCCCTAGCAGGTAAACAAGCACCCGGGGAGCTAGCTAGCTAGCACCTGGGGCTAAAGCCAAACTCTGGCAGGGTTTTTACTTTCTGGAATTTGCCAGTCCTGCTTGTTTTGATTATTTTAATTAAAAAATATTTTATATTTTAATTTCCAAGATACTTTGAGACCCTTAAATAATACTCAGTCTACTCAAAGATGCCAATTATTACATCATAACTATTTCTGTCTGAATAGAAGTAAAAAAAAAAAGTGCTCAGGACAATATTTGAACAAGCAAAGTAAGTAAAATGTTGACCTACTATAATCTTTTAGGAAAATAACGCGCATAAAACCCGCCTTTCTTTTTTTTTTTTCCTCTACATCTCTTACAATTGACTTGGGAGCAGTCCATGGCATACCAGTTACGGTAACAACACGCTCTGCCTCCCATTTGTAATGAAAACAGGACATTTTCATTAATTCATAAAAAACAATATTTAAAAAAATAGATTTCTAAATTAATATTTTTTTTATATATTTATTTATTAATTTACATTAAATACATTTAATTTTAATTAATTTATATATATATATATATATATATATATATATATAAAATGGACGCCCAGACAGGATGTAAAAAAGTGGATTTGGTCACCCTGATTCACAGACATAGGTATGGTTATGAGGTACATTGAAAGGCAGCGTAATGAAAAGCAGGATTCTGATTGACTGGCTGACAAAGTGGTGCGCTGCATAATTATATCTTGAATAATAGATGCTCATTCTTACACACAGAAGTAGTGGCCCAGCCAAGGTAGCCTCTTCATCAGGCCAACAAAGCTCATAAAGCGTACCTTAGTTATCACCAAGCATCTCCCACATTCACAGATTGCACATATTTATGTTGGAAATCCACCACGGCTAACACGACGCATGAGTTGTGTACTGCGACTGTGCCAGCTGATATGTGTCAATCAGCCCCGAGCAAAAAAAAACTCATTCTCTGTCAGGACGGCCCTAATTGCTGCAGCTTGCAATGTCAGCCAGAGCTTGACGAGTCGCTGTGATTTGATTAGCTGGCGCCACAAGCTGCAGTTCGACTTGCAGCACTGATTTGCAGCAGTCCTGTTGTTCTCTTGACGTGCCCTCCGGCTCTTTGCTTGCTCGCTTGTCAAAGTCATATTCTTGTCGCAAGTCTTCCTTGAATTGTTTTTTTTTGCCTTGATCACATTGGTCTATATTTATCTCTAAAACACACCTTATCTTGCTTTCTGCTCACCATGCATACCACCACCCTCCGTTCTCAGTTCCAGTTTTTTAATTAACATCTTCGTTCCACACTACTTCTTATCCATCCTTTTATTTTACGCCTCAAATGAACAGAACACGGCAACGAAGAATGCCTTCGTACAGTTGTTGTATTTGTAGCTATATTAGGTTTCCAGTCTACTCACATCCTGTCCAGTCATGGCGACCACTCTACTCACGTCCTGTCCAGTTATGGCGACCGCTCTACTCACGTCCTGTCCAGTCATGGCGATCGGTCTACTCACGTCCTGTCCAGTCATGGCAACCAGTCACGTCACGTCCAGTCATGGCGACCAGTCACGTCCCGTCCAGTCACGGCGACCAACTTTCAACATTAAAGCTTTCATTTCAATCTTGATTTACACTTGATAGTCAACTTAATGTTATTTGTTTAATCTAATATTGTGAGACTGATTAAGATAATTACTCAGGGAGAAGCCAAGGTTGATTAAAAATTGATTTGAAAACCTGCTTCTTTTTTGGGGTGGGGGGGGGGGCGGGGTTGTGGTTGTTCGTTCTGACCTTCTCGAGTAATCACGGGAAAATGAACTCTTTGACTGCCAAAAACGTTAAATAACGTTTAGTAAAATCCTATGGAGGAGTGCCAAAGACGTTAAAAGACGTTTGTTTCAAAACAGAGGTGAAACTAACCATTTTCTATTGTTGATTACTGAAGAACGGAATAAGGTAGAAACAAACTTTTTTTTCTGATGAAAGATGAGAGTCCAATCTTTCATTTGGTAGTATGTGTGTTTCCATAGTCCAAACACAACATTTTCTGCGGACCTTGAAAGGTCAGTCAAAATGCTTAAATCGGCTGGCACTGGCGACAACCCGTTTCTGAAAACGTCTGGCAGTCAAAGAGTTAAGCACCACCAGCATCATCCCATGGCTTTGCTTGCCCCTCCCACCTTGATTGCTCTTGAAGGTTTTGACATCACAACCCCGACACGTCAGCTTAAACAAAATCTTTCCATTCAATCACAAATGTTTCTTTTACGGGACTCTATAGTTGACTCAATTGCAGCACAGCAATTTTTAGCGAGCCGGAGTGAGAGAAAAGCTTGTTGCTGCCACTTTGAACGAGAACGAATTGGCTCGCCACATTCTTCCTTTGCAAACGGTAGACATATTTTTTGCATCACGCCTTTGATGGGCAAGGGAGTGACGCCAAGGGTTTGTTTATCCTGGTGTGGTTGGCAACTCACGGGTGACTAAATGCCAGATGTGAGCGTAATTAGGACTGCCAGACAGGCTTGATTACTCACAATTACTTGTTTGTAGATGTGCCTCCATTTGCTGCTTTGTGAAAATAAAAGTATCTTTATGTGGAGCTGTACAAAAGCGGAGGGATTGCTGCGTTTTTATTTCGTCTTACTTAGGACTAAGCGTGATTATACATCAAACCGGGAGAGCGTTAGCAGGACAAATTCAATTGAAAAGACAAATAAAATCTAAAGTCGTGTTGCATACAGAACAAATCACATCTGCATGTGGCCCACACAGCACATTAGTAATACTTTCTGGTGATGAGCAGACAGAAAAGGCAAAATAATGCACCTCATTTGCATAATGGATTCCCACAACTGTGCCATGGGGTCCTTGTAACTTTTGCATTTTTTGCTTGAGGCTGCTAGCCTTTAAAAAAAAATATTAAAGAAAGAAGAAGGAAAAAAAAAACATTTCTGAGTCAACCTGATCAAACAACAATGGGTCAGAACATGCTGATAAAATACTGAACTTGAAATAGCTCTTTTTCGTAGCAAACCTTCCGACTCGCTCACTACAGAAGCTTTTTCAAAGAAAGTCCCCAGAGAGATAAGGCATTAGAAATGCAGTTGCCATGGCTACAATGCAAAATAATTAACTTTTGCTCATCATTTCAAATACATTTTGAAAAGAATTATTCAGCTTCTTGACACGCGCTATGCAGGGGGGAGTTTGAGGGCAATATGTTTAATCAACTTGAATCATGTACACAAAATAACATTCAAAACACACAACAAATTCACACAGCAGGTGGGACTGCTTAAAATAATTGTCTAACTGTGCTTAAAAAAAAAAAAACATGTCACAAAATGTAACATTTGACAAATTACTTCCAAAATGTCAAATGCTGCTTATGAATAGTTAATATAATAAGATAAATGGTTAAATTGCAATAAATCCCAATGCACTAATTTTAAGGTAATTACATCAATACAAATGTAAAATTCTTTCAAAAATATGATATAATAAACTTTAACCAATATCAGGCCCGGGGGCCAGATAGGGCCCGCCACATAATTTTTAGCGGCCCGCAAAAGAAAATCTTATGCATCAACATCCATGTTTTTTGTTAAAATCCCACCCAATTTCCCATTTTCATATGTAATAAATCCAAATCTTCAGATATTACAGCATTTTTTGTCACCCAACTTAAACAACTATTATCGTTGACTTCTGATTTTAAAAGAACGTATTCGTCAATTTGTTGTATTCGTACGAGGCATTATGATGAGACAAATAAGTTTTTTTCACAGTCTGAGAGAAACTACAAAAATGCGTTTGGAACCCTACTAATCCATTAACAGCCTTTTATGAAACAACAGTGCCAGAATAAATTAATTAAATTAAATAAAAATATTTATTTATAAAGTACTTCAAAACAACCATCACTGCATACACAGTGCTGTAGCCTACACAGAATTAAAATCAGTAATGCAATAGATAAAATAAAATAACACAAAATAAATTAATTAATATCATAAGTGAATAAAATTTATAAAAAAAATTAAAACACTCAATAAATCTAACACAAAATACAGCTGAAGTGGCTGGGGAGAGGGAAGTCTGGGCTTCCCTGCTAAAGCTGCTGCCCCCGCGACCCGACCCCGGATAAGCGGAAGAAGACGGACGGACGGACAAAATACAGCAGGCACCATAAAGCACTGAAACAATGCTGAGTCTCATGATGTACAATTACCCCCCCAAAAAACAACTGACACCTAATTTTAAAGAAAGCCCTATATATCACGAAATAGAATGTTTCCTTAAAATTGCATGAAATTAGTGGCAATTTTCTATTTGTCTAAGTTCTCATTTTTAGCTCCTGATAGTGAAACTGCCAAAATCGCGCATACGGGTACGTTGAAATAAAGCCGGGTAATGGCCCAACTCGCCAATCTTTTGTACCTCCCACCTAAAAAAAAAAATATTCCTAAATTTACGGATGTGATCTCATTCTGTACTTCAGTTGAAATACTCATTCGCCTCACATCTTGGCTACTGCAAGTCTCTCTTCACCGGCCTCTGCAACATTTCATTAAACTGTCACCAATTAGTTGAGCATGTTGGAGCAATTTGCCGTCTTTGCACTGGTTCCACTTCAATATAACATTTTAAAAGTCACTTACAGAGCCCCCTCAATACTTGTTGGATTTGGTGACATTTATTATCCTAGTCCCTTACACAAGCCCTTGCAGTCCGTTGTCCCCAAATTATGGAAAAGATCGTAACAGACATTTTTGAAAAGCAATTAAAAGCACATTTGTCTAGGCAGGCAGGCATTGTAATTACACTTGTTGATTAAATATTAACTCATAAACATATAAAAACGTTCTATTTTAAATATTGTCATGGTCCCAAAAACGTATTTATACGTTTTTTAATACGTTTTTATTGTATTTATTTTTTTATTAATGCTAGAGCATACAGAAGGCTTTGATGCGGCCTCTGACCTGAAGAGGTGGCTTAAAGCAATGGTAGTTGTTACATAAAACGGCCAGCAGGTGGCAGCAGTGTATTAGAGATCAACCAGGGTCATGTTGCAAAAAAGCTCTTTCCCCCCCAGTGTTTTAAACAGATTTGTGAATAATGATGAAACTTAGCTAATGCTAATTGCTGCAAAACGTTACAAATGTACTTTTTCCCTGATGAAAGAAGACTCTAGTCTTTCTTTTGGTAGGTTCCAAGTTTTTATAGCAATAAAAACAATATTCTGTGGGCCTTGCAAAATCAGTCAAAATCCAGAAAAACAGCCAAGAGTGAAGGGGGTTGCTTCAGTGAAAATGGCTGGGAGTTAATGAGTTAATTGTTTAGATTTTTATGTTCTTGTATTAACTGTATAATGTTTGGGAGTGTATTTTATTTTGTATTTTAACCATATGAAGCACTTTGTGAGTTCTCTTAGTAGGAAGTGCTAAAGCAAAACTGATTATTACTATAATTGGGGGACACCCACAAGCAAATTGCCTGATGCTAGTTTGAATGGTGTCATTTGAACTTTTTCGGATGACATCGTCCTCACTCCAGCGTGACAGTACAACCTACAGCTCAGTATATACACAAATAGACTTAAATAAGAGTCGGGAGCCATTTTTCTTGTCATAACAATACATGTTTTCTCCCACGGGGTTTGCCACGCGGTGACGCAAGAAAGTTCACGGGAGTTCACAGCAAGAAAGTTTTCACTGGCTGTGTTTTTTTTTTTTGTTTTTTTTTTTTCATCATTGCCCTGAAGGAACCTTTCTCTGCCTTCTGGGTACACAATCACGAGTGCGACTTTGTGTGCCGTGGGAAGGATGTGTACTTGGATCCAAAGCTCACAGACTGAGCACAGAGTGATATTTGGACCTGAGAGGGGGGGGGGGGGGGGGGGGGAAGATGAATTCCTGTGTAATTTGTCCTGTTTTCCTCGCGGAGAGAGCCGAAAAGCCGGCAGCTTGTTTCGCGCGTGCGCAATGAGAAATCAAGTTGTATTAGTTCCGAGAGGTTGTTTTTGTACGTGCGTCTTTTGAATGGCAAAAAAAAAAGCTGGCAGTAAAGCAGCTTATCTGACAACGCGCATGGGCATAATTGGCTTACTTGACTTGTTCTGCGGTAATCAGTCAGTGGTTCAGTTCATCGCCGAGTCACAATGAGTTTTGAGGAAAAGAAGAATAGAATTTAAAAAAAAAAAAGTGGTCGTCCTACTTCTGAAGTAGTCATCACGAAAACGGGGACGAGTTTCGTCCGTCGCTTTCAAGCCAGGACATAAATGGCTCCACAGGTTAGCAAACTGTTGATTGTTGGTTGAAATTGCTTGTGGCTCCCTCCGCTGCGATGTCATTTTTTCCTCTCCAGGTTTGAGCCCGTCTCGTGGGCACGAGCCAGTTCCAAATACTGTGAATTCCAAGGTATTGGCAAATTTGTGGACATGTGATTGCGTTATTTCACTCACCACGAAGATGCTTACATTACAGTGTGTAATAATAAATATAATAATATTAACATTAATAATAAAAATACCCCCAAAATTTTCGCTCGCAACCTTGCAGGCACTCGCATACCAGCATGCCCACTCAAAAAAGTACTTTATGTGGACACAAAATCTTTTTTTATGGGAATAATAGAGATGGCTTAAATGATTTGAAAATGTTATAGTTGGAATGGTTAGAATGAATGTTGTGTACATTATTTACTAATATAGAATTTTTTTTTTTTTAATGCAGCTATTCTGGGCTAAAAAGCTGCGAATTTCTAGTTTGTGCAAACTTTTGGCATCTTGAAAATTGTTCCGAAGATGAATTGAATGAGCTGAATGAATTAAATTTAAAAAGGGAACAATGTTAATCTGTTTTGTTGAATGTCTCGCTGAGAATGAATAGGTGTGGGTATTTTAAGAGTGAAAATGTAGAATTTTTTTGCACAATGGGCAATTTTTGGCATGTTGAAAAAAAGATTTCAATGTGAATTGAATGAGCTGAATGGTTTACATTTCTCTTTTTTTTTTTTCTTTTTTTTTTCTTCTCAGGAGAGCTCAGTATTGTTCATTCGATTTGACATCATCATTGCTCTCCTTTTTTTTAAAAAACAAATAAATTAAAAAAATTTAATAAATGTTTTTCTTTTTTTTTTCTTTTTTTTTTTTAAATATATATACAAATATATATGCATATACACACATATATATATATATATATTTTTTTTTTGTATGTGTATGTGCGTGTGTGTGTGTGTGTGCGTGCGTGCGTGCGAGCGTGTGTGTATTCATCAGTTCACCTAAAGCCCATTAAAAAAAATCCCATACTAATAATACAATATAATAATAAATTGCCAAATGCAGAAACATCAATGTAAGTTATCACGATGTGGTGGCTCTCGCTAACAGACAGAATTAAGTAACCAGAATTAGGTTAAAAAATTCTATATACAGGTACGGAAGACCATGTTTCTATAAATTTTGATATTTGGTTTTTATTTGAGGCGGATATTTTTTCCATTAAAATGTGATTTATGAGGAGGGTTAGACCATTGGTCGATATTCAGAGTTTGTTTATTTTTCCAGTTAACAAGAATTGTTTTTTTAGCGATAGTAAGGGCTACAAGTGTAGATTGAAATTGTTTATGTGGTAAGTCAGTTGTTGTTAGGTCACCTAGCAAACACAAGTTTGGAGATAAAGGTATCCTACAGTCCAAAATAGCGGAAAGTTTTTCTAAGACTTTAGTCCAGAAATACATAACCGGAGTACATAACCATAAAGCATGAACATAATTGTCTGTAGTGTTTTGTAAACATTGGAGACAAATGTCGGAGTCTGAGAGTCCCATTTTCTTCATCATATATTGAGTAATGTATGTTCTGTGAATAATTTTATATTGGATAAGTTGTAAATTTGTGTGTTTTGTCATTTTAAATGCGTTTTCACAAACTTGAATCCAATGGTTTACATTTCTCATTGGAACGATTTAAACTGCACCATTGGAAATGATGGGTTAATAATATTTGGGGGGAAATTGGGCCTCCTTCAGTAATAATTATTGGAAAATTTTAAATTATGAGTCCGGGGGGAATATTTTGAATGTGTAAAAAAAATACTAGCTGACATGGCATGAGTTTTTATGAATGTGTAAATCAGATCAATTATGAGGAAGGAGAAGCAAAAGGCCTTCACACAATTTTTTGTTTGATTATATACAATCTAAAAATCACCCACAGTCAAAGGTTCTCAGTTTGAATCTTGGCTTGGACTTTTTGTAGAGAGTTCTCACTGTGCTTGCCCGGATATTTTCTCTCACAGGAAGTTTAAGACTTCAAATCGCCCAAAGATGTCAATATGAAACCAAAACTTTTATTTGCAACAAATGTGAGATTTTCTAGATGCAGCACTTCCCTTGTATGCAAATGTACATTTGGATAGATTTCACAACCGAGACAATGTCGTGTATATTTTGTAATATTTTGAAACAAAAAACCCGCAAAGTGTTTTCCACTTTCTCACTTTATTGCCTCAGCCAGCCAGCAGCTCTCCAGAAGACTGCAAGTGGAGTTACGTGTTTTCACCGCGTGTGGGCTCTGATTAGGTGAACTGTGTGTGTATGTGTGTGTTTGCATGCAAGCGTGCCATTGTGTTCTTGTTTAGCTTTTACCTGCAAGGAACCTGATGCATAACCAAGCACAGGAGGTTATTGTAGCCTATTCTACACACTCATTTTCATTTTTTTAGACAATAATTGAATCCCTACCTCGTTAATTCCAGCCTGTCCATGAGTAATTTTTTAAAGAAAATGAGGATGACAGATAAGTGGAAATGAAACGGTACCAAAAAAAAAAAAAAAGAGAGAGAACGTTTTTCCCAGGAACAGATTGGTGTGATTCACTCATAAGGGTATTCATGAATTAGCTCTATCGGTTAAAGGTTTTTCTCTGAATGGACTTACTGATCACCATAGATACATCTACGATATAATCCTCAAAATGTATATACTGTACACTATAATATATAAATACTAGTTATGTCCGATACCACTTTTTTTTTAGACCGATACTTAAATCTTCAGCACTCACCGATACCAAGCGCCAATACCAATAGTACTTATGATACATCAAATTTTCCCCAAAAAACAATGACAGATAAAAAAAAAAAAAATTACATGTGTATCCCAACTAGAGCAAATTTCTTTAAAATTGAATGAAATGAATGGTGATTATATTGTTTTCAATTTGCTCATAAAAGTCATTTTGCGTAGAGCACACAAAAAAAACATTTTTACAGTGAAGTGCGAAGAATTCAATTCAGCGCAATAGGGCTTCAAGTCATTTAGTATTATCTACCATGTTAAGAATTCCTCAAGCTGCTTAGTGTGTGATGTTTAATCATATCTTGATTTGAAATCCATACTTTTATTTTGGAAGGCTGCTTGGTATTTCCGTTTCCTGTTTACAATTATAATGTAGTGTATAAGAGCTATAATTAGCGTCTGCGTTCTATTTTTAGCACCGCAGCTCGACGACATTAACGAGGCAATTAAAAACGGTAAGTTACGTAAAGCTACAAACATATACAACACACATTGAACCACAGATATCGTGATATTACTCACAACAAGAGTACTTATTCTCAGTGACGCACACCAAAATGGCAGTGACGGAAGTAATGAAATGAACATGTGTTACCTCCGTAAGGAGGCGTACAGGAAACGAACGAGACAGAACAAAACTTTCGTTCCCCCCAGTCTTTCTGACAATTCCTTTTTTTTTTTATGGAGATTTTTCTGACAATTCCTGACCGAAAAAAATGGCCACAAGAGCGGGGGCTGATACCAGCATCGATATCCGTCGCGAGTACCGATACCATGAAATGAGGCCATTCCCTATATTTGTTTTATTTTTATTTTTTTTGGAGTGGGTATCGCACATTCCTAATAAATACTATTCTAGTCTTACATTCTGAGCACAGGCTAATAGGAACATATGTGCACTTAGCCGCTTTACTTTTTTTTTCTTTTTTTTTCCAGGAGAGCTCAGTATTGTTCATTCGATTTGACATCATCATTGCTCTCCTTTTTTAAAAAAGAAAAATAAATTTAAAGAAAATGTTTTTTTTCTCTTTTTTTAAATATTTTTTTTAAATATATATACATATATATACATATACACATATATATATATACATATACATATAAATATATATATATATATATATATATATATATATATATATATATATATATATATATATTTTTTTTTTTGTATGTGGGTGAGTGTGTGTGTGTGCGTGTGTGTGTGTGTGTGCGTGCGTGCGTGTGTGTATTCATCAGTTCACCTAAAGCCCATTAAAAAAAAATCCCATACTAATAATATAATATAATAATAAATTGCCAAATGCAGAAACATCAATGTAAGTTATCACGATGTAGTGGCTCTCGCTAACAGACAGAATTAAGTTACCAGAATTAGGTTAAAAAATTCTATATACGTAGACCATGTTTCTATAAATTTTGATATTTGGTTTTTATTTGAGGCAGATATTTTTTCCATTAAAATGTGATTTATGAGGAGGTTAGACCATTGGTCGATATTCAGAGTTTGTTTATTTTTCCAGTTAACAAGAATTATTTTTTTTGCGATAGTAAGGGCTACAAGTGTAGATTGAAATTGTTTATGTGGTAAGTCAGTTGTTGTTAGGTCACCGAGCAAACACAAGTTTGGAGATAAAGGTATCCTACAGTCCAAAATGGCGGAAAGTTTTTCTAAGACTTTAGTCCAGAAATACATAACCGGATAGCCGCTTTACTAAAACACTCGGGGCAGATCGAGACAATACATACAGTGCAGTCACATTGAAATAAAAAAGTAACTTTTTTGCATCTTTGCAAAAATGATGTCATACCAATCAATACTCCTGTCTTTTGACTTTTCGATACACACAGATGCCTAAATAAAACCCATTTCTGCTCAAGGTTCATTAGAGCTATACAGTGTATATTCGTATCCTGTAGGCAAGGCAAGGAAAGGAGGTGTCAGATGTCCCATTCTCCGCCTCGACATAACCAATCCGGGAAGTCAGTTTCCCTTCCCTTCTCCTTCCGCTGCTTCTTTGAGATTGTTTTGCATCTCGACGTGGGACTTTTGATGTCGGCGAGCGCGTCAAATGTGACGTGACCCAGTGATTAGAACATATGTCATCATGGAGAACGCGCTCGGATCGGAAACGACGGTGCGGGGTTGTTTGGATCCAAAGTGAAGCTTTCATCTGAGAACTTCCTATTATGACGCAAAGACTTTGAAATGAGCATCCAGGCAGTCTATTTACAAGGAAGGATGGAGGCGGGCGGGGGCCTTATTGGAAAAAAAAAAAAAAAACTGTCATCATAGTCATAAGTGCCAAAAGAGCCTATTTGTATTAATTCAATTAAGTGAGTTCTTTGCGACAATGTGGCAAATTGATTTCAGCTTGAACAACAAGGCATCCATCAAATTACTTAATAACCAACATTAACTAAGTGGTGCAATATATATATATATATATATAGGAGTGTGTGTGTATTATTTATTTTTTATATATTTATTTTATTTATTTTAATTATCTCTCTATTCTGTTGTTTTTCTTACTGTAAACTACTGCTGCACTTCTTATTTAATTTTGATTTTATCTCTTTCAATTCTGTTGTTTTTCCCTTACTGCAAACTGCAGCTGGACGGAGTCCAGGAAAAAGTTCCCCACGGGGAAAATAAAAGTATATCGTATCGTATCGTATCGTATCGTATCGTATCGTATCGTATCGTATCGTATCGTATCGTATCGTATCGTATCGTATTTGACCAGGGACTGTTAAAAACAAATAAAACTGGCTTTAGTTAGACTTGAATAATAAAGGAAGGAAATGTAAATTAACATTTTGTATGGGCTTATAAAACAAAAGGGAATAAATAACGCTTATGACGAAATGCTGATCTTAATCAGCTTTAGTCTGAAAGTATGTTCGGAAAGGATATTAAGTAATCGTCAAAGATTAAAAAGGATTCATTAAGTGACACTGGATAAATCTACCCCAAAAAGGCAAATTCTGCAGTATAATATGTCTAACTATGGTGTATGCATATTGAGAAGTGAACTCAGTGGCAGGTAGAATGACTTCATTCAAATGTTATCCCAGCGTGGAGAAATTGTCGGCTCACCTTGAAGAATTGATTACCAATTAGGCCAATTGACATCCATTGAATGTTAAAGACTCAAGATTGATCCCAAAACAATCTTGGACGCGACCAATCCCCTCATTCTCTTTTGCTTCATGTTCCCCTTGAAGAGCCAGTGAAGTCATCTCCATGGCAACGAGACGATGCGTTTACTCTCCCCATCCCACTTCCACAGGTTCTATCTAGTCTGTATCCCGTGCATTAATGTGTGCCCCGTTTGCTGAGGTTTTTTTTTCCTCCCAAATCCATACTGTGCTCCCCTTAATAGCTTATTCTGCGGTTGTTGTTTGTTTCCCTCCACAAATCCTTATGATTTCTTTGGGGATTTCAGTACTGGGAAAAGTAACCTACTTTTTGAACATTTTAAAACCATTGAACTGTGCACATGTTCCGTATGTAATTACTATTACGAATCTAAGTCGCTCTCCAAGCTGCGATCTGTAAATAAAACATGTGACTTGGAAACATTGCACGAGTCCTCTTTTTCCCTCCAAGTTCAAAATATACTCAATGTGGTCATTTATTGCATGCTTGATTTGCATGTACATGATGAACACAAAAAGGTGTCTCATTTAAATTCACTTTACTGACTACTATGCAAATGCAATCAGAAACGCAAACGGCTTTCCATCAATCTTCTTGACTGACATGCTAATTTGGCGTGTTGTGCACAGCACCTCAGTAATAGTATTTACCTCTTCCAATAATCCCTTGTTCCTTTTATATATATATATATCAGGGGTGTAAATTGCCCAGTACCTGGCGATTCAATTTGCATCACGATTCATAGGTCATGATTCGATTCGATACCGATTAATCCCTATACTAATCTATAAATTGATTATTGCGAATTTTTTTTTTTTAACTCAAATTTTTAAAATCCTCATCAGTAAACTTGTACATGTACACTGTAAGATTTGTATGAAAATGTATTTATTTATCTGAAAATTCAGCCACTGCATTTAACAAACAGGTTGCAGTCTGTTTCATGTTTGAACAGCACTGAAATAAAATATTAAGGCTTAATGTGCCATTAATATAACATTCTTCCATGCTTAATGTGTGAATCCTAACCCTATGTAAGACGTTTTGTTGAATATTCCCATAAAATAATTTACGTTTAAAAACCCATTTGGCCGCATATCGAATCGAATCTTTCTAACACCCCTAATATATATATATATATATATATATATATATATATATATATATATATATATATATATCTTTGACTGCCAAAAACGTTAAATAACGTTTAGTAAAATCCTATGGAGGAGTGCCAAAGACGTTAAAAGACGTTTTTTTCAAGACAGAGGTGAAACTAACCATTTTCTATTGTTGATTACTGAAAAACGGAATAAGGTAGAAACAAACTTTTTTTTCTGATGAAAAGATGAGAGTCCAATCTTTTATTTGGTAGTATGTGTGTTTCCATAGTCCAAACACATAATTTTCTGTGGACCTTGAAAGATAAGTCAAAAATGCTTAAATCGGCTGGCACCCACGGCATCCCTTTCAGTCAGAGTTAAATATATATATATATTTTTTTTAATTTTATATATATATATATATATATATATATATATATATATATATATATATATATACTGTATATATATATATATATATATATATATATATACTGTATATATATATATATATATATATATATTTTTTTTTTTTTACTATATATGTATATATATATATATATATATATATATATATATATATGATAGGAACTGAAAGTCATGGGAAATTAAGGCTTGCATGGCCAAAATGAAGCAAGAAAAGGTCAGACTTGAATAAAGAATTTGGTACCCGCGCATTTATCTAAAGGTAAAGTGTAACACACAGGACATTGCCTTTGGAATGTAGCGAGTTTCGTTTTCCTATGTAGCAGTCATGATCTGTATTTGGACTTTTGAAAATAGGATGTTAAAGGCCTACTATTCCGTCGATAAAAATGTATTGCTGTTTTGTTTTTGTTTTTTTATATACTGCCAGCATAGTTGATTTTGTTGAACAAATATAAAATCAAGTAATACAACGTCCATGTCAACAAGCACTTGTCAAATAAGGTTACTTTATCTGAACAATTCTCGTTAACCCGCACAAAGCATCTTGTCCGCTCCCGCCTCCGTAACATTTACACAAGCACACACACGCACGCATACTCTTACATTTATTGTGACTGCTGTCTTGGCCCCTAATTGGCAATTAAAGTGCATCTGCAAAGCAAATCAGGGAAAGACTCGGACAGATGTGAAGCAAAGAAAAGGAAGCTTGCTTATAATTTTCCCAGCAACAACTTTCTTCGCTGTTGTAGAGGACATGGAGCGTTATAGAGGTGATCTTGAACTTCTATCCACAAACATTCACACAAACGGAATAATTACGGACATAAAAACGTCATATTGTTTTTAAAGTCATTGTGAATAATGACCTCATAAAAACACGAGCCTCAATCCAAATTAGATTCGAGTGATGGACCCATAAAGGATAAGTGTGCTCTTTCTTGGAAATATTTGCTTATTTTTTTAGAGCTGATGTTTTTCTTTGAAGTTAATTTTCTATTGCGTTATTGCATAGGTGGTTGCTAATTCTGAAAATTGCATTAATTGTTGCTAACTCCATTTTCCCTTAATTGCTCAACATGCAATAATTCAACAAATGAGCAACTAAAAGACCTATTTGTTATTGTGTCCACCGTTACTTACACTGGATGCTCCAAAAAAATGCAACAAAAATAATAATAATAATAACGTTTTTTTTTTTTTAAATAGGCCCAAAAAAAAAAAGGATGCCCCAAAAAACGGTCAAACCCGAGCTTGCGGTTACGTTTTTGAAACAATCAGGCTTTGCCCCAAGGACTGCTACTTTCCCCTTTGCTGACACTAGGGCGATTCTGACATCCAACATAGCTCTCTTGTTCTTAACAACACAAGTTGAAGGGTAGTGGAAAAACAACAA
This sequence comes from Vanacampus margaritifer, assembly GCF_051991255.1. Taxonomy (NCBI): domain Eukaryota; kingdom Metazoa; phylum Chordata; class Actinopteri; order Syngnathiformes; family Syngnathidae; genus Vanacampus; species Vanacampus margaritifer. Next base: position 15,368,624 of record NC_135448.1, on the reverse strand, counting down.
CCTCCGGCAAAAATAAATGCAAAGTACAATAAAAGCACCGTCAAAGAAAATGGGTTATTGGAATGGCTGATAAGGTTCCGTTGAATCAAGGCGTGACTGCGTTTTTTTGCCTGAGACTGAAAAAGTGGGAGTTGTTTTGAAGGAAAGCTGATGAGGCCAAAACATGTTGAGTTCATGCACTGATGAACAGCTAAAAGTGGCCAATTAACTGCTTAAAGCAGAAGCGCAACAATCAGTGGTGAATAAAATGGTGGCGGACTGGCTTGATTGGGGCGGTCACACAGAATCCTTCCTTATACGGGAGGGATGACAAGGTCATTTGGACAAAAATAGAACCATGTCTCCGAGCAGACTTCCTGTCTTGGCAACGTTCGATGCCACATTTCCAGGGACGATAATGTGTGCCTCATCGGTGAGATTGGTGTTAGTGATCGAAGCTTTTCGCCCATGTTGGTCGCAATCACTGATTCTGTGCAATCAACGTGATTGGTCTCTCCCTTTGAAAAGGGTTAATTGAAGCTCATGTTAATTGTAAATTCTCGTAAACGTACCTTTTGTGAAATGACAAAGAGCTCTCTGGAAGTCTCTTTCATTAAAAGGTAGATTTTTTCTCTCTCTCTCTATAATACGCACTTTCAGTTTTTCTTTTTATTTTAAAATGGATAACCTTCACCAGAATCCTGCATGGTTATTGAAGCCAAAGATCCGATCCCGGTGGATAAATGCGCCTTCTGGTGAAGTCAATTCTTGTTGTGGAAGCAGAAACCAAGTTGCCATGACTACGGTTCTGCAATTCCGTACTTCAGATGGAAGTTCCTTCTCCGTCTTCTTTGGAAGAAGTCATCATGGGAACTTGGCATTTTAACAGTTACATTTATTATGTGTTTAGAAGCAATTGAGCAGAAATTCACCTATCGTGGAGAATCATCATCAGTCGCGAAAAAAACTAAAATTAAAAAAAGAATAATTTCCTTAACGAAATAAAATAAAAATGAAAATGCTTTATTTTATTTTATTTTATGAAAACTAACTGAAACTACATTTTATGTTTACAAAACTAACTAAAGCTGACTAGAATTATAGTGAAAATGTCCTCCGTTTTAGTCTTGGGTAAATCATTTCATTCATGAGCCTTTGGAGATGATTTCAAATGTGATTTTAAGTAGATTCATTTTGATATGAACCGGAATAAGGACGTTTGAAAGTGTGTCATGCAGAAGTGACGTCATCGAGCAGCAGCCAATAGAAAAGCGCCTGCAGATGGCATCGCTCCCCTGGTGCCAATTTTGCGTGCTTGACTTTTGGCTCCAATGGCTCGCCTTGCCTGCTTTTTCCATTTCAATTCAAGTCAATCCATTTTACCATAATATTTATTAGATATTGCACACAAGTAATGCACAACATAAATAAAAAAAAACTAATTATAAAACTAAGGATTTTTTTTTAAATAAATAAAAATAATAAAATCTAACAGAGTTGCCCTGAAAACTAATTAAAACTGACTAAATGTAAAAAATAAAACTCAAAACGAAATAAAAACTAATAACTCCTTAGTTCCAATGGCTCGGCTTGCCTGCTTTTTCCATTTCAATTCAAGTCAATCCATTTTACCATAATATTTATTAGATATTGCACACAAGTAATGCACAACATGAATTAAAAAAAACTAATTATAAAACTAAACTAAAACTAAGGATTTTTTTTTTTAAATAATAAAATCGAACAGAGTTGCCCTGAAAACTAATTAAAACTGACTAAATGTAAAAAATAAAACTCAAAACGAAATAAAAACTAATAACTCCTTCGTTCCAATGGCTCGGCTTGCCTGCTTTTTCCATTTAACTCAGCCGAAATGCAACATTGGGTAAGAAAGCGTTACTTTTGTAATTGCACCATGGTGGTTTTTTTTATTTCATTTTATATTTCACACAAGTAAAACTGAAACTAACTCAAACTAAACTAAAACTAAGCATTTTTTAAATAACTAAAACTAATTTTAAAAAATTAACAGAACCACCCAGAAAACTAATTAAAACTACCTGGTAAACTAAAATAAATAAAAAACTAATTATAAAACTAAACTAAAACTAAGGATTTTTTTTTTAAATAAATAAAAATAATAAAATTTAACAGAGTTGCCCTGAAAACGAATTAAAACTGATTAAATGTAAAAAATAAAACTCAAAACGAAATAAAAACTAATAATTCCTTAGTTTCAATGGCTCGGCTTGCCTGCTTTTTCCATTTAACTCAGCCGAAATGCAACATTGGGTAAGAAAGCGTTACTTTTGTAATTGCACCATGGTGTTTTTTTTATTTCATTTTATATTTCACACAAGTAAAACTGACACAACTAAACTAAAACTAAGCATTTTTTTTAAATAACTAAAACTAATTTAAAAAAAATAACAGAACCACGCAGAAAACTAATTAAAACTACCTGGTAAACTTAAATAAATAAAAAACTCGTAACAAAATCAACACTTACTAAAATGAAAATTCCAAAACTATAATAACCATGGAGGGAACACTGTACACAGTGTACAGACATAGAATAGCAACATATTCTTAAGGGAATTTAGTAGGAGACGGTTAAGAACCAAAATATCTTCAAAACGGATCAGCATCATCTAAAAGTGTATTTACATTTCATACCGAATCCCAACATGTCCTTTGTTTGTCATCTCTAATATAAAGCCAAGAAATCATGTAACAAGACAAACTCGTTGGTTTCTACCTTTTCTACAACGTCTTTTACTTAACGTGACATTATGGAAAGGGCAAAAGAATAGAAGGGGGCGGCAGTCTACTGTAATCTCACAGCCTTCTTTCTCACTTAGTCACCCGTCGTTTTTTTTTTTCTCTTTCATTGCACCGTGACGCTTTGTTCTGTAAGTGCTTGGCGAATGGAGAAAAAAAAAAGTTGAGGCAAGTAAGTTACTTTTGAGTCAACTGAGATGTGACATTAAATTAATAAAACAAATGTGGTTTGTGGAGATAGAGCACTTTAGGAGGAAGTACAAGGATGGACAAATCCTCAATTGCTTGCAGTCTTTTCATGTCTTTCAGAGCATGTGCAATTTGTGTGTGCAGGATTGTGTCACCTTCACAGAGTTTAAATTCTGCAAATCCGTCTCTGCTGGATGATGGTTTGTGTGGCTATACTGCGGTAGGGAGGTGATTCCGCAAAGCTGTACACATACAGACACGCAATCCACAACTGTCTTGTGGATATTTTTAATAGTGATGGGTTTGCATCCTTTTTCTTTGCTACTTATTTGTAGTGTGCAGACAAATGCTGACCTTTCTGTCCACTCATTAAACTAATCTACCACCCACTGGTCAGGGAGATGAGACCTTAAACCTCGTCCGGCCGTTGAGGGGGAGGCATGGCAGCAATCAGCCTCCCGCCTGGTTCTTGTCTGTCTTACCTGAGCAGCACAGGGTGGTGGTTAAGTTTTTTATTATTTTTTGGGGTACCGCGGTGATGCCCGGCCAGGGGGCCGTGGCAACTTAGTGTGGTGTGAGATAGTCAGATGTGCCGTGGGCAAGTTTCCAATTTCACTTAATTTGTCAGGCTGTTATAATTTGTTCATTATATAAATATATATCTGTCCATCTGTTGCCATTTGTAAAACAGAATTACAATAACAACAGTTGGGCCAGCCGAGGCTGTCTCCATGGCATCGAGACGATATGCTTTGGCATGCCAGTCGGGACACAGCCTCATACGCATTCATGATCATAAAACGCATACAAAACTCAATTATTACCACCTTTTCGTTGACTCTCCCACAATCTTTTTTGGTTGCTGATTGAATTGGAAATGTGTACTTTTGTCCAGTCTATATTATAGAGCAAGTGGACGTCATTTTGATGGTTCATTTGAACAATATTCAGTAACACATTTTGCCCCACAAACCACATCAGTAAAAAAAAAAAAAAAAAAAAGATGGTTTAATGAAGCACACACTGTAAGCATCCATGAGCATATTGAATATTTCATCCTCGTAAATAAAGCGACTACATACAATATTTGTTTCCTGTTTACCTTGCAGCTTAATCAGGCAATTTGCATAAGTAATCCTACTTTATTGTATCTACCTTGTGCACATCCACTTGCATTTACCTCCAAGATAAACTGACTGAAGTGCTCCCCGTTTCTCCACTTCATATTGATCCATTAATTGTGCCACTTTGATGTAAACACAAATCTGCCGTGGTGTTAAAAACAAACAAACAAACACGCCTGACTCTTAATTACCGGCACCCTCCAAAAATAACAAGCAAGGTCCCTGGTGACAGGAACAAACAGAATAAGTGTTTCAAAGTTACAATCGTGAATTCAACTGGGATGTTTTAGCGGCGAGAAAGTTCTGTCCGACGAGATAATGGACAGCTCTTTCATGTCAGGATCTAAAACAATCGGCTGAATTAGCCTGGAAAAAAAGGTGCATGATGGAAGGGAGTTGGCATTGACTTCTATCATACATCATGAGGGACTGCAATAATGTTATATTTGGCTGAAGGAATAGTGCGCATGCTGTGCTCTCCTTTTACTTGATATTCCACAAAGTGAAATACCGCCACTCTGAATGGCATTTCTGGTAACTCTGCCTGGACTCAGTCAAATGTGAAAATGAAAGGGTGTGCATTTAAAGCAGTTCATTAAGCCGGATGTTTAGATTGTACCGTTTGATAAATTCCCAAAGCTCTGTACATGAGTCTTGAATCGGTTGCTTATTGTGCCTTGCCCAAAAAAAACGTTTAAAATGAAAAATCTATTTGATCAAAATGTTCCAAGGTTTACTTTTTGAAAAAAAAAATTACTTCCAAGAGTAGTTTTACCACAATACTTTTTACTTTTACTTGAGTAGATGTGTGAAGATGAAACGCTACTTTTCCTCCGCTATATTGGGCTACGCTAGAATCGTAACCCGCCGCCCCCATTCATACTTTAGATTTACCGTATTTTCACGTAAGCGCTCCGTTTGACTGAGTGTATGGGAGCAATTCCGCAAACACATTGCTAGTATACAGGAAATGCGGCCCTGGTTGTGGACTGGCAGGCATGATGAGAACCCGAAAGAGTCAACTGAAAAGTTACGTACTGGTGATTTTGCTGCCACCGTGTCTGCTTGCACTGTTGTTCGATCTCAAAACATATATTTTTTTGAAATTTTAATTTATGATTTGAAGATTCCAGAATTTGTACATAATTTTATGTTTTTGTCTGATGACATTGTTTTTAAAAAATAAATTATACTTTATGTTCAATAAGTTACTCAGTACTTGAGTATTCTTTTCAGCGAATACTTTTTTATGACTACTTTTTACTTTTACTTGAGTAATATTATTTTGAAGTAACGCTACTCTTACTTGAGTACAATTTTTTTTGTTTTTTGTTGGCCGGTTGATTTATTGAACATATTAGCACATTACCAAATATAAGTAAAAAAATAATAATAAAGAAATAAAATAATTAATCAATGTCATAATTTACATGATCAAAAGGAGTAGGAAGCACAATAACTTTGTATATATTCTTATCCAATAACGTATAATTAAAATAAAAAATAAAAAATAAAAATAAAAACGGAAAATGAACAAGTTATGAACAGTTGGCAGGTTCCATCTGAAAGATCCAACACCCCAACCTTACCATCTGACTGGTAGTGGGGACGGGGGTACTGTGTGGACTCCAGTAGTCCCGGGAGATTAGCTACAATATATAATTTACATTTACATTAAAAAAAAATAAAAATAAACAAACACAGCTTTAGTAGCTACTCAAACGGCTTGTATTTACGTGTAATAATAATTATAAGCAATGACAATATTTACCAGAGCTCAAGCCGTTAAAATTATCGGTGATCTAATTAGTAGTTTTAAAATTCGGATAGACAAAGTGTCAAAGCAAGGAGCGACTCATGTTCTTTTTCACTGGGTTAAAGATTTAGGCTTAAGAGTTTTATATCACATTAACAGTGCGCTCCGCTGAAGTCTCGCCGCACCGGAAGTTTGGGTGCACTCATACGTCGAATCCGAAAGTGATTTGTAAAAGCTGCGTGTAGTTGTCGTGTTTTCCCTCCATTTATCGGCATTAACAAGTCCTATGGCATGGCTGCGCCAACAGGTTACGAGCCCAGTAGTAGGTACGGGGAAGAGTTTGAATGCCGTTTATGTTTTGACGGCGAACTGTTGATAACAAAGTTCCTGGCACATGAGCGTCTGCTAGACCTCAAGACCACTATTTTGAGTGACGCTCCGGATACCGACTCCGATGATGCTGAAAATGACGCCAGTAAAAATTAGGCGGCGTACGCAGTTCTAATTCAGTTGTTGGATGACAAAAGTTTGTCACTTGTGATGAGGGAAGCCGCAGTTGATGGCAGAAAAGCGATGCAGATCCTGCGCGACCATTACACCGGTAAAGGAAGGCCACGCGTTATTTGTTTACTGAGCTGACATTCCTTCAAAAAAAAAAACGTGAACGAGAGTTATGATTATTTGTGCAGATACGACCATCACAGCGTTGCGTAACGCAGGAGAGACATTGAGGCAACAGCGCAAGGGGCCAGAGTCATCTTCAAGGAGGGACAGAACCGACTCATCCACAAAAATGGTATGATTTTTGAAATAAACACAAAAGACGGACTAGTACCATTCAAAGTGGTATAGATGAGTGCAATGTGTGTTATGGTGTCCAAACATGGCATGAAATATCGGGTCACTGTAATTATGATGACCTGTTAAAGCTGGAAAGTGTCACAGAAAACATGAAAATTAAAGGGAAAAGTCAGCTTGTCTGAAAGTGGAGCTATTATTTCCTGGAAATCTAAGAAACAGCCCGCTGTAGCTTTATCCACGTGTGAAGCTGAAAATGATTGCGTTGTCAGTTACTACACAAGAAAGTCTTTATCTTGTACGTTTACTTTCTGGAATGGACAATAGATTTGAGTATCCACCTGTCACAATTTCTGAAGATGATCATGATGCTATTCTCTCTCAAAGAACCCAGTATGTCGTAAACGGTGCAAGCATATTGACATTAAATATAATTTTGTTTCGAGCTGTACTTGGTGATGGCAAAATAATAATTCATTATTGTCCTGCAGATGGAATGGTGGCAGATGTTTTTTTACTAAACCTGTTTGGTATTTAAATGTTTGTATTGATAGAAAATTGAATTGTGTGTTTTAACAGGGATGTGATTTGACCAAAGTGAAATTATCTGAAAATTTAGCCGGGGGTCTGGGGGCCGCTGGCACCCAGCTAGGTCCAGGGCAGTGCCCTGGTGGGGGGACAAGGAGCTCATGGGTTTTCCGTGTTTTTAAGTACTTTCAATGCACTCACATGACAAAGAAATAGACAAAACAACAGCATAAATTTTCAATGTATATTGAACTATCCCATATAAAATGGCAGTTTTAGTCAACTCAAAATCAGTCACATTCAAAAACATTGGACTGCCTTTGCTTTTAAAAACTATCACTGAGAATATCATCATATCTAACTAATGTGATTACTAAGTTAACACATAAATAATGTTGAAGAGTTCAAATTTCATGAACAAATAATTGTATCATGACCAAATGAAAAGTAACTCATATTAGAGCATACCACAAATGTCTTTGTTATAGCAGAAGATGTTATCTGTCGGAGTCATGTGCATACACAATGAACTACTACTACAAAAAAATAAATAAAAAAAAATCGGATATTTTTTTTTGGGGGGGGGGGGTAAAAAAAAAAGCGGAATTCCGCGAATTACCGGAAAAATCACAGCCCTGGTTTTAAAGATATGATGCACTGTGTTGTAACTATGTCAATTTAAGAACAAGTGCGGGTGTTGAATTGTTGTCAGGTGTTCTTCATTGCGGTGACCTACTTCTGGGAGTGTGGGCGGGGTTACACACCGGTGTTCATTCTGTAAATGGATGCCCGTTCATTCACGTTGCATGCAGGCCGAACGCAAAATCTGCGTGTAGCGTTTTTCCTCCGTCTGCCGGCATTTCCAAGTCGTATGGCATGGCTGTGCCAACAAGATCAAAAGGGCCAATCATTGTTCCCAGATTAGAAAGCAGCTAGGCGATGATCACGAAGAAACTCAGTGGAAACTGCTCCTTGAATAAAGAGAACTTCCAGCGCACAATTGTCAAAATCAAGCCCTGAAAACTCAAGAGACAGGCCAATATAATATAGCAATTCAAACTCAATCAAGATAAGGACCTTCTTTATAAAGCTCACTTGAGGTCAGGTCGCCCGGACTGTCCCACTCAATACTCCAAATATGGTCGTAGGTATCTGGTTCAAAAAGAAAATGGTGTTTCCATGGCAACCTTACTGGACCCCCATAAGGCTTTAAGTCAGATGAAGCTCCCAAATGTTTTTTTTTTTTACGACGGTGTCCTGCATCGCTATCTCTTTAAGGACACATATTGTTTGGACTTTTGTAGTATCCAACTGACCGGATCTTATTAGCCCATTCCCAGCAGGATGTTTGCTTTACGACTGGACCAAAGTAATTTGTTTTAACACACAGTCCTACAGAGGAGTGAGGCACACATTTACCAATCAAAAAAAACGAATACATGAAAGCTAACGGTCTTATTTGATCAGTTAATGGCATGGAAATATTTTTTAGTTATGGTGGACATTTTTAAATTGTTGCAAAAATATTCGTTTTCCTGCATCCGGCGTAGTCGTTAACATCTCCAAGACACAAGCTCTAAAGGCCACCTTGACTACACTAATTAAGGCCCTTCATCACTACCTACCAATTGCAGCACACAAAAAAAGTGTACAGTACAGTTTGTTGCTTTAAACGAGATCCAATGCTTGTTAGCATAAGCAAGCAAGAAATGTAACCTTCCTTGATTGACTATGTGCAATTGAATATTGAATTTGGGCAATAGAATGTTAAATTTGATGAATGAAAATAGGCAGTGGTTCAATTTTTTTGGCTATGCTTGGTGTCAGGGCCATATCACATGACCTTCTGTCAGAGACCAAGACACCAATTAAAGCTGTTTACTTCCCCTCATTGGTTCCTCAAGTCATCTAGTTACAGTTATGTGATCACATTAAAAGATTTATTACTTTAATGGATTTGATTTCATGATTATGCAGATAAATATTAGATTACCTTGGGAGTGCTCATGGAATAGTTGTCATTTGGGATCCCTGATGCATATTATCATTTTCCAAATTAAGTTTAGGTTTGAACTCAGAAGTTGTTGCTGTGGGAGCGAAACGGAAAGCACTAATGATTCTCGCAAGCCATAACAATGACACTCTGCACTAGGCTCACTTAGCAAGTTTGGTCCAAAAGGACAGAAGGGATTTCCAGAAATGACTATGAGGTAAAATGTGTGAGTGTTTGAAATAAGAATAAATGAGTAATCAATTTAGCTGATTGTTTATTATCCACAAAACAGGGAGTCGGCCAACAAGCCCACTGTGTGGAATGGTTATTAATTGCTTTGTGCTTTGGTGTCGCCTTGGGTTGAATAATCAAATTCAGATTATTTTAATCAAACCTTGCATCATTTTATGAGCCCTGAACAAGTTGCGTCGACCTGGATTTGTAAAAGCAGGTTTCATAGAAATAGAAAGTGATGTGGGATGCTTCCGGTTGAATGGAAACATGATGTTACGGAGAACAGAGGGCCGCTGATTGAAAAAAGATATACGGTACTAAAAGATGAGAGTGCTGCTTGTACAAACAAACACTCTCTTCACACACACATAGCAACTAAGTGCGCAGCAGGGTAGTAGAGTGTAAGCAGGTGTCCTTTGGGGGAGAGTGTACCATTAGCAGATCATTTCCCTCCCTGCTCTAGCAGGCTCTCCTCTATCATACCTCTGCTGTCAGCACTGCCTCCAAGGATTATGGAGAAACACAGAAAGGGGGGTGAGTGAGGGAGGAAAAAAACGAGGAAAAGCAAGCAGGCCAATCTGGGTGGGAGAACAGAGTGCAAGATTGAAACTTGAATGGACTCCATTTGCCTTCAAAACTGTCATTATAACACAGTGGCCTTTTTCGAAGACACTTGGGCCAACATTAAGACACCAAAAATGAATGTATCACTATGAAGCTAGTATTTAATGCATGCTCGGACACCCTTTGCGCATGAAAAAAAAGTTGTACTCCTTTTAGATAACTGAAAATAAGAAGTTCAGTGCAGAGGATGTGGGATCGAGTCTGGGCTTCGGCCTTCCTGGGTGGAGTTTGCATGTTCTCCCCATGCCTGTGTGGGTTTTGTACAGGTACTCCGGTTTTTCCTCCCACGTTTCATAGACATGCACGGCAGGTCAATTGAACACTCTAAATAAGGGTTCACCAATTCTGGTCCTCGAGGTCCAGAGTCCTGCAGGTTTTAGATGTTTCCGTCCACTAGCACACCTGCTTCCCGAGTCAACGTCATCATCATCGCTCCCCCTCTCTCTCTCTCTTTCTTTCTCTCCTTTTTTTATGTGTGCGTGTGAGTTTGTGCTCTTTAACTCTCTGCCAAAAACGTTTTATAACGTTTAGTAAAATCCAAATGAGTGCCGCCAAAAACGTTAAAAGACGTTAACTATGTTTTTTAATGGAAACGGGTGGAGAAAAGCCTTGGCCAGCTGTGCTCATAGTATCAAGCAGATCGAGTTAGTATAATGACTATTTATGGCCACTAGATGGCAGCGATGACTCTTTTTGGACAAGATCAGGTAGGAGTCAGTAGTAGAAGAAGTGAGAGGTGGAGCGTTGTGGGGTGTGGAGGGGAAACACTCTAAATAAGGGTTCACCAATTCTGGTCCTCGAGGTCCAGAGTCCTGCAGGTTTTAGATGTTTCCGTCCACTAGCACACCTGCTTCCCGAGTCAACGTCATCATCATCGCTCCCTCTCTCTCTCTCTTTCTTTCTTTCTCTCCTTTTTTTATGCGTGCGTGTGAGTTTGTGCTCTTTAACGCTCTGCCAAAAACGTTTTATAACGTTTAGTAAAATCCAAATGAGTGCCGCCAAAAACGTTAAAAGACGTTAGCTATGTTTTTTAATGGAAACGGGTGGAGAAAAGCCTTGGCCAGCTGTGCTCATAGTATCAAGCAGATCGAGTTAGTATAAAGACTATTTATGGCCACTAGATGGCAGCGATGACTCTTTTTGGACAAGATCAGGTAGGAGTCAGTAGTAGAAGAAGTGAGAGGTGGAGCTTTGTGGGGTGTTGAGGGGAAAATGGCTGAAGAAGCGAAAATGGCGACCGGTTGCAAGCAACTCACGGTTGAGCATTATTTTCAAAGAGGAAAAGCATCGACCAGTGAAGAGTACCCTGAGTCCAATGCATATTCATCGGAGGAATGGGTACAGTCTGATCACGGAGAAGACACTGATTCGGGCAGTCTTTCATCCTCAGAAGACTGTGAAGGTAAGCACAAACTTGCTATGAGATTGCTAGCAATCTAACTTGTGTAACTTTTCCGGCGAGGTGCTAGCAGCGTGTGTAACGTGATGAATGTATAATTCATAGATCGTGGATCGTGCTCACAGCGACGTCCCACTGCGGTTTCTACGACAAAGAGAGGTAAAAAAAAAAAAAAATACACTGCAACAACAAAAGAAAACAGTCTTTCGATATTATTGTAATTGTATATATTTCTTTCAGCTGTAGCTCGTAGGGCTCAAAGTGACGCTTCTCACACAGCTTCTCACAGTGAGCAGAATAAAGGTAATAAAAAAAAAAAAGATTCTCCAACACAGCACTAATAAAATATTTGATGGTAAATGTCTTCTATAATTTACAGAATGTACATCAACCAGTGGATCCAAGAAAAAAGGTAAACATCTCTATCTATTTATCTATCTATCTATCTATGTGTATATATATATATATATATATATATGTATATATGTATATGTATATTGCATCACACTGATCTAAAATAAATAATATATGATATTGAAATGTATATTTGCAGATCCCATAAATTCTGGCTGGCATGAAACGGGCTGGCAGCCAACCACATTCCCCTTTACTGCAAAACCAGGACCAAGGGGTGCCGCAGCAGAGCTGAAGTAGACCCTGCCAGCCGACTTCCTGCAACTCTTCATCACAGACGAACTTCAAAAACATTTTTTGCACTCCAATTTCTTAATTACTTTTCACAAAGATGAAATGCGGACGGTGGATGTGTGGCGTAAGGCACAGAAAAAAAAAGACTGCCTTTCCAGAAACCAGTGTGTGTTCTGGACTACAATGCCACCATGAATGGAGTAGATAAGATGGATCAGAACATCTCTTCCCACCCATTCACGCGGAAAACTTTGAAATGGCACAAAAAATGTGTTGCCTATCTATTTCAAATATGCATGTTCAATCCATATATCCTGCACAAAACAAAAATTCCTGGGAAGTGCCAACACTTTTTGGAGTTTATCCGGCAGGTGGTGAGAGGGTGGCTGTTACCACAAGACTAGGAGGAGGAAGAGTTGTTACAGGTATGGGAACTGAGAGGTATGAGGAAGCCAGACGTAACACCAGGTCACCGTATCATGATCTGAGAGTAGACTTGATGGCAACATGGCCAAACACACACTGCTGGAAAAAAAGGCCGGCAAGAAAGTGTAGAGTCTGCACTCGAAGGGGCAATCGCAGTGAAACGAATCTGTGGTGCAAATCCTGCTGCGTCCCCTTGCACGAAGGGGAGTGTTACACAATATACCACACAAAAAGACAAATTGTGTAGTTGAAACATCCACACAATTGTAAATAGTAACACATACACACACCACACATGCACAGTTGCACACATTTGTAAATCGTAAATAGTTTGCCAAATTGTTTTGTCAAATTGTTACACTGTTGAATGTAAATAAACTGTTATTTTGCTATCAAAAAGCACTTTTTCATTGTTGGTGGTAGTGTTTTATAGAAGTAAAGTACTGTTTAGGTGTTTGTGGCATCATTCATGGAAAAAAAGTGTCAAATTCACTAGAGTGCATGAAATAATATTGTTTTACAAAAAGCTTGATTTCTACATATTTTGGTCCAAAACAGAGAATTTGGGTGAAACTAACCTATTTTCTATTGTTGATTACTGAAAATCTGAATAAGGTAGAAACAAACTTATTTTTTTCTGATGAAAGATGAGTTCAATCTTTCATTTGGTAGGATCCGTGTTTCCATAGTCCAAACACGAACATTTTCTGTGGACCTTGAAAGATCAGTCAAAATGCTCTAAATCAGCTGTCACCCACATGTTCTCTTTTCTGAAAATGGTTGGCAGTCAAAGAGCTAATTCAACTGAAACCTGTTATAAATCCCAGAGCCTTCACCTTAACACGATACTTTAGTCCCGCCAGAGTCCTGAAGTTTGTCAGGAGACCAGAGGAAGGATGAGAAAAAAAAAAAAGAGAGAAAAAACAAAGTGAAATCCAGCACTAACCAGACACCACCTACCACCCACAGTGTTACAGTGTTGTGGCACTTTCAAAGTTTAAGAAATATGTATATGTATATATATTTTAAAATATATATATATATATATAAAAAAAAAAAAACATTTATTAAATTTTTTTAATTTATTTGTTTTTTTTAAAAAAAAAGGAGAGCAATGATGATGTCAAATCGAATGAACAATACTGAGCTCTCCTGGGAAAAAAATAAACATTTAAGAAATAAAATAAATGTAAATTATTTTGTGAAAATGTGCCGTTTTGAGGCAAACTTGATTGAGCTGCACAAAATCTCACAAAATGTGATATCAGATAGCTATTTTAGTTTTGAGGCGCAAACCCATTCACCATCTGAATCAACTGAATCGTTCCACGCTTGGCCGACTTCCGCTGTATGCAGTAGGGTAGCCAAAATATCAAGTTGAGAGAAGCAAAACTGATAAATCTGCAGCTGGTGACCAGTTTATACTGAACATCAAATCCTGCTGACTGAAAGATCTTGGTTGACGCGTCAGCGTGCGACACGTTCCTTGATCCCTGCCCCCCCCCGAGACCTGCTCTACCTGGAGGCAGAGTAGTGGTCGGACTAGAAACAAGCCATCAGAGAGAAGGACACGTCACCTAAGACGGAGTTAGAGGAGGATGAGGTGTGGATCGAAAATCTTGAAAGGTGTGAGAGAAATATAATGAAATCGGAAAAATGTCAATGGGCACATGAAAACATGGACCTACAAGCACTCCTTGACTGGTGGACATTCTGGGTGCATACAATTTACACAACGTTCACACATCTGGCCTTTCACTCATACTGGTCATCCAGCCAAGCAGTGTCCTCAATTTTGCTTGATGACACACATAAATTAACAATCAATTCTACATAATCAACCAAAACCTTTACCCATCAATTAATGGACTGATATGTAAAACCACAGCTTATAGAGAAACACCGATGTGGCAGATGAAGAAGCCTAAATGAGATCCATGAAAACCACGACACAGTAATTGACTCTGATCATTTTCTTTCAGTAGAGAAGAAAATACCTTATTGTATACTTTCTGCCAAATTCACAAATAGTACATCAAATACTCAATGCTCTGTTTGTGACAAAGCCCTTGCTGTCACAACATCATTGATATGATTTAATGATTTGTGGCTTGTCAAACACAAACGCCGCTGTAACCGCCAACTATTGATGAGCCATCCTGCAGTGAAGGCAAACAAAGATAAAAGGCAGATAATTCTTTGTCTGGACTCACTGGAAATAAATCAAGAGCGAGGGCAATACATTTTCATCAAAGTGATGTTTTGTAAATAAATACCAAAAGATTTCTTGATATTTTTACTCAGGGAAATAATCAGTGGTGTGGCAATTGACACAATTTTGCTGGTGCGTCATTCGTCAGCACCCTGGACACCCTTCTGTCTTCGTCAGTCCGTCATATTTTCAAACTGACCAAATCGTTTCTAACTCTTTGACTGACAGACGTTTTCAGAAAAGGGATGCCGTGGGTGCCAGCCGATTTAAGCATTTTGACTGATCTTTCAAGGTCCACAGACAATTATGTGTTTGGACTATGGAAACACACATACTACCAAATTAATGATTGGACTCTCATCTTTCATCAGAAAAAAAAGTTTGTTTCTACCTTATTCTGTTTTTCAGTAATCAACAATAGAAAATGGTTAGTTTCACCTCTGTTTTGAAACAAACGTCTTTTAACGTCTTTGGCACTACTCCCTAGGATTTTACTAAACGTTATTTAATGTTTTTGGCAGTCAAAGAGTTAAAAATATTTGATAGTGACAGCACTAGAATGAAGCCGAAATGGCGTTGTACAAGATTCCACTCCACACTCAAAGGGTCACATCAAATTAAAACATTTCTAGATAGACAATAAAACCTTTAAAAACAAGATGGTTAGAAACGATTACACTGACGGACGAAAACCAACTTCCGTCAGTGCTTACTTAGTTTGTCCTTCTTTTAATTTTCTCGTCATTCGTCAATAAAACGGGCATTCTGTCATTACTGATGGAATGCCCATCTCTGCAAATAACGGTTTGACTAAAACTAATTTGTCATTCAAGATAGTTAATGCAAATAGCTGCAGAGAGCAATAAAGTGGATATAAATCAAGGTGGTGCAATGGAATTAAAACAGTATTATGATCTAACTCGGTTTCCTAAGACAACTGTGTGCAACATACCAGTGAAGGAGATGTCAACTCCTTAAAAACAGGTGCTGTTCTGGGAATTCTTGTTCAGGGAATTTTCCCTCTCAACTCAGAAGTGAGCCTCAGGCCTTGCTCAGAGCCGGAACTAACTATGGCTGGCTGCATCCTCGGCGAGGTCGCTCAAATTGCAGCAGCTTGTGATTCATGCATCATAGGAAATCACACATTTGCATTCAAGTCAAGGTATTGCTGGAAACTCACTGTACTTCCACGTTCTTCTTCTATCTGTAGTTCGGTTACAGTAGAGCAGCTTTTTGTTCAGGTTGGGATGCCATGTCAGGTCACCATGGCTTCGACTGACCTGACAGAGCAGCTGTCCGTTCGGAGGATGCAGAAATAAAAGCCTCGCCCCGGATCAGTGAAGCATCCGACACAGTCGCTGGGGCTTTTTGGGTCTCACAGGCAGAGGCTGCCTGTCTGTCACTCACACTATGAACACGCAAACCCAATGGGTAAAAACAAAATCTGGAGCATTGCGAGACGAAAATGCTCATTTTATTTAGTTAAAAATAACTTAATTGGTATTTTGCTCTGGTATGGCCGACGAAGAAACACATTATTTAGTTTTTCTATGTAGACAGTGACAAATTCAGATTCTCTCAGAAATGTCGAAGAAAATGTTCATTTCAAATATCATTTGCTGTTTTTGTAATTTTATCGTTTCCTTGCACATGTTTTGCCGATATCCAGTTGATCACTGTTGTAAAAATCAAGGTTTTCTATCCCTGACAGCAGTTTGAGATGCTTTATGCTCATCACGCTGCTCAGCGGAAGTCCTGCTACTACCACCTCTGATGAAAACACTGAACTTCTGGAGCAGGCGTTCGCGCACCTCAGGTTTTCAGGTTGTTCAAAGGCTTCAAACGGAAGATTGAGAAGCGCACCGACCTGAAGTTGGTCGACACAAAGCTTTATGAATCTCCAAAGTTGTTGATCCCTGATTCCCTGGCTTTGCGCAAACGCGTGCTGAAGAGGAATAATGAATTTTGTCCTCTTTGCCTGTTCCAAAAATGAAGATAGATTTAATGTAAGAAAAATACACCTTTTGCAAAAATGATTTTTAATCTTTAAGAGATCTCTGGACAGATAACAGCTTCCGATTACATCACTTAAAAACGTGGGATTTCAGAGCGTCAAATGTACTCTTCTACGTGTACAATAGCTTCTTATAGTTAAAAAGACCTCCTCCTTTTCATTTAAAGACTAAACATACTCTCTGGTACTTTTCCGTGAGCAGTGGCGTAAACAAGGTCAGATTTGGGTGTGTGTTCGGGACTGAATATGTTATATAGTTGAAGGTTCTATTTTTCCCCATAACAAAATCTCACAAACAAGTTGAACCAAATTTACGGTGGCCGTGACTGATGAAGAAAGTAAAGAGTGTGTGTGTGTGTGTTATTTTAAAGCAAATTTTGTTTTCAAGACCGAAATGTGTTTTCGCACAAAGCGCTTAGAAGGAACTTTTTTAGACTAAATAGTATGACCCAGTTTAAGGTCAGATTATACCGAAATCAACACCATCTGCTCTGCACAGGACATAAAATATTTCGACAAGGTTAATATAAAGAATTGGAATGTTAATAATGGTAAATAAAACAAAATGAAGTATTAAAAATGTTATAATATCTTTCAGTGCTCTAAGAGTTCAATGTTTTTTTAATCATTTGTGGTAAATAGCCGGAAATATACAACACCTTGGGCCATGCTTACAAAAACTACAAAGCCAAAAATATCAAATGCTGATGCCCTCACGTCTATCTGAATGATACCTGAAATTAGATACTAGAGACAAGTAAAACGTAAATAACGTGGTGATGTGCTCATATCCAAGTCAAGGCAATAAACAGCATCGTTTAAAGACTAAAACAACTTGCTATAAAGTGTACAACCATTGCACCCAACTCTAAATAGTAACATCAGCCCTGACTCTCGTTCTAAAAATACGAGCGCTTTCTTGACTTGTCCACCAATATTGTAGACCACTAAAAGAGGTGATCCAAGGATGCTGTGGCAATAACAGGGATTAACTGCTTTCGGAATTACAAGCTAGTGGACAAGCTGCTATTTAAATGTAAAGTTAGAACTTGTTTTGAAGTTAGCACTTTCTTTCTTAAATGTCTCCAATTTTAAGCTTTCTTCTATAGGTGCCGCAAAGTGTTTTTAGATCTAATGATCGGCTTGTACCCATCCTCGCAATTATACTGTTCTACCATTGAAGCTCAGCATCTAAATAACGGCTGGCAGTCTCTCAAAAGCCGCCATTTTCTACATTTTCCATCCATTTCAACCCTAGACTTTAACTTGAACTTTGCTCCACTTCAGCCTTTTGAATCATTTTCTTTTGTTTCAGAACCACAGTTGTTGTTCTAGAACTGCAGCTAGCCAGCTGCAACTGTCCCCCCTCTTCTGCATTGCAGCTATTTTTCTCTTTCCCACTCTTCCCTTGCCTGCCACTGCCATAGTGTTTATATGATTTTTAGACTTGATAGGAGGACCCTGGGCAATCTCTTACACATCATCCTCTGGCTCATACATCAACCTGCCCCTTGCTTTGTCTTTTTTAGAGAGCTGCAGACAACACAGGTTCTAAATCCAAATGTATTTTTGCCCTGAAGCCAAGGTGTGGGGTACCAACAATAAGCAGGGCATCGGGATGCTATTCACTGCCACTTAACCTTTTTTCATCTCTCACCAAAGTAGTTTTTATTGCTTCCTAGCATTGAGTTGCACAGCTGCTTAGTTTGAATGATTGCAATCTATTCTTTGCGCTCTGTATCCACAAACAGTATTTAAAGAACAATTTTAGACTTGATTAATTTATTAGCACATAGCCAAAAGATAATTAGGAAATGTTTGACTTTAGACGTTTCCAGACGACAAAGGTTTAATTTGTTGGTAGTTTATGTAGCCAGCATAGAACGTCTACTGTCTTCAAGCATTGACTTGTGCGGCAATGTTACAGTATGTAGAGAAATAAAGGAGTTTCTTACTACTTAAGCTATTCCAAATTGTCAATAAAAGAAAATCCATCAACTCTCACCTTCATCAGTCTATAGTAATGTGTTGCACTTCTAGGTAAGCTAAGAGTGGATTCTTCTGTGACAAATGTGTTTAGGTCGGCATAACAGTAGTTTTTGTTTTCTTTTCTCATCTAAGAAACTGGGGGCGCTTATCGAGATCCGCCAGGCTTCCCATCCTGTCTCCCTCTTGTTAGTCATTGTTATTTTTATATTTCTTGGGCATGTTGTGTCTGTAAAGACAAATTCCATGTGTTTTACATACTTGGCCAATAAAGACGATTCTGATTCAAAATGGTTGTCAATGTGTCCCCTTGTGATTGACTTGCAATTTGTCCAGGATGCCCAGAAGTTGGTTGGGATAAGTTCCAGCATATTTGCGACCCTAATAGGGATGCACGGTATAGAAAATCGATGGATGATTTGTGAGCTCCATATTAAATCCAATAAATCATTTTCTTCCTTCAAAACAATTTGTTGTATGTGAGCAGAAATAGGAGGACACGAAGAAGACAAATGGGGACATTCACAGTGTCTCTCCCTGCTCTCTCGAAAATGTTAATGGTTGATGAATGAAGATAGGATTCCAGTCTTCCTAACTCAAATCAAAAGCAGTAATGCATACTAAATTATGAGACAGGCATCATTTACATATGGGCAAATGGTGACAAACATACAGTAGCTACTTGTGGTCAGTCAACTAATATATATATATATATATATATATATATATATATATATTTTATTTTTTTTACTTAAGTCAACACTGAATCCCTTTGTTGTGTTAGATTTAGATGCTGGTGCTTATATACAAACTAAACCATTTATTTGCGTACATACGCAAGTACGATACATACATACAGTACGTACAGTACCGTACAATACGTACGTACAGTATACACTACATGCAAAACATACAGTACGGCACATACAGTATATATACACTACATACATACATACAGTACATGCATACATACAGTGCATATATACATACAGTAACTGTGCAAATAGTCTCCTTCCAGACATTCCTAGTGACTCACCGGAGAAGTTCTATCTCCATCTACTTGCTCACCTCCCACCACTACCTGTGTCTAGACCTCGGGGGATGTCATCCCACTACAATTGCTGATTATATGGCATAGCGAATAACATTCAAAGGCAGCCTTGGATGTATATTAATGCAGTAAGTGTAATAGCTCACTCCCTCTCATCCCCAGGCAATTATAACCTACAAATAAAATGTGGTATGAGGTGAAGAAGATATATAGATTTTGGCTGTTGATGGGCGAAGGCAGAGGTGGTAATGACGAATTGCATAAAGCATTTGCTGTGTGGGAAATGTCAAAGGCAGGATTTACAGTGGAAGTGTCCAATTCTGATTCTGATTAGTTTCTATGCAGGTAAACCTTGGCGGGACTCCACTGCCCGCTGTCTGCGGTAGTCTTGCTTAATTCATGGTTTCAGCACCTCTAATGTACTCTATTTAGGCCATATTTTATAGCCACAGCTGTTGATTTACTATTATTGTTTGTGTAGTCGTGTGTTATATGTGCCTGCCATATGTATATATATATATATATATATATATATATATATATATGTGTATATATGTATATATATATATATATATATATGTACATATGTATATATATATATGTACATATATGTACATATGTATATATATATATATGTACATATATGTACATATGTATATATATATATGTACATATATGTACATATGTATATATATATATATATGTACATATGTATATATATATATATGTACATATATATATATATATATATATATATATATATATATATGTACATATGTATATATATATATATATATATATATATATGTACATATGTATATATATATATATATATATATATATATATATATATATATATGTACATATGTATATATATATATATATATATATATATATATACATATTGTACATATGTATGTACATATGTATATGTACGTATACATATGTATGTATAAGTACATATGTATGTATATACGTGTATGTGTGTATATATATATACGTATATATATGTATATATATATATGTACATATATATATATATGTACATATGTATATATATATGTACATATATATATATATATATATATATATATATATATATATGTACATATGTATATATATATGTACATATATATATATATATATGTACATATGTATATATATATGTACATATATATATATATATGTATATATATATATATATATATATATATATGTATATATATGTACATATGTGTATATATATGTATATATATATATGTATATATATGTACATATGTGTATATATATGTACATATATGTACATATGTGTATATATATGTACATATATATATATATGTATATATATATATATATATGTATATATATATATATATGTACATATGTATGTACATATATATATGTATGTACATATGTATGTACATATGTATGTATATATGTGTATGTACGTATACATATGCATGTATAAGTACATATGTATGTATATACGTGTATGTGTGTATATATATATACATATATATAAACATCTGCAACTTTCTTTGGCTGATAATTGAAATGCTTGAAATAAACTATAATTTTTTGTATATGTATGTATATATGTGTATGTACGTATATACATATGTATGTATATACGTGTATGTGTGTATATATATATACGTATATATATATATATATATATATATATATATATATATACAAAAATATATAGTTTATTTCAAGCATTTTAATTATCAGCCAAAGAAAGTTGCAGATGTTTGAGTGTTTGGGTCTGATTAGAAGGTGTGGGATGAAAAATAGCAGACGGACATTGTGACTAACAAGCACTTGTGCTCCTAATCAAGGCTTCGCACGTTCCATCCACAGTGGCAGTAAAAGGTCACCGATGATTGATTCCGATGAAGGGATTTATCAAGGAAGGCACCCCTTTGCACCTTTGCATGGCTTTAAAACTTAAATGTCCAGAAGTTCAAAGACAGAGCCCGGCATATAACTGTTGTGTGTTTTACATGCGCTCTCTATAGGGAGCAATTACGTTTTGTAAAAGTGTGTGGGAACGACTGCGTGCAAGTGACCTGCAGTGTCTGGGTGGGAATCACCACGTCCTCCATTAAACAAAGGGTTCATTGGTCACAAGGGATTTAATTGAGCAACTTCTCTGTTTATAAAGTTTCACGTTGATCTTTTGCCTATAACACTTTGTTGACTTTTTTTGGTCAAGTACTCAGGGTCACTCAAATAATTACACAATATGCTGGTAATTGTAGACCCACATAGTGAAGCTCAGACCTCATCTTCACTGTATGTAGCATAAAAAACAAACCAAGACGTACTTATAATTAGACTTTTAATTTTAATGATCAGATTTTAAGACCGTTCTCCCTATTGTGTCATAGAATGGCATTGTTAATTCATACATGGCATCCATCTGCCAGCTATTTGAAAATCATTTAAGCCAGGAATAAGTCGTCTCTTGCGGAAGTCTCATGTGGCGAAATAAATTCCAAGAACACGGTTACAGTGAGAACTAAAGACCCCTGATTTTATGTGAGCCACTGTATACATACTCAGAATACTGCGGCAATGACAAGAGAAAAGATGTTTTAAATTATTTTTCTTTGATGACTTTAAAGATGAAACTTTTTGCGTGAGATGTGAGATGGTGTTTGGAAGTCTGTGGTAAGCTGCTTTTTCATCTATTATATCACCATTGTTTGTCGTTACAATATTTAAAATTAGTTCATTACTCAAATAGGACCAATTACCTTGTTTTTGAAGCTGTGTTTATATCAAAGTGCAGAACCACTAACGAGCCGAATGGAAGCAAGACTGCAATGTTGCCTCAACACCAATTCACACTCTGATGACGGATGTTGCCATGCTAACCGAGAGCAATTAGCGTGTTATGGTCTTGCTCCTGAACGTGTAAATCCTGTTAAGCCGTGCAGTTCGGCTCATCTCTGTATGGTCACAGATGGTCAAACCTTTCAGTGTGTTGACTTGTTGAAAGCGGGTAAAGTATTACGTGACCTACAGACTTTGGTGGAATGTGTGTCAAAATGTGAGTCGTTGATTAAAACAGCAGTAAACTCAGCCCTCTGAGGCAAAGTTCAGAATTACTTCATTCTTCAGTAAGAACTGACACTGAAAGCGTACAAAGTGTCTATAAAGAGTTCCGTGTGAAGTGGAGTCAAGACTTGGCCCTGAAATTAGAGGCCGTAAAAGGAAAGAATTGGACAGCAAAATCTCCCTTTTTTAATCAGTTATTTATTTTAATGCTTAGGTTTCTGAACAAGAGGTTAAAGAATGTCAAGGGTTTTAAGCCCACTTTTCATGCTGGCCACTCTGCTACCTTTGTCCCAGATTAAATGCTCATTAAGGCTTTGACCTGCAATTTGGGTTCTCTTCATCAGTCTTGTTCACCCTAAAAGCTGTTTGAGGGCCAAAATGTTCTCTTTATTACTTTCATTTGTACGCCTCCATTTTAATGTTAGTCTTAGTGTGTGTCTCTCTTACTATGTGCCACTTGAAACCACTTGAGTTGGCAGGGGAGGTCAGGTGGTGTGCTACACAAAGTTGCTCGTCCTCACCGTTTCAACGTACCTTTGACATGAATTCAGATTTTAACAGTCTGCTCAAACACTTGGTTTCATATCCCAATCCAAGCATTTGGAGAATAGGGTGATTTTATCTGAGCCTCATTTTCTGTTTTTGTGCACTCACATTGTTCCTAAATGAGATTTAAATCTATGTTTTGTACACACAGTGTGTTATTGTCATCAGAGTAAATGATGGCTTTCAATCTGACAAAACAGGTTAGTGTCCTTCTTTCCGATCTGTGAGCTATACTTAACTCTCTGGGTTTGGCTGTAACAAATAGTGGAATATAGAGTTTACAAAAACAAATAAGACAAAAATGCACTGCTGTTGACGCATGTTTGTCATCTCATTGCTAAGTGACAGCACCTATGCTGGCAAGCTCTTATGAACAGTAGCGATGCTAGCGAATGCTAATTTCGCGTCCAGGTTCACTCAAGGTCACAACGTTTTCTAAATGTTCTCTAAATATTCTAGAAACAGTTGTAATGGGTTTCTTGTCATAAGGCAATTTTGAACATTTTGACAAGAAAAAAAACCATTAAAACAGTTTGAGAGCCATGAAAACTGTTAAGAGAATATTTAGAGAGTGTTTGCGAAACTTGAACAAACTGACGGAGCGCACATTAGCTACCTTTGCGAAGACTCATAAACATTCACCCCCTCAATGGGATACGGCTTTCGTAACATGTTCCCAAACATTTGTGTGAATGTTGCTAAAACGTTTGCTACCTTTGCAAACAATCACCGCTCAGTGAAATACCACCTTTGGTCTCTTTAACCCACTGCAGGTAATTGCTGCCCTTAACAAGCATGTTAGTGGAGTCGTCAGTCTAAGGTGAGTGAGGAGCACAAGTCATTGAAAGCTGACAAAAGGTGAAGCGTAAATAAGGAATGCCAAATCAAAGGAATATTATCTCATGAACTGAGACTCTCCTTTGAAAGGAAAGGGTCAGAATGTTGAGGTTTTCCTTTAATGCGGTCAAAACACTCCAGTCGACTGTTCTCACTTTTAGCCATTAACTGTATCCCTCTTGCGGCATTCATGACAAGCACAGCCACTCTTGGACTACTTGTCATCGTAGCTGTTGGTTTGTAAGGCTATGACGATGGGAGGTAATGATGCTCGCTTCCAGGACTATACATCCACTGCGGCCCTAACAAGAGGCACTCGCGTAGTCTTTGGCTGCAGGACATTTGAAATGATGCCACAGTTAGTTTTCTGATTATTGTAGCTGCTGAGTGCACTCCACATTTATTCATGGTATGTTAAGAAGAAAATCAATTTCAAAAATACAAGATTTGAAACATTGAACTTAACAAACCACATCAGTTACTTCAAGTAACTTGGCTTGGCCTAGATATCCTTAAAAATGCTCGACCAATGGTCTAACCTCCTCATAAATCACATTTTAATGGAAAAAATATCTGCCTCAAATAAAAACCAAATATCAAAATTTATAGAAACATGGTCTATGTATATAGAATTTTTAAACCTCATTCTGGTTACTTAATTCTGTCTGTTAGCGAGAGCCACTACATCGTGATAACTTACATTGATGTTTCTGCATTTGGCAATTTATTATTATATTATATTATTAGTATGGGATTTTTTTTAATGGGCTTTAGGTGAACTGATGAATACACACACGCTCGCACGCACACACACACGCACATACACAGACTCACCCACATACAAAAAAAAAATATATATATATATGTGTGTATATGTGTATATATATATGTATATATATTTAAAAAAAAAAACATTTATTAAATTTTTTTAATATATTTGTTTTTTTAAAAAAAGGAGAGCAATGATGATGTCAAATCGAATGAACAATACTGAGCTCTCCTGGGAAAAAAAAGAAAAAAAGAAAGAAAAAAAAATGCTCTTGATTTTAACAAGAAGAATAATCACAGAAGGCTCAAGCAAGACTTGAGAGTTATTAAAGGTACATTTAGTGCAAACCTGTGTTTTATTCAGTCAAATTCTACCTTCGGAAGTGATTGAACATTGCTACCACTTGACCGCTAAAGACTTGGCAGCAAGGCAGTAGTTCCTCTGTATGGATTTGGTCGTGGAGGGTCATGGTGCAATTCCCACTGCAGACAAAAAACTAGTTCAAAAGATGCCAGTCTGCTTCCTGCTGCTGTTGACTTGTGGTAGATCAAGTCACCAAACCAGCCTTAGCTTGACAGAAGCACGTGTTGCGACTTTCCTTTAGTCTCGAAGTATAATGACTAAAACATTTATTAAATATGTCTGTTTACATCTGTTTAGATCAGGGGTGAAATGATGTCCTCGATCAGGATCGTTATCAGGCTTCTGGAGAGCTTGCTGATGATATGATCATTTGATACAGATGTGTTGGAGGAGGGACACCTCTGGTTTAGTTAGATGAACAAGTGATTGCTAGTCAGTATCTCCCATTGTTTTTGAGAATCTTTGTTGCATATTATTTCAAGCTGATCTACAGTCAACCACAAATATCTGTGCAAATATGCAGTACTTAAACTTGAGCGGTAAAAAATGCATCCCACAAAAAATGAATGTGTTACGAAGGGCGCATTATGCTTCAATCTCTATTCAAACACAAATAAAAAAAAAAATTGCCTAAGAATGCAATTGAAGAAAGCCTCGAAAAAGAAAGCCTCAAAAAAGAAAGCCAAGGTTTCAGGATGAAATGAAATTGCAGAAAGGCAAGATTGAGATTAATTCCGCTTCTGCCTTGCTGATTAATCTAATCCCTCATGGGCATTCAGTCCATATCGCTCTCTTTTAGGTTGCTCTTTAGATCCCATCAACAAATGAATTCCTTACAGATGGACACATTGACCCTCGCGGATACCAATCTCCCCACTTTACCTCTCAGACTGAATGTGTGCCAACACCTTGAGATTAACACTTAATTGAAAGGTTATTTTCAGCCCATACATTGACATTTCTCAGGTAATGCAGAACCAGCAACAGACCATGTCACTGGTAGACATAGTAGGGAAATGTTAGCAGCTGAGATACAGAGCAAATTTCGATTGTAATCATATACGGTGGAGATCGTGCACTCTGGTGTTCAAGATAAATGTTGGAGTAAATTCCAAGAGCTTTTGCCATAATGGTTTAGCCCCTTGTGCTAGCTAGCTAGCTAGCTAGGGGGCTAAAGCCAAACAGTGGCAGGGTTTTTACTTTCTGGACCACTTGCTAGCTAGCTCCCATGGTGCTCGTTTACCTGCTACGGAGCTAGCTAGCTAGCTAGCTCCCATGCTGCTCGTTTACCTGCTACGGCGCTAGCTAGCACCAGGGGCTAAAGCCAAACTGAAGGGGGGGTTTTTACTTTCTGGACTTGGATTTTCTACCTCTGGATTTGTGGAACAACTGGAAGATGCTATGCCTGTCAATTCTGTCTGTGGAGGAAGCATGCATTATTGGAATTGTGATTACAGGTATCCTGCTGTTTAGAGCTGGCAGTTTCCTGATTTATTGCAAAATGTAGAAGACAGGGACAGCTTTATTGGAAATCAATTTCAAACGTTGGAATTGGAAGCCATTTTTGAGCGTATTTGGAAAACAAGTTTTATGTAGGTCTCCATGTGATGTTATATGTCCTCACAGAACCAAAAGGCCTTTCCCAGGTCAATATAATTTAATCTGAAGAGTTTCCTATCTCTTGTTTCTCCCCAGCAACCCCCCCCCCTCCCCCCCCGCCACCCCTAGCTGAGATGTCTGCTCACATGAAAGAGGAAGACAGACAGAGCAGTTCTGACGGCACACATCACAGCGGGCGAGCGTCATGTGGGGCAGCGCTGGATGCCTGTAAGTTAATAGTTTTCCTTTTCTCACTCCATATCATTTGCTCGTGGAATCTGTCAGCATCAGCGTCAAATGTTATCATTTGGGCATTGCTGCCCCCCGTGCAACTGTTTGCACACATTTCCTGTCACAAGATATGACTCCCCCTGGAAACACCTGAGAGCGTGTGGGACTTTCGCTTGGCCGAAGTCAAGTGCAGGCAATTGAGGTGGAAAAAAGTTGTCTTAAAGGCTAAGTCCACTGAGGAAAAAGCAAGAGACATGAGAGAGAAATTAGAGCAAGACAAAGTCATTTGGTCTCAAACAGGCTGGTAAACAGTTGTGTGTGATACCGTCTTCTAAATTGAACTCTAATAGGAATCACTTCACTGCAGAAGTGAGGGGAGTAGCCTAATGGAAAGAGGATTGCTTTTTTCACCAGCTGAGGCCCGTTGCATCGTCCTTTTTGGGACCAAATTAACAATTTACATGTCTGCACTCCTCCGTGCTCGCTGCAAAATGAGGCTCAGTGAGGGAGGGGGGGGGGGAGAAGAAGCCAATACAAATTGATTCATGAGGAGAGGGGTAGCCTTGAAAACAATCCGGCTGACATAACCTGCGAGATGTTGTTGAGGAATTTTTGGAACAAGTGAGCGGGATGCATCCGTTCAGTACGGTAGCAAATTGCTGGAAAAAGTGCAAATACGTAACCAGCTAGCTACATATCACGCTCATAATAAAGAGGGTGGCAAAGACAAGTAAGAGAGAGACAAAAAAAAAAAAAAAAGAGCAAGGAAGCAAGCAAGAAGAGGAGGCGTTGATCAGATCTGCGCTCATCCGTTTCGCTTGTGTTTTCCTATTCATCCTCTGACCCTCCTGCCGCCATACATCTTAAACCATTTCATTAGCTGGACAGGTAATAAATTCCATGTCTTGGTACTAGCAGGTCTATCTATTCATCTGTGAGGTTTTCGTTGCAGTACTGCCAAGATCTCCTTTAGAAGATGCAGTTCATCTTGCGTCACCAAATGAAGCTGTTGCGTGTACTATTTAAAAAGTGCTTGCCTCGTATATACGATACAGTGTATGTTGGCCTTTTTTATGACAATTACTTGCGCGTTGTAATCCCAATAAGGGTTATACGCTTTCATGGACATATTCCTCTGGGGATTTGAACTTCCTCATTGTCATGTAAGGCCTTGTCTACACGTGGCCGGGTATTTTGCAAACGGGAGATATTTTTCTGACGTTTGCCTTATTCATCCACACGCCCACAGACATTTTTTTTCCGTTAAAAACGAAGGTTCCTGAAAACTCTCACCAAAGGGGGGATTTGCGGAATTTTACAGAGATGTACGTCATCACAAAATTACTCTGTTTCATTAGACGTCGCCGTAAGGATCTTTCTCTAAATATGGTAGAGTGGTCGTCTCCCCACCCAGGGGTTGTGGGTTCGATCCCATGCCATTGTGACCACGTCGAAGTATCCTTGAGCAAGATACTGAACCCCCAGTTGCTCCTGATGCTGCGTCATCAGTAGGTGAATGAGTACGTAGTCGAAATAAGTAAGTAAGGTGGAAAAGCGCTATATAAATGAAAGTCCGGCTACAGACTATTTGGCGATGTCACAAAAATCTGCCCCCTGTCAACTGTCTTTGTGCTTATCTGGATGTTATCACAAAGGGGGGTCACCAGCCCCAAAGAGCTTTCAACTGCCACCATTTGTCCAACAAGTCTGTACGAGGCTGGGTCGATCGAGTTGAATGTTTAAAGCCAGATTTGAACCCCGGACTGTTGAGATGAAAAACCAAGCACACTGTTCATAAGATGTGCCACATCGCTACTATCCTAGTAGTTTACCCATCTGCGGAGTGGCAAAGGAGTCAAGTATTGGTCATTGTTTTCTTTTGACGAGTTGTGACTTGCCCTTTTAGGGATCAATATAGGAATCTAGGGCTGTGCAATGAATCAAAATTCAAATTCAATTATTACACTCCACAATTACAAAGTCGGTATAATTGTAAAAAAAAAAAGAAAAAAAAGATTATTAACTCTTTGACTGCCAAAAACGTTAAATAACGTTTAGTAAAATCCTACGGAGGAGCGCCGAAGACGTTAAAAGACGTTCACCAAGTTTTTTTGGGGAAACGGGTGGAGGAAAGCCTTGGCCAGCTGTGCTGAAAGTATCAAGCAGATCTAGTTAGCATAATGCCTATTTTTGGCCCCGAGATGGCAGCGATGACTCTCTTTGGACAAGATTGGGTAGGCGTCAGTAGAAGACGTGAGGCGGAGCTAGAGTGTTGAGGGGACAATGGCTGAGGAAGCCATAATGGCGACCGGTTGCAAGCAGCTCACGCTTGAGCATTTTTTTTTTAAGACGAAAAGCATCGACCAATGCTAAAGAGCACATTGATGACGACGATGATGATGATGGTGACTCCAAGGTTGATGCCGAAGTTGGAAGAGTTTGACGCGGCGGCTATGATCACGTCATAAAGCCTCACTGGCTAGCGATGCTAACGCCGGAAAACGCGGAGCACAACCGAGCACTTCTGCTTAGGCGGACGTTCAATCGGACGACGAAGAGTGCCCCGAGTCCAATATATATTCATCGGAGGAGTGGGTACAGTCTGATCACGGAGAAGACACTGGTTATGGACTACGATGCCACCATGAATGGAGCGGATAAGATGGATCAACCACCCGGTATAGGAACAGAAGGACATGAGGAAGCCAGACGTAACACCACCGTAACGTCACCGTATCATGATCCTGAGAGTAGACTTGATAGCAACATGGCCAAACACACACTGCAGTATACACTTGCTATTCCCCGGAAAAAAAAAAAGCCAGCAAAAAAGTGTAGCGTCTGCAATCGCAGTGAAACTAATCCGTTGTGCAAATCCTGCTCCGTCCCCTTGCACGCTGGGGAGTGTTACAAAAAGAAAAACTATATTTGAAACATCCACACAATTGTAAATAGTACCACGGTTGCACACATTTGTAAATAGTTTGCCAAATTGTTTTGTCAAATTGTTACACTGTTGAATGTAAATAAACGTATTTTGCTATCAAAAAACACATTTTCATTGTTGGTGGTAGTGTTTTACAGAAGTAAAGCACTGTTTAGGTGTTTGTGGCATCATTCATGGAAAAAAAAAGCGTCAAATTCACTAGAGTGCATGAAATAATATCGTTTCACAAAAAGCTTGATTTCTCCGTTTTTTGTTTCAAAACGGAGCAATTTGGGTGAAACTAACCATTTTCTATTGTTGATTACTGAAAAACGGGTTATTGTATAAAAAAAAAAATGATCATCCTAATCATGATTTCAATTATTACCAAAATAACTGCGATTAATATTTTCATCATAATCGAGCAGCTCTGTAGTTCTGAATATTTATTCAAAATGTTGTACAATTTTGATCATGTGCGCCGAGTGTGTATGTGGCGCCTACTCATTCTTGTGAGCTGCTTGATAGAGGGCCATTACATTCTCATTAGTTCAGCTTCAATACCCCGCGTGCGGAGCACAGCTGCCCTTGATCCCCGAACACGGGCGCAATCGGTCCCCGAGGGCCATCTATATTTCCCTAAATATGGCTCCCTTGTCATCCCTCACTTTCATTTGCATTCAACCAAGTGTCTTACAGCTCATCAACTCTCTCCGGACTTCCCACTTATTTCTCACCTGTGTGTGATATTTGCAAATTAATAATGAGGTTTGAAATAGAATTCTCGGGTGATTTTTCATACGCAAATCATTTCTTCACTAAACAGACAATGGTACCGATGCGCTGCGTAGTTGGATGCTCCCAAGTTCTTATTTAAATGATGTTGCGAGAAACTTCTGCAAAAAAAAGAAATTTCAATCACCCGGAATACATTTCAACCATTGAGGAAGTTTTATCTTAATGAAATCTTTCACCACAAACTGATCTCTCTGACATTAAACTATGACTCAGCCTTGAGAAGCAGCCTGATCTCAGACACACTGATTTGTATGTTTTGTGCTTGCATCTTGTGTGCGTGTCTGTTTTCAGGGGGATGGGGGAGGGGGGGCGGGGCAAAGACATTTCAGACCCCGAGACTTTTGATGTCTGTGACGGTCTGTGATGTCGCAGACAAACGAATGATTTATTTTGCTGTACAATTCCTTGTGGAGAACAAGCTGCAAGATTAATTTAACTCTTCTTTTGTGTGTGTGTGTGTCCGTGTCCTTAAAAGTCCCCCCAAACTTTAATATATTTACACAAAGCAACTCTGAATGAATCTATTTTTATAATAGTGATTTATTATCCTATTGCATGTGCGTGTCTGTGTTGTATTCATATTGGACATAAATTCTGAAGACACCATTCACATGAAAATAAGCAGATGGTGTCTTTCTCGCAGAGTGGCCTCGTGTCTGACACCACGGAGTGTTAAAAACAAACAAACAGGTGATATGTTTGAATTATCCTCTGAAATCATGGCGATCACATGCAAACCCACAAGCCCAAAATTCAAACTGTGATTAGCGTTCAGTGTCCAACCTTCCACTTCATGAGTAGTACATTATCGTGTCACGAAAAATCTAACACAGGCAATTTATAACCCAAAGATCTAAGACACATATTAAAAGTCAAGTTGTTTGATCGGGGA
Source organism: Vanacampus margaritifer (assembly GCF_051991255.1). Lineage (NCBI taxonomy): Eukaryota > Metazoa > Chordata > Actinopteri > Syngnathiformes > Syngnathidae > Vanacampus > Vanacampus margaritifer. The sequence continues at coordinate 15,336,855 of NC_135448.1, read as the reverse complement.
TAAAATAGTAAAGCTCCATATGATAATGTTTGTAGCGGTTGGCAGGTGCCTAATCTTCTCATGGTTGCGCTAATTAAAGTCGGCACCAATGGCACAGCGAGGGAAAGCACGCTAATAAAAGTGAGGGCGTGAACAGATGCTGCGCTTTGATGAGCACCAAGGCGCGAGCCTATCAGATGTTGTCAACTATCATCAGGAGAACGGGATCGGCTAAAATAAGACAAGACTTTGTGTTGTTGTTGCAAACTTTTAAATATAGACTGAACAAACAGAGCTGATTTAACGTTACGAAAATACTTTCGATCTTCTGCAGGGATTCCACCTGGGAACAAGGTTGCTTTGTTCACTCCCACAACGGCGCTAAGAATGAAAATATAATAACAATATATTTACTTATTTTGTTGGCAGTTAAAGCGCTCCTGCTTTTATGACTGTTCATATTAAGGAGCAGGAGAGACTGGGTTATTATAGTTTTGGAATTTACATTTTAGTTAGTTTTTATTTCATTTTGAGTTCTGTGTTTTAAATTTAGTTTTTTTTAGTTTTCAGGGTGGTTGTTTTTTTTTTAGTTTTAGTTATTTAAAAATACGCCTAATTTTAGTTTAGTTTTAGTTAGTTTCAGTATTCGCTCTCTTTTTTTTAATGTGTATTGCTTGTGCGCAATATTTAATAAACACCTTGGTAAAATGAAAAATGTTCTTACCTAGCGTTGCATTTTGGCTGAGTTAAATGAAAAAGCAGGCGAGCCGAGCCAGCCATTGACGCCAAAAGTCAAGCAGGCAAATTTGTCGCTTAGGAGCGACGTTATCTGAAGGTGCTTTTCTATTGGCTGCTGCTAGATTACGTCACTTCTGTGTGACATACTTTCAAACGTCCTTATTCCGAAAAAATAAATGACATTTAAAATCATCCCCAAAGGCTTATGTATTAAATTAATTACCAAAGACTAAAACGAAGGACATTTTCACAATTAGTTTTGTGAACATAAAATGCAGTTTCAGTTTTCATTTTTAGAAAGCATTTTCGTTATTTTATTCCTTTTACAAAATTGTTGCGCCATTGTGGGAGTGAACAAATTTTTTTTGGAATTTTTTTTTTGTTAGTTTTCGTTAACTAAAATAACCTTGGCAGGAGACTAACTTGACACTAGTTTATCAATCACTGGCGAGATTAGAAGGAAATCTAGCTATTGTTGCTCGTTTTCATACTTTCACTTTGGGGCGGGGCTTAAATATCTCATAATTGAGATAAATGAATGATTTACGATCTTTGGGAAAGCTATTTGCATTTGGAGCATTGTAACCTTTGACACAATTTAAAATGCCCCGTGATAGCATCTTTTCATGAATAATATTATTTCAGAGTTTTAAATGAAAAAAGTTCAACTTTGTTCCTCTGTTCATTAGTGTCTCTATTTATTTTTGCGTTGCGATCAACAATTATTGCTGCGGTACATCGGCAGCCTGTTGATCTCTACACACTTGTAGTGTGTAAATACACTGCGTGCATTTTTATCTGCTCTAGTATATTCCAATTAACCAAGCCTTAAGTATCAACAATGTGCAATTTTAAAATCAACTAATTAAATGTGTATTTGAACAATTTAAACGTTAGCAAGACAAAAAAAACTAAGCAGAAGGATTTGAACTCGTTCACACGTGGCCTTTAAAAACATGTGCCTGGATCCTTTTTTGTGTTTAGCTCCCCATCTATCATTTAATTCGCCTGTCTCACCCTTCTCCATCCCCTCACTTGTCCCGAGGCCCCCGCAATTAGCCAGTGCGCTCCATCTCTGGTGCGCAGCTGGAACAGGGGTACCACCCCCGCCCGGTGAAGGGAGTTCGAGCGAAACAGCCTCGGGACAATCCCCGAGATTTCATTAAAGCTGCGTTAAAGGTTCCATCAGCCCCGGGAGACAGGAGGATGGAGGGCTGAATTTGTGTCAGCGGCTGAGAAGGGAAGGTGGGAAGAAAAAAAAGAGCGGCGCGAGAAGTCACTCGGATTCTTAAAAATAAGGAGGTGGTGGGAATGTTTGTTTCCTTGGCGACCACAGGTGTGCTTGCAGGCGGTGTGTGGGCATACATGCACATACAGGCTTCTAGTACTGGAACGAGATTTTTTTTTATTTTTATGGTTTTCTTAGCGACATGTTCTAATATCTTGGTTGGTTGGATGAGAGGACAAAGTGTCAAACTCAAGGCCTGGGGGCCAGATCCGGCCGGCAACATCATCTTACGAGGCCCGCAAAGACAAATTATTTATGAATTAATTTCCTGCAAATTGTCTTCACGTTTTACTAAGGGTATCAGGCGCTTACATTTTTTTTATCATAATTAATCGAGTGATTACAATAAATAACATTTTCATATTCTTAACATAGAAGTGGATTTTTTTTTTCAATTAATAGAAATATGGCTGCATTTTTTTAGTCATTGATACAGTAATATCATAATTCATAAAATTAAGTTAAAATTAAAAAGATGTCCAGTCTTCCTTTGCTATAACTTTTTTTACTGGAACGATATATATATATTTTTTTTATGGTTTTCTTAGCGACATGTTCTAATATCTTGGTTGGTTGGATGAGAGGACCGGTGTCAAACTCAAGGCCTGGGGGCCAGATCCGGCCGGCAACATCATCTTACGAGGCCCGCAAAGACAAATTATTTATGAATTAATTTCCTGCAAATTGTCTTCACGTTTAACTAAGGGTATCAGGCGCTTACATTTTTTAATCATAATTAATCGAGTGATTACAATAAATAACATTTTCATATTCTTAACATAGAAGTGGAATTTTTTTTTCAATTAATAGAAATATGGCTGCATTTTTTTAGTCATTGATACAGTAATATCATAATTCATAAAATTAAGTTAAAATTAAAAAGATGTCCAGTCTTCCTTTGCTATAACTTTTTTTACTGGAACGAGATTTTTTTTATTTTTATGGTTTTCTTAGCGACATGTTCTAATATCTTGGTTGGTTGGATGAGAGGACAGGTGTCAAACTCAAGGCCTGGGGGCCAGATCCGGCCGGCAACATCATCTTACGAGGCCCGCAAAGACAAATTATTTATGAATTAATTTCCTGCAAATTGTCTTCACGTTTTACTAAGGGTATCAGGCGCTTACATTTTTTAATCATAATTAATCGAGTGATTACAATAAATAACATTTTCATATTCTTAACATAGAAGTGGATTTTTTTTTTCAATTAATAGAAATATGGCTGCATTTTTTTAGTCATTGATACAGTAATATCATAATTCAGAAAATTAAGTTAAAATTAAAAAGATGTCCAGTCTTCCTTTGCTATAACTTTTTTTAGTGCAATTTTAATTGCGTTATTTTTTTTTTTTTACAATAATGTACCTATTTTATAAAATGTATGAAGGTTTGAACATTGAGAATGTTTAAACAAGAGAAATGTCAGAAAATGTAAATGCCTCGATGAGAAAAGTGTATAAACTGTGTGGTGAGGGTTTTTAGAGCCTTAAAACATTTATATTAAATGTAAAACATAAAGCTAACTACTTTCATACTACACCAAAAAAGAATGGGACAAGCCCGAATGTCGCAAAAATCTTTTTGTGACATGGCATGCAACAAGATCCACTGGGAGGTTGTTATGCGGGATCACAGCGTGCAGATCTATTCAAGCTCCAATTTCATTATTTAATCTCCAGCTACATGTTAAGTTCCTTCTTTCTTTTTTAACATGACTGTAGGAAGAAATAAATTATCATTGCATGTTATTTGTCCCTCTAAATACTTGCACACACAAACACACACTTTTTTAAAAAACTTTTTTTTCCCCGATGCACAGTCAACATGATTTACTTGTAGACACCTCTTTCAATATGTAAATCGAATACATGCACAGAAAATTGGGTGCTACTTTACAGGAAATAACGGATTTCCTGAGCACAGGTGCTGCCGTTCGGCTGATAAAACATGTTGGTGCTTTCAATCTGGTCCATTTTGTTTGTGTGTGAGTTTTGCGTCTTGTCAAGTAACTCAGAAATCACATCCAGTTTGTGATTGTTACAATTCCGGCCTCAAACGTTCCGTGATCAGCGTTAATCTGGCACGAAAAGTGGCGTATCTCTGCACAGAGGCGGGTTAGACCTGATGTTGGTAATTTCGCAAACGAGTGCAGGCTGGCAGGTCCGAGAGACAGATGGCTTTGCCACTGTGGGAGTGATCAAATCTTTTCATTCTTTTCCATGGTAATATGGGTTGTGGTTATTCAATTTAATCAATGATTTGTTTGGCATGGTTTTGGCATCGGAGGTTCTGTAAATCAGTCGCAGGGGTGTTGGCGGCAATCAAGACACACACACCCGACTCATATGATTCGTGCAGACACGCCTCTTAGCCATCATCATCTGCAGGTGATCAAGCTACATTGTTTGGCCTATCACGTGTATAACTGAACATACGGTGCTCCACATGGTACAATTCTGGGGCCTCTGCTGATTGCATTGTATTGGCTTTCATTCTTCAAAAAGTGGTGTTTGTTTGATATTGTTCTATAAATATAGAGTTGAATTGAGGGACTGCGTGATTTGCATGGCAAGCTGAGCAATTCTCGTCCAGCACAATTATTATAGCTATCAAGCAAAAGCTGCAGGGAGATGAGGAATGCAAGAATACCAACACTTTCTGAATTCCAGGTGGGGAGCCAGATTCAATGAAAAGTCTACTCTCCCTGTTCATTTTGTTCGCACAACACAAAATTTCCAGTAATCGATTAGGCAATGTGTATAAAGAATAAAAGTATTCCTTGATTTTTTTCAAATGTATTTTTTAACCGATCAAGTATCAAAATAAGAACATACTGTGGGCAAAGCCACTATCCTGGTCACGTGATCGTGATGACGTATCCAGTGCATAAACGACAGCCACCTTTGGGAGTTTGCTGATGTAATGGGTAAGAAAAAATGCCGTCTTCTATCCCAAATACTGTGACAATTCTGATCAAAGTAAAATCCTCAGCACGTCATGTTTCATGTCACTCCGTGTGGGGGCGGGCAATGGTGGCTGGCCTCTCCTAATGTAGGCTAAAGCGTGCTTAGCACACAACATGTAGCATGGCCTGGCAGAGTACAAGTCACCCAGATGTTTGCCGTCTAGTTTAGGGACCGTCCTCAACTTACATTTCCAGAGTGACCAATGTCAATGGTGACTTGACCGTTAATTTGAGTCTCTGTAACACACAATTTGCAGACGGCCCCTAACTTCTGCTCGCTACGGACTGACTGAATACGTCCTTCTTATATATCTTTGGCAAGTTCCCAGTGGCTGACTTCAAGTCCAAGCAGTCACTCAGTACTTGAGTATTCTTTTAAGAGAATACTTTTTTACTTGTACTTGAGTGATTTTTATGAGTACTTTTTACTTTTACTTTTGTAATATTATTTGGAAGTACTTGAGTACACATTTTGGCTACTCTACCCACCTTTACGTGTTTATAGCACGCGATACGTCACGATGATCACGTGACTGTCCAAACATGGCCGATACTGTACTTTACGCAAAAGTACTATAAAATCATAATCACTCAACATACATTTTTACGGGAGGTGCTGAAATTAACCATTTGACAGACTAGCCTGTTAGTTTTTAATAAATATTGTGTTGCTTTAAGGGTTCGGTGAATGCGTGTTGGAAGCTGGTGAGGTTCCGTACCTCCAACCAGGTTAAGAACCACTGCTTTAGTGCATTTAAGTTCCAACTTGTAGACTCAAACATTGGCAAGGCCACACATCGAAAGAGTATTTGTAAAGTCTTTATTCACTAACATGCATCATCTTTTATTTGGGGAGGTCAGTGACTTACAACGGTTTGACCTCAGAGCTTTTACATATTTGAATTAATTTGAATGTCATATTCACACATCGTAAAACAGCATACTAGAGGCAAATATTATTTATAGGGTGTTTATTATCCCCATTTGCATTATATATTGAAGCCATTAAAACGATTGTGCAAAATCCATGTCCCTGCCTCACTGAGTGAATTCATCCTCCTCCTATGTCGACCCCAAGAGGCCGATTCCCTTGAAAATACCCCTCCCGCGTTCGGCGGTCACCCTCTGATTTCGTTATGAGTCACTCCCCGTAACTTAGACTCCTCAAAAGAGCGACAAGAGCAGTAGACAGACAGCCGAGCAGTCGGCCATCAATAATGGAGAGCTCCATCCCGTTCACCATTAAATATACATGAGGATGAACCACAGACTGCGCAGGTATGTGTTTCCCAAGGAAAAATGTGAACCTATTCGTTCACGTTAACGCGTGTCGCAACACACTCATGTCTGATAAAAAATCAGGGCTGAGCTTATGCTTTGATTCATGTAGGCTAGAAACTCCAAATTGTTTGCCGCTTCCAGTTTCCTTTTAGTAATGGGGGTGAGAATCACAATATAATCTCGATGGTAAAGATGATGCAGGGTTGAAATGAATGGCAATGATGTTCCTGCTTACCCACAAATACAAAAACAAAATATATATATTTTTTTTTCAAAAGTAAAATACAGGGATGTGATTTTTCCGCTAATTCGCGGAATTCCGCTTTTTTTTTTATCTCCCCCCCAAAAAAAAAAATCTGATTTTTTTTTTTTTTAGTAGTTCATTGTGTATGCACATGACTCCGACAGATAACATCTTCTGCTATAACAAAGACATTTGTGGTATGCTCTAATATGAGTTACTTTTCATTTGGTCATGATACAATTATTTGTAAATTTGAACTCTTCAACATTATTTATGTGTTAATTTAGTAATCACATTAGTTAGATATGATGATATTCTCAGTGATAGTTTTTAAAAGCAAAGGCAGTCCAATGTTTTTGAATGTGACTGATTTTGAGTTGACTAAAACTGCCATTTTATATGGGATAGTTCAATATACATTGAAAATTTATGCTGTTGTTTTGTCTATTTCTTTGTCATGTGAGTGCATTGAAAGTACTTAAAAACACGGACCCTGGACCTAGCTGGGTGCCAGCGGCCCCCAGACCCGCGGCTAAATTTTCAGATAATTTCACTTTGGTCAAATCACATCCCTGAAAATAGCTCTCTATATGCTACTTGATTAAAAAAAAAATATATATATATATATACAGTAATGACAAATGTTCACCGCTCAGTGGAATACGGGGTTAAAGGGTAACAAATAGCATTAGCATTATGTTTGCATAAGTGATATGGTTGTTGCGAGAAACAGATTGAGGCCAAACTGCTGCTTGTCGTGAAGAGAGTTGAGTTTACGCGCCAGTGCCAGCGTAAAATGCTCGCAGGTCAAAGTAAAAAATGGTCTTGCTTTATGGGCCCTAATTTGGGCTGGGTCACTCAATATCTCAAGATGCTACTACTGCCATTTTGGGAGTTTCTGGATTGTTTCTGGAATGGTCCATTTTTGGGCCGGTTGCCCCCGCGTGTTAATCGTTTAATTAATTAATTAATTAATATTAACCGATCACGTCCCCCCCCGCATATGACTAATATTGTCCCTACTGTACATGGTAAAATGTAACCAAAATATTTGGCACCCTCATTATGATGCAGGAAAGTTTAAAACCGCTGCCAACCACAATGTAGAAAAATTTAACATTATTGTCTTTTTTTAAAAAGCACAATTTTTATATAAAGGCTGGCACTGTATTGTGCAATAGCTAGAATAGAACTGGAAAACAGAAGATAGAAATTAGAACAAAGTCGTATGAAGAAGTCATAGCTCACATGGAACAGTTCAACTGTCACTGTACTTATTGATGTGCTATTTCGAAATAAAAAGAGTTTAAATATATGACTTTGTTTTTCTGATCTGAGATGAAAGCTATGTGAGCAAAAAAAAAAAAGATGCATAGGGAGCTTAAAAGGCAGAGACAGACAAAGTGAAAAAGAGGAACAGTCAGTAGCAGAAGTGCCGCTAATGATACCACGTTCGGCATTGCGGATTCATATATATATATATATATATATATATATATATAGATATAAAACAATGCACACACAAAAACAAAGCAGAGAAGTTCAAAACAACTTAATTGGAAGTTGTGGATGTTACAAGTGCGTAGGAGCTGAGGTTTACTCGCTCATGTGATCCACCCCGCGCTCAGTAGTGCTTCTTGTTTGTTTTTGTATTCATCTTGACATGTAAAAAACATGTTTTGTTTACCTCTCTAGGAGAAATCACTGAAGAATCATTTTATTTGTGATTCGGTCTTTTTTTTCTTAGGGAAAAAACAATGGAAATGAAATTTGAGTGAAAACATTACTGCTGGAAACCAAATAGAGGTTAGTGGAAGCTAATCTCAAAGAGTCTGAATTGAAATTAAAAACGAACATTAGCGTTGTATTTCATTGCAATATTTCAACATTTCTGTGACTAATTAAGCCCTTAGACAGCACATCAGAAATGAACGTTTTCAAACATCAGACTCGGCTGATGAAGCCTCCAAAGTTTTCTCAAAAGTGCTTTGCATCTGTTAAAACGACGGCATCATTTAGTATTAATATGCTATTAGCCAAAGTGCACAGTGATGGGCTTTTTTTTCTGCTGAGATGAATAAACAGAAATGATCATATACATCCACACACACATTTTTTGATCTGTTTTTGAGAGGGATCTTTAATTTGGCTTCTGAAGACGAGGCGAGGATGTTTTTTGATTTTGAAATTGAATTTGAAAAATTGATGATCAAAGAGGGTTTTTTTTTGTGCTAATGGTGCGCTGAACCTACCACCATCTGCCTCCCATGTCAAGCACTATATGTGTGTGTGTATATATATATATATATATATATATGGGCTATTTGCAGCCCGCTGTCCATTTTCTAGCGGCCCTCATCATATATATATTTTCACTGCTAGCCTATCCTAGCTTGGGTGGAGTTGAAGGGTGTGTGTGTGCAAATAAATAAATAAATTCAATTTATGGAGCTTTTCTGCATATGCAACAAAACTTTACAATTAAAATAATTTCTCTTCGTAATACATGATTGGATTACATAATAATCCAACGAAATAATATCCTGGATTATGCAAAAACAAAAGTTTGGATGGCAAGAAGGTGCCGGGTTTTGTAATTGTTAAATATTTGGTGTGGTGGGATTCAGCTTTTCGCAAGAATTGTTTCCTCTAATTTGTAGTGATGACAGTTAATTACAATTAAAAACAATTGAATTGTAATCTTAGTTTTTTGCAGTGGATAAAGAACATACACCTGCAAATATTTACTCGGATGTTCTCTGTTAGAACCCCAAAATTGTCAGACAATATGGAATTTCCCAGATCAGATTATAAATGATTGGATTACACAATCTAGTGAAATATTTCCTGGATTTTGTCAAACCAAAAGTGTGGATGGCAAGAAGGTGCCAGGCTTTGTAAGTAAAATATTAATGTTAAGGAATTTAGCTTGATTTGTTTTACCATTTGGCAACCTTGAATTGCACTAAATGAAACACATTCAAAATAATTATTTGATATTCATTTGTAATTTGACAGTAATCAGTTTTAAAAATGGGGACGTAATAACTATAGCGACTCTTTGTTACTTGAGCCTGGTGGTCATACTGCTGATGGAATCACCCTAAAATGTTCCCGCCTTGTTAGAAATACATTATACTGCAAATGATAAATATCTATTGAGGTTCTCTGATGTAGCATAATGGACAAAACAGGGATACAGATTTGGTTAATGGATGGTTTCTTCTCAGTCAGAGCCAGAAAAGTAGATGATTTTGGTGAAACGGGGGACAAGGGCAGGGCGATGTGATTTCCTGTGAAAGATGCTCACATGGAAAAAGCTCCTCATCTTTCAGAAAGATAAGCAAGAAAGCATGAATAATTAATGAAATGCTGAACATTTTTGAGAATAGGTAAAATACAGTTAATGGTATACAAGATAAGGGAGTGCGCAGTAAAAGAAGTACACCTGACACAACATAGCAGAAATGTGGAATATGAATAAACGAGAGGCTTGCAGTCACTAATCCCCCTCTGAAAAAAAACAACATTCTGATTAGATTTATCTTCCCTTTTGAGGATTAGAAGCTTTGGTGAAACCTTAAACCCATACAAAAATCAATTTGAACAAGTTGTAACATTCACATGCCGAATCTTCTTTTTATTCCCTCCAAGGACAAAACCCTGTGATTAATTTTTCTTTAAATTATTTTTTCTTATTTTAAATACTTTTTAGATATCTATCTGGAATTTGGAATGTAGAGTGAATACAGTCGATTCAAGTGGTTCAGCAGATTCAAAACATTCACTCAGTTTGACACACACAAAATTAAAATGTCGAAATCAACTTTTAATGTGTCGTTTGCTTTCCAAAACAGATTGTGTTGAAAAGCTGGAGGGAGTCTCCGGGGAAGTAGAACATAATAAGTCAGGGTAACCTGACCCTCCAGTAACAACCCAAAAGTGCTCTTTGAGGCTGTCACTCCCCTAATCACAACAAAGGTCAGATTTAATTGAGCCCTCGCTTGAGAACAATTTGATTGGCTTGTTTTGTTAGCTGCAAATCGGTCTGGTACAAAAATTGTGCTGCAAAAAAACATATGTGTTTGTCCACGCTAAGCAGAAGGGGGAAGGGGGTGGTTACAGACACGCAGCACGGTGAACAAACAAACTGAAGTAAGAAAGGGTGAAAAGAATGAGTTAACTAAAATTTGGATGCATTTACGAACAAAATACGAACTTGTCGCGCCCGACAGGAAAATACGCATGTTTGTCAAATCACCGTAACTCCCGAACGGTTTGTGCTAGCAGCGTAATAACAACGGCTTCTCAAAGCAGAGAAGTGGAGCTTTTTAGCGACGATACGACATACATTACGGTAGCGCGAGGTTGTCACATATGGAGGAGGGGAAAGTGGTGCGTCATAGAGGAGAGTGACTTCAAATCACCGAAACTCCGGAGCCAGTAGCGCTAGCAATGTAATTCCAACAGATTCTGAAAGCGCAGGGGCCGAACTTTACGTTGAGAGAAAAACAAACAAAACAGGCTGACTGCTATCTTAACTCTTTGACTGCCAGACGTTTTCAGAAAAGGGATGCCGTGGGTGCCAGCCGATTTTAAGCATTTTGACTGATCTTTCAAGGTCCATAGAAAATTATGTGTTTGGACTATGGAAACACACATACTGCCAAAACAAGATTGGACTCTCATCTTCCATCAGAAAAAAAAAGTTTGTTTCTACCTTATTCCGTTTTTGAGTAATCAACAATAGAAAATGGTTAGTTTCACCTGTTTTGAAAAAAAAAAAACGTCTTTTAACGTCTTTGGCACTCCTCCATAGGATTTTACGAAACGTTATTTAACGTTTTTGGCAGTCAAAGAGTTAAATGGTTAAATATCCTGTAATGTGAATTCAGAGATTTGTTTATCAATACATTCATTATAAAGTACGTTTGAAAATAATTACTGAAATAGAGGTATTTTCACCATTTTTGTTCTCAGAATTTCTTTGTTTTTACTGTGTTAAAGTAAAAATCAAGTCAAAAACTGTACTGTGCATGAGCTCATATTATATCGTTAATAATGACTCGTGAGCCTGTTCCAGAAGCAGCCGTGCAAGCCTTGACATTACCTCTACCATGCTTCACAGATGAGCTTGTGTGTTTTGCATCATAAGCAAATCCTTTCCTTCTCTATACTTTGACCTTTCCATAACTTTGCTAGAGGTTGGTTCCCGTCTCATCAGTTCATAAAACTTTGTTCCAAAAGTTTTATGTCTCATCTTTGTACTTCTTTGCCAAATCCAATTCCAATTATTTTTGCTGATGAGTAGTTTGCATCTTGTGCTATGGCATGTATATCTCTTTGACTGCCAAAAACGTTAAATGACGTTTAATAAAATCCTATGGAGGAGTGCCAAAGACGTTAAAAGACGTTTTTTTCAAAACAGAGGTGAAACTAACCATTTTCTATTGTTGATTACTGAAAAACGGAATAAGGTAGAAACAAACTTTTTTTTCTGATGAAAGATGAGAGTCCAATCTTTCATTTAGTAGTAGTATGTGTGTTTCCATAGTCCAAACACATAATTTTCTGTGGACCTTGAAAGATCAGTCAAAAATGCTTAAATCGGCTGGCACCCACGGCATCCCTTTTCTGAAAACGTCTGGCAGTCAAAGAGATATTGGAAGTCTCTATTGATGATGGTTGAACAAGTAGAACAGATTCTGAAATCTACAAAAAAAAATGTTGTCTGGCAATTTACAGAAAAATGACTAATCAGGGGGGAGACTTCAGCATGCAACAAGACAATGACCCAAAACATTCAACAATAGACTTAATCGGGAGGAAAGTGGAACGTTTTTGACTGGCCAAGTCAATAATCGGACCTTAAACCAATAGAGCATGCGTTTTAATTCTTGAATAAGGGAGTGAAGGGAGAAATGTGTGTGAACGCAGCCGTGCTAAGCAGGAAAAGCGCAACTATGGTTCGCAAGTCCCGAGAGACCAAACAGCTAAAAGTCATCATTGCCGAGACGTGACACACTCCGACACATCCGACGATGCCCAACCAAATGTGCACATGCAAATTTGGTGCAAAATGAACACACACACACACATGCACACACTATTAAAAGGAGATGCGAAAGTGCAAAGAAATTTACTTTCAAAGCAAATTGGATTAAGGGTGTCATGTAATGTGGAACAAGCATGAGAGGAGCATTCCCTTGAAACTTTGCACTGAAGGGATAGCAGCTTTGAAAAATGAGCTGCCTGCATTTTGGTTTGGAGACAATTCACATTCAGCATGGATGAAAGAGCACGGGAGGAGGGGGGGGGGGCATGAGGATGAAGAAGGCTCGACATCCAGAGAGATGATCCTGATCATGATCAGAGCCCATGCTCCGATACATGTGGATAGTCTCACAATATTAAAGTCGATGATGCATAGGGCCCCTCTGACTCTATTCTTCTTCATCATTCTCATTCGCACTCCGCTGTCTCTTTCACTTTTTTATTTGAAATGACTTTGCGGCACAAGTCATATTTTCTCCATATTTTCCACACTTGGTCATATTGTAAATATTTTATGCATACCATTTTTGGGTGGGGCAAAAAAGAGGCCACTCGGCTTGCTCAGTTCACTGTGAATGACATGAGTGGTGCTTTGAGATACAACATAAATTTGCTCTGTAACTACACTTGAATCTCAAATCATCGTTCCCCAATGAAATGGATGGAAATGCAAATAATACGTTCCATTTTTAATAGATGAATCCGTTATTTTTAAGATGTTTGCTTGCCCATGATGCTCCATGATAAATTTTTAACTTGGAAACAACTTTACTGATGCACAACCACCACTTGATGGCGTTTATTCCCCATTTCAGTTATGAGATCAGCACATTGTGATTTAACTGGGATAAATGACTTTTTTGTAAAACCTACATTTGTTCTACCGTTGATTATAAAAGAACAGAAAAAGGCAGAATCAAACCTTTTTTTTTTTTTTTTTTGCTTTATCGTGAAATGCATTCATTTTGTAGATTTGGTGTATATATTGAACCCAATATCCTGTTAGTCTTGAAAATATCGAAATGCTCTAACATGGCTGGCAGTGATTCAACGGTACATTACCGCCACCAACTGATATTACAATCAGATTCATCTTTATTGGCTAAGTATGTAAAACACACAAGGAATTTGTCTTCACAATCACAACCATCCAAAAATAACAATGACAGACAGAGGGAGGCAGAACAGGAAGCCTGGTGGGTCGGTTATCAGCGTCATAAGTTTCTTAGTTAGAATTTGTGGTAAGGGTCTTAAATTTTGCTTGTATGGCTCATAGCTAGAAAACAATAAAAATAATAATAATGTAAGTCACTAGTAAATCCAAGTACCACTGTACTTGAAGGAAGAGACACCATCGCACGCTCACACAGATCTCTACAGTAATAGTTTTTAGACTAATAGCACACATGAAGCTCTCTCATGGCACACTTTATTGAATTGTTTGAGCACACTGAAAAAAATATTGAAATGCATCTCCTGCAGTGACACTCCTACACATGCTTGAAGACATTGTATTTATACTGATTATAATCCCTCAAGGGGCAAATCCAATTTATAACTCAAATTTCCCCTTGAGGAAATTTCGAGTCTAAGTAGAATTCCCCCTTGAGGGATTATAATATTATATATTTGTGTCATTCCATGAGAAGTACCGTGTAGCACTGCATTGTTGTCTCCAAAAGTTGCATGCATAGTCAATCCCACACGGCGAAAATCATTCATATGCAAACCAAATACCTGTGGGTGACAGCGCAATTACATATTCAGATTCTGTTTAATGCCACACAATAGCTCGCTAATTAAACATTTGCATACACATCTTCAGTCAATGGCATCTTAGTAGGTAAAGGTGTAAAAGGAAATACAAACATTAGGGAGTGTTAAGTGCAATTTTTTCTTCAGTTTTGAACTGCAAACACATTTTGGTGTGAAATTTTCAGTGTTAGTCTTGACAAGCCCTAATATCAATAATGCACTCATCTATTTTTCATTCAAAAATTTTCAGTCCTTGTCCTCAATTTAATACTGAGCGCGTATTATCCAATTCAACAGCAATTCACATTTACTGAGAGACACTGAGATTGGACAGGAGGTTGTTTTTTATGTAGAGGGATTTTCCCCTCAGTGCTGAGACCTTCACTCCGCTTGTAAAAGACAGCACGACTTTAAACCATGTTGAGGCAAGGATTGCCCTTCCTCACTTAACTCAAATGAAGGATTAGAAAGTGCACATTATATTATATACATTATAAGACGTCGTTGACGGCAGAGCCAATCCCACAAACAGTGCTTGAAATGTATTGAAATGCAAGGCCAAGTTAGCAGCATTGGAATTTATCAAAAATATATTTTTTATTTCATTCACGTTTCAGTGTGAAAATTCAATATATGATTTTTAAATGTATAGTCTAACACACACACAAAGGCCTAACAGCTAGCTATAGTTTTTAGCTCATTTAAAAACACCGCACGTTAAGAACAAATTGTAATCCCTCCACAAAGCGTTTCAGATGGGATTATAGACAGCCGCTTGTGCACTTTTAGATACTTTAATGAACAAACAGTAGCAAAATACAGTTCTCAAAAATACATTCAACCGATGCCATCACTGAAACACGAGAGTGGCTAACATTTAGCCTTTTAACAGCTATCTAGTTCTACATTATCAGTCGCTGACTTTCACGTCATTCAACATTTCTAGCGATACCGTAATCATCTTTCCTAGTAATTGCAGGAAAAGGAAGCAACATATTCTGTAAAATATATATATATAATATAGATTAAACTAAAAATGTCATCAAATTATGTTATTTGATGTAATCCTGCTATTGGAATAAATCATCAAGTGTGGTGATAAAAACCCAAACTGGAAATAAACGTTGTGGCAGATTATAGCGCTAAAGTGCACGCTATGTATTTATTCATGAGTTTGGCATCCAAAAGAGTTCACAGAGGGGTCAACTTCAAGTGGAAACACTGCTGTGTCAGAATCCTGAGAAACTCAAGAGATGCAGACGCAGAGAAGGGATTCGAACTATAGTGAGCCCAGATTAGTGGACAGTTCTTGGAGGGAAACAGTACGAGATTAGTAAAAAGTGGCCCCAAACCTGAACAAAAAGCAGGCCCTCAGAAAAGGTATGATGCAAAACTAAAGATGAATGGTAACAGCAATGGAAATAAGCAGTAAACAAAAGGGGTACTCAAATGTTTGTTTAACTTTTGACATTTTGGGAGTCCATAACTTGTTTTTAAGTAGGGCTAGACTGATAAGCCGAAATTGGGCATTTTGATGAATATCGGTATCGGCCTTTTTTCAAAATTTGCCGAACGATAAAAAGTCAAGCTAAAACCATTTTAAACTCAGGGATAGAACTATTTATTTACATTTTCAGTTTTCTTTATAAGAGATGCTGCTGACCCTGGGAACCTTCTAAACCTTTTATTCTTGTCCGACATAAAAACAAAGACATGTGTTTCCAGTTTTCAAGACATACTGATAACCTTGAGAGAGCTACCTGAACTTTTTTTTTTTTTAAGAATTTTCATTTTAAAATTCTGTACATTGTCTTAATATTAAAAACAAACAAAATCAACGTTTTCAAAAATCTGAAAAATTGTTCAATAAGCATTACAACAAAGTCAAAATCGGTAGTTGTATTAAAAAAAAATCTTGACGCCATTATTTTCCTCCCTATTTACTGAAAATGAATATAGGCGTCAAATATCGGTTATCGGCCTCATTGACTAATAATAATGGATATCGGTATCGGCCCTGAAAAAAAACATATTGGTCTATCTCTATGGTGATGAGCAGGAAACAGTGTCGGCAGTAGGCTGTTCAACCGCTTATCATCAGACCGGTCCGTCTCCGTCATGGGTTAGGCCAGGTCTAAAAGGATTTAGACTATTATTCCAACAATATGGACAAACCACCAATTTCGTGACCCAAACCTTCTGTAGTGATTGAATTTCTGCTGCATAAAAATAGAGAAATGAGTCATTAGTTTCCAGCCGGTGACACTGCATGCTAATCTACAATAATCACTTCTTCAAATGATTCTTCACTGTGGTAAAGTCAGACGTACATCTCTACAGATAAATGTTATTTATATATATATATATATTATACTTATTATATCCACGATTAAAAGATGAGCCTAAAAGCTTTGTAATTACCACACGGATTGCAAATGATTTGCGTAATGCCAACAAGGACGAAGCGAATTCTGGACTGCTAGAGATAATACTTTTTTGCTCCCATTTCATTTTCAGGCTGAGAAAGCACATCTGAGCCCTCTTTAATTTCTCGTCTAAATTTAGGGAAGAAAAAAAGAAAAAAAACACAAAGCTATTTGCCGAATGAATAATTTCCCAGTTTTTAATCCGACCCTGTCTTGTAAATTTGCGGTTGTTATAGGTTTTGATAGTTCCTCTTGAAGAACCTGTAGCATTGGGGATTCACTTGTTTGAGTCTTAGCAATTACGGAGAAAAAAAACTTCAAAAATGCCCCACACTCAGTTAAGTTAACTTTGATCAAATAATGGATTTAGGCATAGCAGCTAGAGAGGTTCCGTCTCAATTTTTTAATACCAAGCACCAGTGTCAGTAAAACAAGTAAAAGTGAGATCGCAACATATAAATTGCTGACAAGCTGCATCATGATTTGTGTTTTCGTTGACTTCATGTAGACTCAATTGTAATGGTTTTCATTTTAGGTCATGTTTTCTGTTTTCTTGGTCATTTCTTCTCGAATAATTAGGTTTTCGTCAACACCTGTTCCCATCAGTACTGTTGTTTGTATCAACCAATAAGCTGTATTTAGTTCACTGGTTTCTTTCACTCGGTAAGGTTTGTGTTGGTGTTGTCGTCTTTGATTGTTATGTGTTTGGGAGGTTAGTTTTGCTTAGTATTTTGATTCCTAATTGTTTGTCTTTGTTTATGAAATATATATATTTCCCCCTGTGTTTTAGTCTTTAGTTTTACCACTTTTACTACAACTTTGCCATGCTATCCTTCCAAACTGACAAATGAAAAGAACATTTGTCACATTTGTATTTGGTTAGATGGTGAAGTGAAAGTTTCTCAGTTCTCATTATGTTGATTCACTGTTTTGTCAACAACCATAGCAAATACTTAGCAATCACTAGAATTATTAAAGAGTTTAACTTGACAGATCACTAGTGGAATTTACAAATGCATCTTTTGTCCTAATGAGCAAATCTATCATGTTTGCCGTGTGTGTGTTTGTCTAGGAGGCTAATGCTAGGCTAGACACTTCAATGCTGGTTATTGCTTTAGCTTTGGTTAACCTTGTTAAATCCCGTCGCCACAACTACCCCCAATCGTGTCATCCATGCCCTCCCCACGCTCACCTTATCACATTTCACTAAGAGATATTACGAAAACTAAATGAGCTAGCATGGACGCTTATAGCACTCAAATTGCCTTTATTTATTGATTAGGGACAAGCTCAGTGTTATTGATTTCCTGCCTTTTAAGTGGGGATAAGTGGTCCTTTCTGTAGCAGTTCCTTTCTTGACCACAAATGGCATACGTCAGAGGCTTAATTAAGCAGCTAATAGAGGGAAATGGGATTGATCCCATGGTGCCATTACCTTTTTTTTTTTTTTTTTTTTTAAGTGTTTCTGTTCATCTATATGTCTGCATGTCATCAACGTATTACAGAACATAATTTGAAAATGTGATACAAAAACTCAAGTTTGAACATGCTGGGTGATTTGCATGCTCATTAGAAGGTCATTAAGCAATTGGGCTTTTTTTTCCCTGTGTTGGATGAATTACAACAAATAAGCAGGATCATTATGGAAACATTCAGTGGTAATCAATCTTTTCTTCTTCTTGGCAACTGACAAGTTCATAAATATCAGCTGAAGTTATGGTCAAATAAATCAGGAAAATGCAAATCTTTTCGGTTGTGATAAGACTGCGTAATTAAACCATAAAATGTCAACGGATCCCTTTTTGTAGTAACAATGTGAAACATTTCATATTATTTAGACAAAAATGCAATCATTGAGTCAGCAATTGTCACAGATGCTTTTGAGACTTGATGTCACAAACTTATGTTGTCTATTTATGACAACCCACTTGGACTCTTTATACAGTCCACTTTATAAATTTAGCAATTTTGCAACTTATATCAATATAAAGATGTACTCAACATTGTAAAAGTTGATTTAAAAAAAAAAAAAACGTGTGCATCTTTCTCTGCGAATACGTTCCAAAAACGGACATGTCAAATGTTTGCATCCTACCGGATATTTCCTCCAAGCACATACCTCCCACTTTTACACTTCATAAGCACACTTAAGGGTTTGTTTGTTTTCCCGAGGAAAACAAATATGATTTTTCACCACCCAAACTGGATATTATCACACAGTATGATGTCCCAAATCCGATTGCTCCACCCAAAACATTGCCATCGATTTGATTTGCTGAGATTAATTAAATAGCATTACAGCAGCCCAAACCGCCTGACAGCATGAGCACAAATGGCTCAGGCGTGTAATTATTGTTTCTGTGCGCTTTTCTTAGAGCTCAGTATTGTTCATTCGATTTGACATCATCATTGCTCTCCTTTTTTTTAAAAAAAAAAACAAATAAATTAAAAAAAATTAATAAATGTTTTATTTTTATTTTTTATTATTATTATTTTTTTAAATATATATACATATATATACATATACACACATATATATATATATATATTTTTTTTTTTGTATGTGGGTGAGTATGTGTATGTGTATGTGTATGTGCGTGTGTGTGTGTGTGCATGCGTGCGAGTGTGTGTGTATTTATCAGTTCTCCTAAAGCCCATTAAAAAAAATCCCATACTAATAATATAATATAATAATATGTGCTGAAGCTTTTTCTTGATTCGGCTTGTGCATGCCATTCACAAAGCTTCTATGTCTGCCTGTCTTGGCAATTTATATCCGTCTTTTAGATGCGCTCATTAATATCACTGACACACGTGTCTATCAGTGCCAAACACTTGTCAGAATAATCTTTGAATTGATGCTGCCGAATACATAAGCTCAACACGCATCAATGTTGTCTTTCATGTAAACAGCTTCTGAAATTCCTCGCGCTTGACTGTTGAGCTCAGTGGTTCATGGACGCCATTTTCAAAGATGAATAATCCCCGTCAACTGGTTTGGGTGTTTATATAGAACAAAGAAGTTATTTTTGTACCTCACTGATACATTTAGCATCAAAATACTTCACTTTATTCGTGGCAAATGGATGTATGATCTAAAATTATTAAAAGATGGCCTTTTTAAGTGCTGCACTATGTTGATCCTTTTGATTCAATACCATCACGGCTTCTTCATCTGCCCATCTGTATGTATCCATGTTAAGATATAAATACTGAAATTACTGACGCTTGCAAATGCTAAATTTTAGAACTTCTGTGTATACACATATACTTCACTGTTATTGTTTTTTATGCCATTCATCATTATTAAGGTTTTTTTTTTATTATTGCATTCTATATTCAAAATTCAGATCATTATACTGAATTATTCACTACAATTACATACAATGTCACAGATTCTTCAATGTCAGCAAGGGTCGAGTGGTTAATACAAAGGACTGACGACTTGGGTGCGATTGTTCAAATCTCACTTTAGACAAATTGAAGTTCAAGTTTTCTTTTTAGTGATTTTTCATTTAACTACAATTAATGATTTGTAATTTTCACATCATTCATCTTTCAATTTAATTCATAAGCATTCCGCATGCATTCAAATCATAGCATTCAGCTATTAGCATTCAGCGTACAGCATTCCCACGCAATTTCTCCAGAAATTGCACTTTGTCTAGTCCTTTTCACTCTTTCTTCCGGTCTATTGCATAACTTAATGATGCATCTGCAATGTTTGTACAGCTCCATGCAAAGAAGAGGCAAAAACACATGAAAGTCATTTTAAGCATGTCCGAACCCGAACAAGACAACATTTTGTTTTCGATCAGTTATTTGTCATACTGTAGTTGCTGGACTAAAAAAGGTCACGATGGAATTCAACAGCAAAGGGGAGCAAAACTGTACCCAGAAGATTGACGTAATTATTTGTTGACTTTTCGCTTAGCATTGTCATCCATGTGATATCACTGTATGCTATAAATCGTAGACCATAGCTAATGCCGTAGCGGGAATCACGTGACCGCACAGATTCTTGTTGTTTCTGCCTGGTTAGTCAGTTAAGGGGCATACAGGGCATGCATCCTCTGCTGTGCCTTTTTCAAGATGGACTGTAATTCCTCGAGAACTTGAAAGTCCGACACAGGGAAAACTGTATGACAAACGCTTGGTTATAATTTGTAATGTTAAGCTCTCGTGCTTGTGATTTCCTTTCGTGGCTGTTGTGGTATTTTAGTGCACTTCTGGGTCTCACTCTTGGACTTGCTTTACTTTCTTATGGCCAATTTCACTTGTAACTGGATTTGTGTCAATAAATAATGTAGGAACACACAATACTGGAAATCTCTTATACTCGGAGTCAAAAGGTGGCCGACTTAATAAACAAAGCATTACCTTTTATGGCAAATATGTACTTACTGCGGATTAACATATATTCATGGGTCCAGTTTGTGTGATATCTCACTCTCTTACTCCCATTGATAAAGAAGAAAATTGGCCCGTTGTTCTCCTTTGGCAGTGTACATTGCAGGTTATTTGCAGGCTGTACCTGTCTGCAATATCCTCACATCTGTATCCTGTGACCTTCCCTTATAAAAGGGGCATTAACTTTCAGCCTTGTTCTGTATGTGCAGGCTTTACAGATAGCCGAAAGCCTACCCACAACACGGTGTGAGACGGTTTCTGGAATCCTTTCAGTGATTCTACGAGCACTGTTCTGTGGATATTAATACACATAGTTTTCCTCAGGGTAGCGGGACGGAGCTGAGTAATCTCTCATCCCTGCTTTATTACAGATGATGTGACACCCGGTGTGGATCGCCGTGGCCCATTTATCCTCGCGCTATTGCATGTGTCGCATCCAAACATGTTCACCTCCATGGGAACGGTACACGCTCTATACACAGGGCGCATGGTCCACTCCAATCCTCACTCTCACCCTGTCACTGTGTTATGCATGCACTTCAAAAACCCAGTCACCCTTTGGAAAGGCCACACACATGTACTCTACACTGCCTAATGCCTGACCAGGCTGACATGGCCCGACGTGTTTCAGTACTGACCCCTCACCAAAGCACCCATGCTTTTAATAACACACTGCCACCCATGCTGGGTGACACAAATGCTTTGGATACAAGCCAGAGGGCAGAATGTGTACCAGTGGCACCGCTAAAATCACTTCACCGTCTCCCATTTGTTGGTTTCCGTGGAAATAAATGTGCGTATATTTTAATATATTAGCGGTGTCAGGCGATTAAAATTATTAATCGTAATTAATCGCATGACTTCAAATGTTATGGAACCACGTGAAAACCACGTCATTGTTCAACAAATGAAAAATCCAATTTGATCAAAATGGTAAATCAAATGCACTTATATAGCGCTTTGTCATTGTCATATGTTTACTAAACCATATTCACTTATCTCATTAAAACGTATCGGAGTCTAGCCTACACAGCAACAGTTAACCTTTTTAGTTTAAAATACTTGACTTTAATTTCCAGGGTGAAGGATCCCATACTTTACCCTGGCCAGTGGCAAAGCAAAGGATGTTTTATTCTGTTTGGCCTTTAAATCCATCTACAGACGCTCCCCAACTTACGAACGAGTTACGTTCCGAGCGATCGTTCGTAAGGTGAATTTGTTCGTAAGTTGCTTCAGTGCTATATTTTGTATTATAATTTATGTTTAAAGAGAATACGTACAGTACTGTACTACGTATGTTAGAGAGAGAGAGCGAGAGACACACACAGTATGTACATGTACGTAAAAAGATAAATAAAATAAAGTTTAACTTAGTTTTGGAAGATGTACTCGATGCTTAAGGAGAGGAGGAGGAGGAAGAGGAGGATTTTATATCATGAGAGGTTCTTCGTCGTCGCTGGAATGGGCTTCAAAAGTTACTTCCTCCTCCGTAACTTCAATGTAAGAAGAAGTTGAGGGTCGCGGAGAAGAAGATGAGGGTTGATGAGTATCTTCCTTGGAGGATTTACTAGAAACTGGCCGAAAGAAGCGATCTAACGACGATTGCACAGTTTTCTTCTTTTTTCATCATAAATGATGCGGTAGCACTGTATGGCATCATTCAATTGATTTGCAACCTTTGTGCAACGTTCAATATTTGGGTCTTGCTGCTCGAAGAGTGCGATGGCTTTATCTACGAGCGACAGGCGTTTCTTCTTTTTCCTCCTCCTCGACACGTTGCTGAGCCTCCAATGCTGGGTGAGCTCTCACAGCGCCAAGCGTCGGTATTAGCGGCGGAAAGAAGCACTACAGTACTCGGAAAAAGGTGCGCAATAAAAAATCTAACTTACAGCATCTCTTTCCGAACATTTTTTGACATGCGCGCAGACATGTTCGTATGTACCGTTGTTCGTAACACGAATGTTCGTAAGTAGGGGAGCGTCTGTACATTGCTATTAGCTTCACCCTAGCTAGCGCTAAGCTAGTTCGCCTATCAGGTCCGGCATCCAAATTTACAAACTTTGTTTTAACATTTTCATATGTCACTTTGAAATTGATAACCACATATGCTTTTGCGTGTGACATCGTCACTCAAATTATTGGGTTTTCAAAAAGATCAGTTTTTTTTTTTAATTCTCAGCCTTTTTTATACGACCATAACTGAGCCAGGCCATTTAAAATACAGTATATGTCCATTTCACTTGAGACGGTAACCCAATTGATATGTGTATGAGTGACAAAGAGCCCATGGTCACTATCGCATGTCTGGGGCAGAGGTCAAAGTCATGCAACCTGATAAGTAGAATCTATTGCTGAAATCACTCACTTTACTAGAAATGTGCAGCGATCATGGGTCATTATCAGTGTCAAAGTACACTTACGGGGAAAAAATATGCCCAAGTGGCCAAATGACTATTGATCGTCCAACAACCAGTTGAAAAATACACTTGAAATTTTTACGTTTTTCATGCGATAAAGTAAACAATAGAAAGTCTAGTAGTCTCCGTTTCCGAAGAGATTTTTGTTTGCTTGTCTTCTTTTGAAGAAGACTCACAGAAGAAACATATTTTTTCTCCCATGCCATTAAGCTGGCTATTTTAATCATGGACCTTTGCTAGTAGAATTCACTGAATATGTTTGGGTGAAAAAGTGTCAACAAATGAGAAGCTCAATATTTCTGAATAGTTCTCTCGGGGAATTTAGAACATTAGATGGAGGAGTCGCATTTAATTCCGGCTCCGCTTTGTACATTTTGTTATTCATGAACCTCCGTTTTTTTTATAATGATCTTTTCTCTCAGAATAAATAACAGAGGTTGTTGGTTTTCCATATTTTCCATTAGTTCTCATCTTGCTGTTGGTCCCCTGCTTTTGAATGTTGATTAAGTTGGAAAAGCATTTATGTTTTGAGTTGTTAATTTAACTAATTTAGTTAGAGAATATGATATTTATTCCAACTGATTCAATGTTACACTGAGTTGCTGAAAAGAAAGTTTGTCATGTTTTTTTAATGTGCTAATTTGTTTCCATCTGCTCTCTTAAAATTCATGCAGTCGTTTTTTCCATCGTTTCTTTTCACAAGTTTTTCCTTCACCCAGGGGTCGAATTCCAAAGGGTAGTTTACGTTCTCGTACAATGGCAAAAGAAAGGGCATCCTCATAAAGCTAGCAATATCAAAGTGTCATTTCACAAAGGCACTTAATAACAGAACTCCACTTTATGACAGGCATGTCGCGTTTTCTTTGCAAATAAATCACCAAGACTTACAGTGACATTGTCGTCTTCTTTCATCACGATTAAGATGTCATCTAATGTTATTACCCACTTATACAAGACAGACAAAAAGTGCTTTAACTGCATATAAGTTGTTACTCTTTGGACTTTTCATGGAAGTTTGCATGTTTCCTTCTTCGGTTCGTTGACATTTTGAGATTTGTTGAAAGGTTGGATTTAATTGAATGAGAAATGAAAGGAGATAGACAGATGTACAAAAGAATCAAAATGATGTGGAAGAAGTGCAGAAAGTGGTATGTATATATATATATATATATATATATATATATATATATATATATATATATATATAAAGAACAGCAGGATGAGTAATGATTCAGAGGAGATGAAGAAGCTGCTGAGAAGTACATGGAGAGTTAAATCTGATCTTTGAAATGGCAAAGTTGGAGAAAAAAAGTGAGAAAATTTATTTTTCTCCACAGCGATGGCGAACATGCCCTTTAAAAATGGCTTCAAACCAAAAAAGTATTTTTTTGCGCCATCGTCCAATTGGAGCTCCTTATTACCTTTAAATCCAGGATAGGTTGCGGTCTACATAGCCCAAGCATAACGGACTCACTGGAGTCCGTGCAGAACCACGGAAGGTATGAACTGAAAGAGGATCTCCACCTGTGGATAATGTTAAGTTAAAAAGTGGACACTTGAAGACTGTCTTGGACCCCCGATCATGCATCTACTGTATGTGTGACAACCCCCTGCCCCTTGATCAAATCCACCAAAATTATGTTACACTACCTGCGCCACAAATTAGACCTGGTTTTACCTGGTCTAAAATCCAATCTACTTTCTGTCACCAAATTGTCAGGTGCACCAGGGGCGTGTAATAGAAAAACCCTGGGCAGTGAGGCCAAGCATGGTCTGCTAAATTCCCATACCCGGTAAATCAAACTTGCCGGTACAAGAATGAGGATGCACCATTTTTTGGGTTTGCTGTTTTTGTAATTTGGCCTTGCCGTATATCCATGGCAATTGTTTGTAATGTATATTTTGTATAAAATAATTTTTTTTAATATATTTTTTATTTGTATACATTACTTTTTTGTATTTTTTTTACATTGCTTTTTAAAATATTTTTTGTATTTATAATTTTTATATTTAGATATTTTTATTTGTTTACATTACTTTTTTGTATTTTTTATACATTACTTTAAAAAAAATTATACATTACTTTTTTGTACTTTTTTTTATATGTTCTGTTTTCTTTATTTGATATACATAAACGTTTTTTTTTGTTTGTTTTTTTGGGTGGGGGCCTGGCACGGATTCATGACATTTCAATTCATTTCAATGTGAAACTGATTTAATATACTGTATGTGTAAATTGAGTTATAATACCACTGTATACTTCCTGAAATCCAAAATTCTATATCATCAGTTTTTATTACGTATCAAGTTGTTGTAGAGACTTTTTAAGGCGCTTGCTTGTATGGGAGAAACTGTGGAATTGTGCGGGGAGCACAGGCAAAGTGAGCACGTCTCTGGGGTGCTGAATTACTGCAGCTCGCTGACTTAACACGGCTGGGAATGGAAAGTAGGAGAGGAAGAAGTAAAAAAACAAACAAAAAAGAGGGAAACTGAGTGGCGGTAGAGAGCAGAGGTTGATGTGCTCATTTCATTCCTCGCGCATAATCCAGGTGACAGGTATTGGTGCAGAAAATGGCAGCTCTCACAGGTATCCTCTCAGGAGGGGGTTCGCCGGCACTTATTCGTGCACAGGTGTGTGTGCGAGGGAGAGCGCTGCCATCAATCATCAATGTTTCTTTTTGTTCGGACACAGTCGCTATTGTGTTTATTGTACGGATGCTTTATGAACACGCCCATTAGGCAATGTAGGCAAATGCTAATGGCCTCTCGTGGGGGGGGCACGAAATCTGTAAAAAGTTTACGTTTAAGTTAAGTTTCATGATTAGTGAAAAAGACATTTAATTATTTCTCATATATATTATGATTCATAGAATGACTTGACTTATGGCCTGCTTAAACCAAATTTGACTACATTTTTGCCAGAGTAGCAGCTTGGGTCTTGCTTGAAACTTAAAGAGATACGTGACGCATTTAGCTATTTTCAGCAATATATATATATATATATATATATATATATATATATATATATATTTTTTTTTTTCTAGAATGAATTTGGTAGCTTCGTTATTATTATTATTATTAATTAATAACTTTCGAAACGTTTTTTTTTTTCCCATCAACTTTTTTCTGGGTTTTGTCAGCAAACTGAGCCATGATTGGTCGTTACCCACCTAATTTTATAAGAAAAATAATAAAGTTATCAAATTCATTCTGGACGAAAATAATTTTTTCTATTGCTGAAAATGGCTCAATGAGTCAAGTATCCCTTTAAGACATATACATAGAAGAATGTATGGAGTATGTGACGTGACCACACAAAGCCGCACTGTTCATCCAGCCAGCTGCGAGTTTGTTTTGTTCTGACATATAATCAATGCAGGTTTTACAACTATAACTATAAGCCCATTTGTTGCTGTTTAATGAGCTGGGGAATGTCTCGATCTGAGAAGTTGAGATCTTTGACATCTGCTAAAACCTTTAATCATATCAGAAGCAACGCTTTCTGATTCATTGCTTTCTGAAAGATGTGAAATTTGTTTTTTTTTTTTTTTTTTTCAGGAGAGCTCAGTATTGTTCATTCGATTTGACATCATCATTGCTCTCCTTTTTTTAAAAAAACAAATAAATTAAAAAAATAATAATAAATGGTTTTTTTTATATATATACATATATACACACATATATATATATATATATATTTTTTTTTTTTTTGTATGTGGGTGAGTATGTGTATGTGCGTGTGTGTGTGCGTGCGTGCGTGCGAGCGTGTGTGTATTCATCAGTTCACCTAAAGCCCATTAAAAAAAATCCCATACTAATATTATAATATAATAATAAATTGCCAAATGCAGAAACATCAATGTAAGTTATCACGATGTAGTGGCTCTCGCTAACAGACAGAATTAAGTAACCAGAATTAGGTTAAAAAATTCTATATACGTAGACCATGTTTCTACAAATTTTGATATTTGGTTTTTATTTGAGGCAGATATTTTTTCCATTAAAATGTGATTTATGAGGAGGTTAGACCATTGGTCGATACTCAGTTTGTTTATTTTTCCAGTTAACAAGAATTGTTTTTTTAGCGATAGTAAGGGCTACAAGTGTAGATTGAAATTGTTTATGTGGTAAGTCAGTTGTTGTTAGGTCACCTAGCAAACACAAGTTTGGAGACAAAGGTATCCTACAGTCCAAAATAGCGGAAAGTTTTTCTAAGACTTTAGTCCAGAAATACATAACCGGGAGTACATAACCATAAAGCATGAACATAAGTGTCTGTAGTGTTTTGTAAACATTGGAGACAAATGTCGGAATCTGAGAGTCCCATTTTCTTCATCATATATTGAGTAATGTATGTTCTGTGAATAATTTTATATTGGATAAGTTGTAAATTTTTGTGTTTTGTCATTTTAAATGCGTTTTCACAAACTTGAATCCAAAAGTCAGGTTCCGGTGCTATAGACAAGTCTGTCTCCCATTTCGAGATGGGTAAAGACATTTTATCAGTATATGAAAGTAACTTATATATTTTTGAAAGTTTTCAGGTTTCAGAAAGTTCCACTGGCAACTTCTTTGAATTTTCGTCATGTTGGAGGATAAATGAAAATGTCCGATAGAAATGTTTAGAAAGTTTGATGCTGGTTGTATTAAATTGATTTTTTGGGGGTTATGTATCATGTCTGTGCCGTAGAGTTATTGATATACTAATAAAAATATGTAAAATTGCTCATACACTTCTAATGTATTAAAGTACATCAAAGGTGCACCTAATCAACAATGTTTTTTTTGCTTGCCGAATACAACTTAGAGCAGCGTTTAACTTGAACTCCGATGATTTGCCGTATTCCCGTCCCTTGACCCTTCTTTCTTTCATTCCAATCCCTCTCAAATTCTGCACAGTTAACCAACACACGGCTCATAAAGCATCACACCTGCAGAAGTCCATTTCCAGTCAATTACTCTCGCTAAATCACGGCGGCCGTTAAAGAAAGCTCTCGACAGTGGTTGTTGTATGCAGGTGCCGCGGCCCGACTAACCGCGCCGCCATAAATCTCGCTTCCCCCGTGTTAAGCCAAGCATGCAAGGCATTATTACAGTATAAAAAGGTGGACAGAACAAAAGTTCTCGTCCTTGACTTCTTGCCTGATAAGATTTGAGAGATGACTCTGTGCATTTAGCCGGGAGTGACACATGAGGCCCTGAAAGTGTGAGATGCTTGACAAAGTGCGACGGCGAGAGAAAGACGAGCGTTCGCGTCGGGCCTCTAATGTAATTGCCTGCGCTACTTTATCATAAATGAAGCGCTCATGTGCAACGTTGGCTTATCTCCCCCCCTACAACCACTCCATCC
This sequence comes from Vanacampus margaritifer, assembly GCF_051991255.1. Lineage (NCBI taxonomy): Eukaryota > Metazoa > Chordata > Actinopteri > Syngnathiformes > Syngnathidae > Vanacampus > Vanacampus margaritifer. The sequence continues at coordinate 15,307,946 of NC_135448.1, read as the reverse complement.
TCAAGCCTTCCATCCTAGGCGACACTATCTCAAAGGCGGCTTAACGACGGTCTTCGAGACACATCAATAAACGCCGGCGCGGATCAACGTGTCAGCTTCTCCGGCAGTATTATGTAAAAAAAATTTTTTATAATAAATCTTGTGGAAGATGTATGCATGTGATTAGCAGATCGTAGCTCACCTCATGATTAATATGGAACACCTATTTAATATTGATGCATGTGGCACGGTGCCGCACGTATTTGCAATTAGACATGAATTAAACCATAGTTCAGGACAGTGAACTCGGCTTGACTTTTGTACATGAAACATGTCTATTCTTGACATGAACACTGCGATGACTCAATGTGTTAAAAGTACAGAGATTGAGATGATGATTAGTACAAGAGTAAAGAGGCCAATATGGCGCACACTGTATTAGACGGCAATGATTAAAATTGATATACAGACGCTCCCCTACTTACGAACATTCGAGTTCCGAACAACGGTACATACGAGCATGTCTGCGCGCATGTCAAAAAATGTTCGGAAAGAGATGCTGTAAGTTCGATTTTGTATTGCGCACCTTTTTCCGAGTACTGTAGTGCTTCTTTCCGCCGCTAATACGTCGGCTTGGCGCTGTGAGAGCTCACCCAGCATTGGAGGCTCAGCAACGTGTCGAGGAGGAGGAAGAAGAAGAAACGCCTGTCGCTCATCGATAAAGCCATCGCACTCTTCGAGCAGCAAGACCCAAATATTGAACGTTGTACAAAGGTTGCAAATCAATTGAATGATGCCATACAGTGCTACCGCATCATTTATGATGAAAAAAGAAGAAAACTGCAATCGTAGTTAGATCGCTTCTTTCGGCCAGTTTCTAGTAAATCCTCCAAGGAAGATACTCATCAACCCTCATCTTCTTCTCCGCGACCCTCAACTTCTTCCTACATTGAAGTTACGGAGGAGGAAGTAACTTTTGAAGCCCATTCCAGCGACGACGAAGAACCTCTCATGATATAAAATCCTCCTCCTCCTCCTCCATCAAATCCTTAAGCATCGAGTACATCTTCCAAAAGTAAGTTAAACTTCATTTTATTTATCTTATTACGTACATGTACATACTGTGTGTGTCTCTCGCTCTCTCTCTCTAACATACGTAGTACAGTACTGTACGTATTCTCTTTAAACATAAATTATAATACAAAATATAGCACTGAAGCAACTTACGAACAAATTCACCTTACGAACGATCGCTCGGAACAAAACTCGTTCGTAAGTTGGGGAGCGTCTGTAGTGGAATTTCATTTGTATAAGTAATGCACTGCTATCGAAAATCTTCTACTAATTATATTGCACTATTTCTAATAGTGATAGACCGATATGTTTTGTTCAAAGCTCATACAGAATACTCATTATTAGTGGTCAAGGAGGCCGACAACCGATATTTCAAGCCAATATTCATTTGCAGTAAAGGAGTAAATATAAGCGTCAACATTTAAAAAAAAATTGAGAGATTTGTTTTAAAAATTATAACAAAAATTGCAGGGAGCTAGCTAAATTAAATACCGCGCAGGTAAATAGTTCCCTAAAGTTTTCTACTGCAAAGAGTTTTCCAAAATGTCAACATAATTTATTAATTTTATTATTTTAAATAAAAAATGTTGGGCGTTCCCAGTGTCAGCATCATTTTTTTTTTATAAAATAGAAATTTAAATAGATCCATAAATGAAACTCACTGAGTGACAAATGCATGTAAATGTAGCTAATTTGGGGTTTTGGGGTCAGGGTTCATAAAAGGTTTCAAAATATCTGCGCAGACAGTGAAAAACTGACTGAATACGTTGGAAATGTCTTTGCGACAAGTACGAACTGGCAGTGAATGAACATCTGACAAATCCTGATGAAAACCCTAAATTCGCTACGTTGGCAAGCATTCACCGTCCAGTGAGATACCAGCTTTATCGGTCTTCAGATTCTAAATGCCAAATATCGGGGCCGATAATCGGTTTATCTTTCATTTCTAGGTTTCTAGTAGGGCTCCCAGATCTGAAGACTTTTCAATTAGTGTAGCTCAGCGTTCTAAGCAAACATGGTGGAGCTGCATTTGGCTGTTATGCCTCAAACAAACTGATTAAGCTTTGATTAACATCTCGTAAACATTTTTTAATCTTTTTTTAGTATCTACCTGACATTTCCACTTGGGCAGTCTCCAAGTCAATAAGTTATTTTAAACTTAAAGTTCAACCTTTTTCCTGCTGCGCTCTTTAAGAACTCTCAGTCTTCAGTCAGGATGGTGCAATATCGGAAGTCTGTTTCTCATGAGAGTTGGAAGATGCTGTAGCTTTGAAGAGAGGCCGACTTGACTGCAGGGCACATTCAACTGAGACCCGATTGCCATGTGTTGCCTGACTCTCATTCAAAATAGGCTTTCAGTCTAGACACAAGACTGAGACAAAGAGATCGGTCTTGCATAGATTTGTACTTTGTGCTCGAAAGGGTTTCATGATAAGAAATATTCAAAAGAGATTCCCCAAAAAATCTGAGATTTCCCACTGAATTTTCTGATTGTTATTATAAAGCTCACAATCTGACCTGGAGCTGTGCTCACAGAAAACCAAAAACATTACTCTTTGCCTGTTGTCTTTCCTGCCAGACATTATCACTACCTTTGCTTTCCGTTGTATTTTTTTTTTTATTTTTTCTGTTCAAGAGTTCAAGCGACAAGGAAAGTCAGTCATCGCACACGGCGGGTGGTAGATTGGCTCGCTGGTGTTTTTTAAAATGAGGACGCCCTTTGAATCCAAATTACACTGACTCGGGGGAAAAAGGATTAATGGAAGCATTTTTGCACTGGGGTTAAAGGGGGAGTAAATGCATTTAATCCTTTAATATCCAGGGAATGAGGAAGTTAAGGTCCTTTGCTAACCTTTTGATCTCAAATCTTGAGGTGAGTGACTGTTTTGATGAGACAAAAATAACCCACGAGCTATATTACGAGGCTCCGTGTGGTATGTTTGCCTCGCAACATAGTAGAAAGTCTCAGCACTTTCAGCAGAACAATATATTACATTGAGATAAATTATTGGGGAAAACAACATCACATAAATATTCGGAATGTTCTTCCATCAACGTGCCCTTTCAATGCAAAGGTTAATGAGTGGTCCAAACAGTCGCTGAGTGAAAATTAATAATGCAGTGTCACTTTATCCGGCTCATGTTTCCCATTGTTTATTTTTTATTCCCGCCACAACAGAATTTGGATTACCTTCGTTCTTTTGCATAAATAAATCATCAAGTACAGACGCTCCCCAAACTTACGAACATTCGAGTTACGAACAACGGTACATACGAACATTTCTGCGCGTACAGTATGTCGAAAAATGTTCGGAAAGAAATGCTGTAAGTTCGATTTTGTATTGCGCGTAGTGCTTCTTTCCGCCGCTAATACCGACCGACGATTGGCGCTGTGAGAGCTCATTGGAGGCTGAGCAACGTGGCGAGGAGGAGGAGGAAGAAAACGCCGGTCCCCATGAAGCAGGAAATAACTTTTGAAGCCGATTCCAGCGACGACGAAGAATCTCTCATGATATAAAATCCTCCTCTTCCTCCTCCTCCATCATCTCCTTAAGCATCGAGTACATCTTCCAAAAGTAAGTTAAACTTCATTTTATTTATCTTATTACGTACATGTACATACTGTGTGTGTGTGTCTCGCTCTCTCTCTCTAACATACGTAGTACAGTACTGTACGTATTCTCTCCATTTTATTAAAAGTTTTTTTCAGTACAAACCAATGCAGGTTACTTGTACAAGCCTTAAACATACTTATATAAACCTTCAATATACTTATATAGGCTTTAAACATAAATTATAATACAAAATATAGCACTGAAGCAACTTACGAACAAATTCACCTTACGAACGATCGTCCGGAACGTAACTCGTTCGTAAGGTGGGGAGCGTCTGTATTTGTATCTGTTTCCGTTCTGCAGCAATTAGCATTAGAATATAGCTAAGTTTAATTAATATTTATATTCCTAGTGAGAACTCTGACAAAAAGAGCTTGTTGCAACTTTCAACACGGCCCTGGCTGATTTCTTATACTCAACTGCCACCTGCTGGCCATTTTTTGTAATAACAAAATATAGCACTGAAGCAACTTACGAACAAATTCACCTTACGAACGATCGTCCGGAACGTAACTCGTTCGTAAGGTGGGGAGCGTCTGTACAGTATTTATTTTTATTTTTTTCACCAAAGCCAGTCGGGAACGGGGTGTTTTCGTTCCGAGGATGCAGCATTAACCCCACGTGGCTGAGAATAATCATCACCTTCAACAGCCCCACTGCCGACAGGGTATGTAGACTTGAAAGTAGGGGAAAACATTAGGGACATCCAGATTTATCCCTCCAAACATGACTCAGGGATTACCATAAACGACAGACGTGAACAACCGGACTCATGGGATTAACAAAGGATCTGACGAACAAACACTGAAATAAACGAAAGCAAAGTATGAAAACAAACACACATTGAGGAAGAGGTGGCAGAGTATGAGGGGAAGCAGTGAGTTATAAGTTATTCCATTTTTTTTCCCGTTTTTGTGTGAAATGTGTCATTTTTGAATGTGAAAAGTGTAAAGGTTGCACAAATATAAGTCACTATTATTTTCCTGTGAGAGGCATTAGTATTGAATAAGTCCTTTGTTGGTATTCAATTAGATGCCGCTTAATGGACCACCAAGCTAAAAACCATTGTTAGCGTGGCAAAGAGGGGGAACAAACATTTTTCTAACAAATTTTTAATGCAATAATAGGCAAATGCGTCTTTTTGAAATGTATTTTTGTATGTTATTTTCTTTCTTAGAAGCTTATTTTGATATGCTGACTAGCATGCCGGTAAGTGGTAGCAAATTGCACTTTGCTATGGATGTTAGCATCAGGCAGATAAATGGACCTCCTGGGTAAATGCGCTCAAGTATCTCAGCACTTGGACAGTAATGGCTCAGCAGATAAAATAAAAATATAAAAAAAAATTACCTGAAAGTACAAGACAGCTCAATAGCTACACCATCATTAAAAATAAATAAATAATATATATATATATATATATATATATATATATATATATGATTAAATCATTGTATTATTACCACAGACAAGGAAGAAGTCGATTTTTTTGGCTAGCCTTAGCTATATTATTATTATTATTAATATTTAGGGGTGTTAAAAAATCGATTCGGCAATATATGGCAATATTACAGTACGCAATTCTCCTATCGATTCAATATGCGGCCGAATCGATGTTTTGACATCAATTACTGATGGAAATATTCAACAAAATGTCTTACTTAGGATTAGGGTTCACACTTTAAGCATGGAAGAATGTTATATTCATGGAACATTAAGCCCTAATATTTTATTTCAGTGCCACCTCTGGAGCCTCAGCAGGGGGGGGGGGGGGGGTTCTCGCCTGTCATATCCGACATAGGGGCGCTAGTGACAATACAAGCAAGTGACAATACACTGAAGTTTGGGCGATTTGGCTTCATCAATCCATCCAAGAGTTTTCCCCAATGAGGACAGTTTGAATTATGCAAGTTTTCACTCTTTGCCTGTTTGTCTTTTCCACTTGCCAACGTTTTCCAGACAGCATAGGTCTGGGACATCCAGATGTTTGCTGACCTGGAATCTTTACATTGCCAGCAGCTGCCATCACTTCGTAGAATACTACCACAGACAGGAAAGGTTTGACTTTTAAATCTTCTCTTGTTTGGTTAGATTCCTCTCAGCAAACCAACACATTCACGCGCACAGATGCACGCTGACCACAAATGTGCTTCGGCCTGTGAAGCCCTCTCAAATTCTGGAAAAAAAAAATAACCCTTTGTTTATAATGCTCTATTTTTTACCATCATGAATTCAATCAGTGAGTGAATTTAAGTTGTTTGGAAATCATCAACTGCACTTTCTGTGCTCTACTCAATTATTAATCTCCACACAACTGTTGTTTACCAGCCAAGTTTGACTTGAAAACACGTAAAATGTTAGCACGGTGCTCGAAGCGAGCCTCGGGTACACAGATAATCAAAAAGGGAACCTGGCAGGAGGTATACCGTCCAACCCATTTAAAGCACTTAGTCAGCCAAGTTTCTCTACCAATAAAATTGAGAGAAAGGGGAAATGACGAGCAGGCAGCCGGCATTATGCCGTCCCAACCCTCCAATGGCATGAAAACATATGGAAGGGAAATGTAGAATGAAAATAATCTTTAATCTTCTTTTACTTGATTTTAATTTTTTTTTAACAACAAAAAAATTTATATGAATATGAAGTGCCTGCCCTGTATGTGCTACGGAGCGAACCATTTACTTTCCAGGCACTGGTCCAAAGTACTGTATGTTCTGCGTAACATGGGATGTTGGGAGACAGATGTCTTTGCTCCTCAGCTGCTGTTTGGCTTATCTAGCTGGCTGAAGCCCAACATCAGTGACATGTTTGAACATCTGAGCAGGGAGCTGAGGGTGTCCACAGATGGCAGCCTGGCTGGTCATACTTGCTATCAAGCCCACATGCGGAGACCGAATCATAAACATCAAGATCAAATAGATTAGCAAAAACTGGACTGGGCCCTCAATTCCAGTTCACTTCAGTTTGCTACTACATGGTTTGGATTAATTTGCTCGCGGCGTAGTTTGAGGAGCTCGCGGACAGATAGCTAAGGCTAACGTCAAAATAAAGTTGACCAAATAATGCACTGACGTCAATGCATATAACCTTAGTAGACTTTTATTTTGAAGTTGGGCTGCGTCGTGGCGTGATTACTTCCTTTATCGTACTTATACGATATATTTATATATTATGTAATAGATATATATTATATATATTATACGAGGCGTGATGACTTCCCTTATCGTACGTATACTAGCAAAAGAGATCAACCAGGGCTATGTTGGAAAAAAAAGCTATTTTACTCACAATTCTTAATAGATTCGTGAGTAATGATGAATCTTAGCTATATTCTAATGCTAATTGCTGCAAAACGGAAACAGATAAAAAATGTACTTTTTTTGTCGTGATGAAAGGAGAGACTCTAATCTTTTTTTTGGTAGGTGCCATGTTTTTATAGCAATAGAACACAATATTTTGTGTGCCTTGCAAAATCAGTCAAAATCCAGTAAAACAGCCGGGAGTGAAGGGGATTGCTTCAGTGAAAATGGCTGGGAGTGAATGAGCTAAACATATTAATTGTACATGGAAAATAATGAAGTTATCAAATTAATTCTGATTCGGTGGAGGCGGGTGTCTGTGGATCTCACTCTGCTTCATCTGTCCTTTCTACCTTTCCTCAGTTGCTCCTTTGGGCCCTTGAGGTCTCCCTGATTTGTTGGAATTTAGATGTCTCTGGGGGTGGTGAAGGACTCTGGTCAGTGGCCCGGTGGGTGGTGTCTGGTCGGTGCTGGGCTTCGCTTTTCTTTCTTTTCTTTGGTCCCTCTTCGGGTCTCCTGGCGGCCCCACGACTCTGGCTGGATTTTGAAGTGTTCGGTTTAGGTGAACGGTATGGGAATTCTTTTTTTTTTTACACGCACACACGCACACACACACACACACATACAAAAAAAAAAAAGGAGAACAATGATGATGACATGTCAAATGATCAATACTGAGCTCTCCCCGAAAAAAAATAAAAAATAATAATTCTGGACAAAATAGTAACTTTTTACTGCTGAAAATGGCTCAATGAAAAGAAAGGGAATGTGCCTAAAATTGCACTTTGAGGTTTTAATTTTTTATTAAATTTTTTTGGGGGGAGGGGGGTATAACTTTTAACTTTTCAAAATGCATTTAATAAAACACTTTTGTTCATTTAATCAATGTGTGTTTAAAAAAAAAAAAGGCAAATAAAAATTTGGTTAGAAAATAAATATTGTCAAACATGAGTAGCTCGCTGCTGTTTTGTTTTTTCAAAAGTAGCTTGCGGTGGAAAAAAAGGTTAGAGACCTCTATAGTAGACCAAATATGGTACAGATTGCCTAGTGTAGGTGAGTATACCACTCCAAACTTAACCGGAACATACCGTTTGTTAGAAATAATGCCCATTTGTAGTCTCTTGCTTGGTGAGGATTTTTGTTGTTTTCTGGGTTGGTGAGTACCGTTGGATGCTTGGGCTTGGATTGTTCTTCATATGACTCAACGCCTGAGACCTTACCGCCATGGGTGGCCCCACCGGCGGAGATTTGTATGTCTTTGGTGATTGACTGGTGATCTGTCCAGGATGTACTTACTCTGCCTCTGACCCCAGTTTCCTCATTTGCTTAATAAGGGAAATGGACGAACTCCATTAGCACTCCTTCAGCCTTATGCGTTTGGTCTATAAAGAAATTCCGCAGCATCATTTGAGTGAACATGATTTTGATGCAGAAGTGCCTTTGCCACAACCCCATTAAACATATTTCCGTGGTAACTACAACCGAGACGGTGAGCCAGGTCGTCGTGTCAAGTCAAGCTTGACCTCTATACCATTATCACTTCCTCAGAGTTGATCCTTCTGATCCTCTCTCTCTCTCCTCCCCTGGTAAATGCAGAGAAATGGGGCCAAATGTCACCACAGAATTAATGTCAGCACAACACATTTGTATGCTGAAAACAAGCAGACAGATGTTCTATCATTTTGTCCTTTTTCTCCCTTAGAATCCTGGCAACGAGTCAACATGCTGTTTCATTCCATTTCATTTACAATTTGTTGGTAATTAACTAAATTTCCCCGCTACCTGATGATCAAAACAAAACACATTGATGAGGTGGCTTCTGTTTATCAACTCTATTAAACGGTAATCTGACTGCTGACGACTGGCGTGAATTCCAAATAAATGCTAGAGCTGCAATCACATTGGAAGCATCAGTGGAAATGAGAATACATTATTTAGAGGAATAATGAATTGATTTATTAATACCAACAACGTTTTTGCATGCAGGCATTCTCCTATCACACTCATCTTTATTATCCAAGTAGTAGTGAAACATCACGTTACGAACTTATTGGTTCCGTGAGCCCATTTGTAACCGGAAACGTTCATAAAACAAGGTAATGGTTACCATTTAATTGAATGGAAATGCAATGAATCCGTTCCAAAACCAAGTTATACTTACCATTTTGACAAGTTTCCTTTTTCTGTAGGTGGAACTTCCGCCTCATTTTAACATAACGGCCCATTGCTTATTTAAAGAAATGTTACATTTAAATAAATAACAATTTTCTTTTTTTCTTTTTCTTTTTCTTTTTTTTTTTTCCTGGAGAGCTCAGTATTGTTCATTCGGTAATTTTACCGATTTGACATGTCATCATCATTGCTCTCCTTTTTTATTATTATTATTATTATTTATTTTTTTTTTTTTTTTGTATGTGGGTGATTATGTGTATGTGCGTGCGTGCGTGCAAGTAAATAACAATTTTCTGATGAAAATAATAGTTTTCAAATTTCTACCAGGCTAGCACGTCAATCATTTGTAATTGGATGATTGAGGATGTGGAGGCGGAGCTTCCGTCTTCAAATGCAATGGAATTCTGCTTTAAGTCACGGCGGCATACCACTTTTTTTAGAACTAGTTTTCAGCATATACGTACATTGCCAATGATAGTTACACAGCGCAAGAAGAAGCACGGCGTGGATCCAACTGTTTGTCCACGACAACACCGTTTGTACAGTGTACCAAAAATAGTACGTAAATAGATTATTTTCTACATTTTTAATGAAAACTTATAACTCAAATTGTTCACAAACAGGGAAGTAACTCGAGGTTTCACCGTATGTTAAATCAAATAGTGTTGTAAGTTGTAACTGTATAGTACTGTGCAACCGTGGTATATAAATAATAGTAAGTCTGCTTTATTCTGAAAAAAACATTTATATCTAGTGCATACAAGACGGAATGCGCGGTGTCTCAAAAGTTCCAAAGATTCTATGATGCGGTGTGTTTGTGTGAGCACTTTATTTTGAGCACAATATTTTGGGCAATTTTGGCAATGAAGCATAGTATGACTGTACTTTTCTTAGTTTTGGACATACCTCAAAACTTCACCAGTTAAATACCAGTGAGTGGGTTAGTTGGCATTGAGTGTGTGGTACAGGGGATTGGACAAACACACTCACAGCCCCAAAGGTGTAGAATGAGACAAATAGCCTAGTTGTAAATGGCTCCCAAGGTACAAGCAAGATAAAGAGTTAGTTGCATAATTTTCACGCTTTATTCAGGGAGTACTTAAAACAATTTCTAAGGTTAAATGCACATCAGCAGAAAAAAAACAGTACACTATCCCCAAGGTAGAGTCTGGTGGTAGAATCTCGTTGAAGTTGTGGAAATATGAGCGCACTTGAAGGTGTGACATATTTTGGCGAAAGCGGCCGACAAAATGACCACGAGCAGAATTCATGTTGTTCCGCTCACTTCACATTTTTCTCTGACTTACGCGTTGACAAAGAAAAGCTTGAGCAGTGACTCATTGCAAGCTCCCGTAGTTTCTCATGCTGCGCCCGCGACCCAAGGTGCATTTTAGAGATGGTGATCTGTGTAAATGTCAAAATTGAACATTTCACCTCGGGCTGAGGCACCAGTGGCACCTGTTGTCAGTGACACGGAATAAATGGAAAACGGTTCGGGGTGACATTATTCTGCAATGCAAACGGGGGGCGATTAAGCATTAAGGGCAGTGGGCTGTATGTACAGCTAAGTCAGAAATTATTCATAAGACATAGTTTAGGTCCATTTCTATTTGGTTGAATGGGTGCTAATGGCTTAGAGCATACGTCCTCTTGCAAACCTGCTGTCTCTGATTCAAACTGCCTAAATTGGTGAGTTTGAAGATGAATGTGCCGACACTGACGACAAGACAAGTTAGTATAGCTAAGATAAACCAATAAGTGTCTAATTATGCAGTGCGAAGACTGTACATTGTGACTTTGCACTGACCTTCCAGTCATTCTTCAAGTCGTGGCTCCTTTGTATATGTCAAAACTGCACTTAATAATGTTGCTTCATTAGCATAAGCGTGCGTGTTAGTGTGTATTGTCTGTGTGTGAGCACACAGATCCAGTGTAGCGGCTTAAGGGCTGGAACTGATGTGCTCGTCCACCTGTGAAATGAGAAGTTGTGGTTGCTTCCCAGACTATCAGCAACTTTATAACAGCCTTGATGAGATTCAACAATCAGATTTCATTTCACCAAAAATATGTGTGATATGTATTTTCACATGTTTGTGTAGATGGGCTTTCTGCAGACAAAAAAAGGCAATTGCCTAGGTTTTGTATGGATGCTATTACTTAGACTATTGAATATTTTTAGAATCGATTATTCAGTCGATTAATCAACTAATCAGATTTATTTTAATTTTGCATTAAAGTGTATTACAAAAGCATTTTTTTATCACTGCTTATTGACCAGTGATTGGTGTTTATTTCGTACTTCATATTTGTATAGTGATTAAAAAACTAAATTGACGTTGTACTATGTAAACGGTTCGATCTTTGTTTTCCAATGTAAAAACAGATTTTGCAAATGTCTTATTTTGATTAAACACAGAAGATAATCACTCTTCTTTCATGAAGGACTACAGAAAACAGTGAACAAATACCGTTGATATGCTGAAATCAGAGGATTTGGACAATTTTAAATAAAAAAAGTCTCCAAACGATTACTTGATTCTTAAAATAATTGTCGATTAATTTGATAATCGATGACCTGTCGATAAATCGATTCATTTTGACAGCTCTAGATGCTGCTATCGAGGTGCCAGAGAGCACGTTTTGACTAGTGATGCCAATCATGGCGACAGTTTGACTTTCAGAAGCACATTTACCTCGGAAATGTTCAATTCCACATCTTTCCACTTCAGAGGTTCCATTGTAACTCAGGAAACCTTTTATTGTTACACTTTCCCTCAACCGAAAGCTCTTTCTGTATAAAATAAAGTAATATCTGCATGTTCACTTTAAACTCCCAAACTTGAAAACCATTTGCGGCTCACGGATTTTAGGCATATATATATACGAGGGTGATGCAAAGTCCCCTGAGGATTTTAAGAACGTTTTGCATATTTTCTTAAGAGTTAAATTAATCCTTTGTGAGCCTTTTTAAAAAGGACACTATCACTGTTTGGCAGCAAATATCGATCTCATAATTTTTAGATGACATTTAGTTCATCGGCTGAAGCATTTTTTACCCACACAATTAGTTACCAATTGTCTTAATAACTCGCCTGTGAATGTCAAAACACCCTGAGTATCAACAATTCATATCCAGCTAAAATTAGCCTGTTCTGGTACTTAGGAACTGACGGGCTAACACAGAGTTAGCTTTCATTTCTATGTCGACTATGGCCGGGGCTAAAAAGCAAACTGGAGTACACACAAATACCAAGCTGCCAAAAAACGTGTCCGTTAGTGTGCAGCTTACTATTGAAATAAAGGATTCAAACTTCCATTTCCTCAACAGCCATATTTTATTAGTAACCACTTTTAGTTGTATTTTGGCATAATCGAGGATAACAGAAGTCCGGACCTTGAGGATTTTATTTAATTTCTAGCTATGCCCATGCTTGTGAATTGTTTTAAAATATTACCTTGATGTTAGCTTTAAAAAAATACTTGCTGATGATCATTTCATTAATTTATTACAGGCTGGGCTAGGTTAGAACCTTGACAACTGTGAAAATTTAACAATGATAGAGATAAGAAAGTAGTAGCTAGAAAACTGGCTGAAAAAAATGCAAGAATAAAATAAACGCTCCTTGCACTTTGGTGGGCAAATAATGAATCAACAGCTAAGTGAGTGAATGTAATAAGTACCTAAGTGTTTACCTTGAAAAGTGATGAGGAAAGCGATCCAAATGGACCAGCTGAGGTGAAGCGGGTCTTCAGGAGGAGGATTACAGATAAGGCTCTTTTGTTTGTCACCTTTCTAGTGGTTGACTGGGCAGCAGCAGCATCTCAAATAGTGAAAAGAAAGGACAGGGTGGTTAACAGGCGCTGGGATGCCCCTTTGACCCCGCAAGCGTGGCGGGTTAAAGGCGAAAACGGCGGCTACGCTCTCATCTTTGGTGGATGACTTATTTCCTATGTTTTGACACTTTAAGTGCAACTGGCTGTACATTCCATGTGTAGAAATAAAACAAAAGTTTTGTTCTTTCCATTTCAGGCAGCCTTGTACACACCAGACTCAGACGATATCACAGATTCACAATAGTTGCGCCCTCAAAAGTGAATATTAATACAACGTAAAGACACTGTTATGTGAGTTCAGAGTTTGTTGTTTGATGCTAATTTATGAAAACATGCCGAAACCAAAAACTATGTATCACTGAATCGTGGTTATACAGCGTTCAACTTTATTACTATTTCAATTTTCCTTTTGAGTGTGGTTAAAATGGTGCCAAGACTTTGGAGTCCAGCATGACTGTAATTGCAAGTTACTTAGAGTAATTACAACAGCAAGCAGTCAGCTGGCTAGCTAGCTAGCTATAATTACATCTGCGACTTTAAATGCAACTTCCCTTGATCCCACGATTTAAAGAACAGCGCAATCATTTTAATTGTTTTAATTCGTATGCGAGAACGAGCCCTGTTCCTCTTTGCCAGCCGAGAGTAGCCTTGTAATGATGCTAGCTCGCGAGCTAGCTGGTGAGCTATCTTGTGGCTACCACCCCTTGTTGTGGCATGGAACGTCCTGTAATATAATCCGGTGGTATGTATTCTGGCACCCGGTTGCTTTAATATATTTCTGTGGCTTCAATATGTAGTGATGTTTTGGCATAAGAGATGCTAGACAAAGTAACGTCTATTTTTCACATATGTAGCGGATAAACCAATAGCGTATGAGGCACAGACAAAGGCATGATTTTTGTTTTACGATTTGAGGTCACATTTGGTGATAAATTCAAATAAAAAAGAGTTGTTAACACACTTCTCTTTGGTGTGACAGAGATTGACAACACAATTGTTTTCTTTACATGATGGATCCTTTTATTGCTAACAAGTTGGAAACTGCGGGACTATTCCCTTTTTGTTAGCTTTAATTTTACTCGCTTTTGCAACAACAAAGAGAACAAGTAGAGACTATCTGTCATGTTTATTTTCAGTCTTGTTTCTCCCTGTCATGTTTTCCTTGTGTTTTCCCCTTCTCTTGTCATTTCCTGTTTTATTGTGAAAAGTCTGACTCCTCTCGTTTCTGGTCACTTGCCCTTCCTCGTGTGGTGTCGGTGTCAACCCTGATTGTGTCCACCTTTCCCCATTACCCTCATGTGTCATCCAATCAGTGCCCTCAGCCAGGTGTGTCTTGTTATGTCATTAGTGTTGGTGTATTTAGTCGGTTGTCTCCCCCATGTCTGTGTCGGTTCATTTTTGCTGTTGCAACTGTCGTAAGTCTTTCGCCACGTCACGCTGACCTCTTCGCCTGATCAGGATCCATGTCATGTTGTTAGTCTCGCCTTAGTTGTTTTGTCATGTTTAGCTTCATGTTTTGTTAGTTCAGTTTATTTTGTATTTTGAAGTTAGGTTTTTTTTTTTGATTATATATTAAAACGTCTTTTTGGACTGCACCTCTGCCTCCTTGCCCTGCCTTCCCGCATCTGGGTCCTAAAGCCCCCACCTTACTAACACTATCTTAGCAGCCGTTTGTATAAATAGCACTTAAGGTATTTTCAATAAAAAGGCCCTTCAGTTAAAGAGATGATTAGGGTTTTCAAAATAACAATAAAGTGGATGTATCTTCACATTCAATGCTAGACTAACAGTTATTACATAAAACACCTGTATACAATCAAACGATATAAAAATAGGAAACATGAAGAAAATATACAACACTGCATATTATCACAAATCCTATAGCTTGAGCGCTAGTAAAGTAACCCATTCTTATTTTTCTCAAGCGCTTCAGAGCATTTCGCTACTCCATCCTAATTAGGTTTTTCAATATCCATCAGTTAAAGGTGCGATATGTTCTATTTGCTCAGATCCGGAGGCCATTAAGGAATTCTCATCGTGATCTTCCCCTCCAGTGGAGATGAATACATGCGAATACACAATTGAGTGCATGTGCACGGACCGAGGTGATGGAGGGAGAGCATTGATCGAGAAGTCCAGGTGGATAACGGTCACTATGCTCTGGCTCATGGTTATATCAATATTGTCATGTTTAATTGGTGTCATCTGATGGACTGCTTGTCACTTCGAAGGTTTGCAAGTCCCCATTAGCTGCTAGTGTAGGGCTGCTAATGATATGTGATAGCATTCCAGGACGAGTATTCAGTCGATTCCAGTCCACTGTCTAAATATTGCATCATTTTTCATTTTTTCATATTTCTTCTGCGGGCATATTGAATTAAATGTAACCGTTGTATACCCATAACCACAAGAGGAAGACATTTCAAAAGGTATAGTCTTAGGAGTTAGCATTTGTCTGTTTTAACGACGCCATCCATTTTTCACAAACATGCTAATATGATGGCAGAAAATCTAAAGTTATACACAAGAGTGAGGAATACAAGCAAACATGCAAGCAGAGCCTCTAGATCAAACTATTTCCATTTTCAGCGGTTATACCTTGAGGGTAAAGGGGGAAGGCAGAAGAAACTGGAGTACATATCAATCAACTGTCAGAGTGCTGCGTATCTGAGGTGGAGTGGGCCCTCGGAGATGAAGTCAGTCAGATACAGAGAGAGGATCTTTGATCGGAGCCAAGGCTTAATGGTAGTGAGAGTGGAAGAGCCTCGCAGCAGCCTCGGGCATCACAGTCAGGTGCTCCGTTTACTCCATCTGTGTGCACTCTCCTGTGTGCTTTTTGGAAGCAACCGAGAGAGAGATCATCTCACATCCAAAACCCAAATGTATTCATCAGATGTACTGGCACAACTCATCCGTGACTTTTGTTGCTCAGTGTGGGACAACAGTGGACATGGCAGAAATAGAATTATAGTGGGAGACGATTTCTTTGACTCTCAAGGACCAAATACCCATCAGTCAACTTGTTTGACTCCAAGGCTCAGTTTTTTTTTTTTTTTACCTGCCTCTTATTATCTTTTTGTTGTTGTTGGAAAACTGCTTTTCTTGACTTTCTATGAGTCACAAGGAAACCATTGCCTTTCCATACAGAAGAGTCAAGCTTTTTGATTGTCATTTAGCACAAAAGCGGATGTGGCCCGTTATATAAGTTGTTGTTTTCTCTGCTTTTTTGAAAAATAGTTTGGATGTTTTTGATGGATCCAACCTGTGTTCTACAACTGACTCGGTTGTGAGCATTTGTCAACATTTTTTTTTTATTACGTAGCCTGCTAATTAGCACAAGACAGCTATTAGCAACAAAGCTAGAAGCAAGATGCCTCCCTTTTCCACTGAGGACTATCACAAACATCTTCCAAAGTTGGCAGTGCTGGAGAAAAAAATGGTCCACTCGAAGTGTTTGTAGCGGTAAATGGAGAACCGGGGAATGAAACCAGGCTACCGATGTCCCAAAACAGCGGGCAGGAGCAACCTAATAGACAGCTGGTTAGCTCTACAAAGGACGGATGCAGTCCCTGGAATTTTGGGCGTGGAAACCATAGATATGAGACTACGATCAACACGTAAACGTGCTCATGAAGACATTTAACATTTTCTATTCATATTTTTACTGTTTATGAATTTACTTTTAGTATATAGATGCCATATAACTGTGATAATGTTTGTGTGAAATATATTGGACATATTAACTGTATTGTAATGAATAACACTTTTCACTCCCTTCCAGCTGGTGAGATAGGAATGTACATGGGAGTCAAGTTCTCAAGTTCTCATGGAGATAACACTGTGGGTCTGAGGGAGTCTAGGTCGCATGGCATTACCTGTCTAATCATATATTTCCGGCTTTGGACGGGGAACTGGAGTAAACATGTCAGTAAATCACTTGTCTGTCTATTATAATTACTAACCCTTTGTCCAGCCACAGAGGAGGAGTATGCTTTTTTCATCTATAAAACGACTGTGTGTTTTCATATTGACACACTCGAAGCTTAACATCACATTAGAATGTAAGCATTAAATCTTGTGTCTTTTAGGAGCTCCTAAAATAAATTCTCTTTGCAAAGAAGGCTTCTTCATCAGATCTCTTATCCAATTATTTTGAACACGCAAAGATTACACTTAATATAGTGATCAACTAATACCTTCAGTCATCAACAAATTAGTAAGGAATTTAATTAAGTGTTGTATTTTGCCTTTAAATGTTGTTTTGCAACCATCTAGTATGTATGAAGTACATTGTGTATGAAATAAAGCTGCCTTGCCCGATGAAAGAAGAGCATCTTCTCTTTCTCTTATATGGTCAAATGTTCTAAAATGGCTGACAATATTGGGAATTCCGCTTTGAAAATGAGCTAGAAGTGAATGAATTACTCTGACATTCATGTTTTTGGAATGTGAGAGGAAGCGGGTGTGCCAGGAGAAGCGAGCAAGCGCGAAAAGAACATGCAATTTCCACACTGAAAGGAGTCAAGGTTGAACCTCTTAACCTAAGAACTGAAGCTGACGGGCTAACCCAGACATGGGCAAAGCCCGGCCCGCGGGCCAAATACGGCCCGTTATGCGTTTCAATCCGGCCCGCCGAACTTATCCAATAAGGCTAGAAAAAAAAAGCTTTTTTTTTTTTGTTGTTGTTCAGCTCAGTGGCCGAGTGGTTAGAGTGTCCGCCCTGAGACTGGGAGGTCCTGGGTTCGATTCCCGGCCGGGTCATACCAAAGACTATACTAGACTATATAACTTCTACACACCCGGAAAATATGATCACTGGGTCGGGGTCTCACTGATAAGCTCGTTTACGCACAGAAAGGGGACAGAAAGATACGCAGGGTACATTCATAACAACGTTTGCAATTTATTAAAATAAACGGGAGAATGGCAGTAAGCTTAACTCAAGATAACTGATTCAAAAAATACAATTCTTCCTGGATTTGGACATTTACAGCAGGAGACGGCACGGTTTTGTGTTGAACACAGCAATAATGTCCTGATAGTCCAGAGAATCGGTCAATTCTTTTTTGAAAGAAAGCAGGGACAAAGAGTTCAGTCTATCAGTCAACATTGTGGGACTGTTGCGTGTTTTGATCCTTTTGACAGCTGAAGATAGTCTTTCTACATGTTGTCATGGGTGAGGGGAGGAGCGCGCATGCAGGAGACTGTTGATATTGGTGAAGACATCCCCCCGGGACGTGCGTCGAGCATTTCTATGAGCGTTTCCTCGTTGGCTTTTGGCTTCTTTTTGAGCTGCTGCACAAACACCGTGTGCTATGCGTCCCCCACGGAGATGGAAAAGTGGTCAGAGACGGATTGGATGTACGCGCTTTGTCCTCAGCGCGTGACAGGCAGCAGCGGCTATCATGCAGCCGCATGTGTCACACGCACTGTGGGCCCGGGTTAAAAATGGGTGGGCCAATGGAAAAAAAATCTTTAACTTTACGCCTGTCACACCGCGGTGAGGGTGTCTTGTCATTTCCTGTTTTATTTTGAAAAGTCTGACTCCTCTCGTTTCAGGTCACTTGCCCTTCCTCGTGTGGTGTCTGTGTCAACCCTGATCCCCGATTGTGTCCACCTGTGCCCCATTACCCTCATGTGTTAAATAGTCTGCGTTCCCCCTATCTTGTGCCGAAGTGTTTTCGTTTGAGCCACTGAAGCCTGCCATAGACCACAGCCTTGTTACCTTTTTGCCTTGTTGCCTTTCTTACCTTTGTTTGTAATTTTTGTATTGCTTAGTTTTGTTTAGTCATAGAGTGATTTTTGTTTTTGAATGTAGTTTGAACTTCCTCCCTTTTGGAGCGCTTTCAGTTAATATTTGAATAGCCTTTATTTTCCTCCCTTTTCAACGAAGAGCTTTTGTTTTGTTAATTAAAAGCTGCTTAACCCTCCACCGCTTCCTCTGCGTCTGAGTCCAAAAACAGCCTCGTTGTGTCAACGCCTTGAATTGAAATCTATTAATAATAGATGCAGTCACCAGGTTTGACAGATCACAGTGTATGTGCTATTATAATCTATTTACATTTCTCCTCCCACTTTGCCAAATAGTGTGTAAATCTTGCATATTCATTGAGGCAAATTGTTATTTTATAATAATCATAATAATAATAATAATACATTTCATTTAAAAACAGCACCTTTCAGAACACCCAAGATCACTTTACAAAGCATAAAAACACAGCAAAAGTTGAGCTAAAACAATAAAAATGAAGCTATTGGAAAAGCTGTTTTAAATATGTGGATTTTGCACATTTGAAAAACGCAGTCCTAAGTGCACACTATAAATTGTAAAGTAAATTGGGTTGTACATTTATCTGTGTGTTTTTACTGTGCTACGAGGTCCAAATGCTCCTGGTCCGGCCCATCTGTCAAAATTTCAAACCCATTGTGGCCCGCAAGTCAAAAAGTTTGCCCACCCCTGGGCTAACCACTGCCCTATTTCCAGTTCAACAATCCGTCTTATGTACAGTACTACTTATACTCACTAGGGTCATGGGTCAGTTGGAGACTATCCCAGCTGACTTTGGGTGAGAGGCATATTAGAATTGTGAGGCAGCTCCGGATGTCCACCTAATC
Source organism: Vanacampus margaritifer (assembly GCF_051991255.1). Taxonomy (NCBI): domain Eukaryota; kingdom Metazoa; phylum Chordata; class Actinopteri; order Syngnathiformes; family Syngnathidae; genus Vanacampus; species Vanacampus margaritifer. The sequence goes on along the minus strand of NC_135448.1, from coordinate 15,288,358 downwards.
CTATTTCCTGTTAAGTGAGAGGGAAGAACTTCTACCCCCCCCTTTTTTTCCTCTCCTTTTCATTAATAAAATATGGTTGTAGATGTCAGCACTTAGCAAACTCATGTTGTTTGTTTGTCCTTGCTGCGCATACACAACACTTAATAGTGTGTTTGTACTAGGTTACATGACATCAACACAAACGACATCACATTTAAAAGTGAAGTCCACAACTCGAAACACGTATGTAGAACTAGAAAAACAACTAACGGGATTAAATGAAAAAGCTCGCATGGTGCCCGTGTGGCAGCCATTGATTAAATGCACTTGTTAGCATGTACAGCCGCTCGTATGTTTTCTGCAGTGCCATTGATAAGGGCATTGTGTCCGCACTTGCTGAAGGGAGTGGGCTAATTAAAAGCCGGCGACAGCCAGATTCAAAGAACAAAAGCTGTCGGTCCCGCTGCATGCAAAGAAAATCGTTGTTGTGCTTTTCATCTTTGAGTTGCAACACACGGGTGTAAAAACTCAAGGAGAACCTGAAAGTTTATAGTGTGGAACTTAATTGCTCGGGTGTGTTTGTATTTTAAAGATGTTATAACTATTTCCTGCATAGGCCTATAAACATGACATAAAAACTTTAGAACTTAATGATTTTAGGTGACTTTAAAATGAAACAATGTCAACGAGGATATTAAAAGGATTTGGGTTCAAGTGGTCAAAAAACTTTGAAGCTTTGGCTCAATTGAATGGTGTGCCCAATCAGCTCCAGGCATAATCTTTCGGGAGCTCCGTGAAAATGGATTGCGGAATTACCGCAGGTGTGTGGTAGAGGACGAGTGTGTGTTTGTGTGACAGAAATAAGCGATACCGCATGCAGGTTCTGTTGCTCCACAAACGCAATCGATAAAGCATTACAGCTATTGCGGAAGAAGTAAGCGTGGCAGCAATGGGACAGGTTGTGGTAAAAAATCCATTTGGGGATACCTGTTCTTCCACAACTGCAAACATATTGTCCTCACATTCCAATAGACTAAATTCTCAAGCCCCATATCGCAGCAAAAATGACATAAATGATATTGTTTTTTTCGTTTTAGAAGCTGAGTTTATTACAGTTTACGCGGTGCAGCTAGTAAAGAAGAAAGATACCTAAAGCCCAAATCTGTTGCAAAACAGAATCGAGAAGAAAAACAGTACATAACGTGATAGACTGAAATGGAAACAATGTTGAGTTCCTCGAAAAGAAATTCTAGCTTGGCTAAAGATGTTGATGGTGTTGAACAGAGTCTGGTGCCTAGTAACAGGCAATGGCCATTTTAATATCTTGCGCCGCCATTATGTATGCATAACTGTAGCTCACCAACAAACAGCATCAGGCTGAGTGCAAGATATAGCAATTAAAAGTCTTTACAGTCAAAATGCCTTTTGAATTTTAATGGACCATGAAAAACAGACAAATCACAAATCGTATAAGAAGTCTCTCTAAGCAACAGATTTGTTTTATGTCCTCTTTTCTGTTCCCAAGACAAAAAAAATCATGGGGTAAATAAACATTTAAAGGTTGGATATTAGCAGTCATAAAGATACAAGAAGGCTGTAACTGGACTTATCAATGAAAGCTGTGTCCAGAAGTTTCTTCATTATTTTCCGTCTTTATCATGACAAGATCCGGAATCAAAGAATTCATCTCACAGGTTACAGTACAGGGAGTCTTCGAGTTAGGACGTATGCAACCTACGTCGTTTCGACTTTAAGGCGCCCGTGCCTCGTCCGTAGTGCCTTCTTTTTTGTTAATTTCCTACAGTAATCAGTATCACGCCATTTTAAAGTTATTTAAAGTTGTGTCCAGCAACGGGAGTCCATCGAGCAGGTCGGCTCACCATCAGGCGCGTCACATTTCCGTGTTTAACTCATTCACTCCCAGCCATTTTTACTGAAGCAACCCCCTTTCGCTCCCGGCTGTTTTACTGGATTTTAACTGATTTTGCAAGGCACACTGAATATTGTGTTGTATTGCTATAAAAACACGCAACCTACCAAACGAAACATTAATCTCTTCTTTCATTAGAAAAAAAGTATATTTGTATCTGTTTCCGTTCTGCAGCAATTAGCATTAGAATATAGCTAAGTTTAATTAATATTTATATTCCTAGTGAGAACTCTGACAAAAAGAGCTTGTTGCAACTTTCAACACGGCCCTGGCTGATTTCTTATACTCAACTGCCACCTGCTGGCCATTTTTTGTAATAACTACCATTGCTTTAAGCCAGTTGTCCCCAAACACTGGGCCACAGACCAGTACCGGACTGTGGGCCACTTTGGACCACGCCGGACAGTTGAAAGAATAAAAAACTTAATATACTTCCGGTTAATTAATTAGCCGATGCTTAAAAATATGTTATTTTGAAAATGACAAGTGATCGGATTCTCTCTGTTTACGACGGACTCTTGACGCGTGTTAAGATGCTAATTATCTCAGTCGCGTAGCGCTGATGCTAATCGACAAGTTAGCAAAATTAGTAAAAAAACAGACATTTGGAAAGTTTGAAAAGGCCCAGTGATGAGACAACACAGGAGCCTATGACCAAAAAAGAAAAAGGAAGGTGCATGGACTTACAACTACAGGTTCCCACGCATGTGGCTCTTAATTTAGCGTTATTGTGAATGAGTTACTCATGGACTTTATATTTGTTCTGTGCTGCCTTTTTTTTTTTTTTTCCAGGAGAGCTCAGTATTGTTCATTCGATTTGACATCATCATTGCTCTCCTTTTTTTAAAAAAAAACAAATAAATTAAAAAAATTTAATAAATGTTTTTATTTATTTATTTATTTATTTATTTATTTTTACAGGAGAGCTCAGTATTGTTCATTCGATTTGACATCATTGCTCTCCTTTTTTTAAAAAAAACAAATAAATTAAAAAAAATTAATAAATGTTTTTATTTATTTATTTTATTTTTTTTCTGTTTTTTTCTGTTTTTTCTGTTCTGTGCTGCCTTATGTTGGCGATGCCAACATATCATGCCCTCCTTAAATCTATCCATCTCTTAAATGCACCAACTTGCCACATTTAAGGAGGGCACTGCTAATATAGTTACATAAAATGTGGCTTCACATTTATTGTCATATCGACAAAATACCCGTTTTTGTGTTGCTCGTATCATTCATAAGCATTACCATAGTGACCTCACCATATTAAAGCATTGTTGTTACCCTTGTTATGGTGTCTGTGCTGCTAGTACAGGTACATAAAAATACATAGTGGATTTGCATTTGTTGTTGTAGCCTTTTATTAATCAGCTGCCGAACAGCCAAGCCCCCCAAAAAAAAAAAAAAAAAAAAAAAACAGACTCACTGATGAGCATTCAGCAGAGAGCCACACAGGAGTTCCAGTCACACGTGGCTTGGAAGACAAACGACATCGCGATGATGTTGCTGTGCTTGTGATCGATGGTCACGGTGGCAAAACCAATGGATTGTGTTGCGTGGCAAAGCGGACACCCGCACCGCACTCGTTCTCATTTGTGTCATTTATTCCCTCGGCATACAGTATTTTTACCTGTGCGCCAGCTGTGGCTTTGTTGTTAACTTGATATGTTGGCTTTGGGGATTACGGTGTTGAAAAATGTAAGAGGTGTACACTTGTGTATTGACACATTTGGACACACTTGCGCAAACACAGTATGGTGCTTTTGTGAAAAGTGATTTGAGACGGAACGGGGTTGGCTGCTATGAGAACAGTTGTGTGTCGTAAATCAATGGTACCTTCATGCTATTATCCAATCCCACTCCAACAGGAACCTAATACAGGTACACACACTCATTCACATTTGCCATCCTTCTCGTGCAGCTCAAGAGACTTAAGAATTCAGTTCATGCTTCTTTCTCAAGTTTTTGGATTGTTTTATACAAAATGACCCAATTTTTTGATCCAAGTAAAGGATCTGACCAATATTTAGGTGTTGTTTACACTAAAAAAAACAATTTCTTGACTCATAGTAAAGGACCGGTCCATTTTTGACCCATATTTTTTAGGGTAGGTAGACTCAGCAGGTTAAAATTACCCAGAAAGTGTTAAAATATATTTGCCACTCAAAAAAATGTTTATCAATGTTTATTATGAGCATCCTGCAAATAAGTGACTTTTATAATATGCGTACTACGTAATATATAATACAGTAATATCCGGGACATGGCACCAATTGAAAGGTTCTGCATGAACCTTCCCCCGGTCCTTTTATCTTTATTGCTCACAAAATCATACTATCAGTAACTACCAGAAAACTAACTCTTTGACTGCCAAAAACGTTAAATAACGTTTCGTAAAATCCTATGGAGGAGTGCCAAAGACGTTAAAATATGTTTTTTTTTTCAAAACGGGTGAAACTAACCATTTTCTATTGTTGATTACTCAAAAACGGAATAAGGTAGAAACAAACTTTTTTTTTTCTGATGGAAGATGAGAGTCCAATCTTGTTTTGGCAGTATGTGTGTTTCCATAGTCCAAACACATAATTTTCTATGGACCTTGAAAGATCAGTCAAAATGCTTAAAACCGGCTGGCACCCACGGCATCCCTTTTCTGAAAACGTCTGGCAGTCAAAGAGTTAAATATTCTCAGTTGAATTCTCATGTTGAACTCTTAGCCTAGTCTTTCTGCCTCGCCCATGTGACTTGATGGTCTTAACTGGTTTCAACTGGTAAGCGCGCAAAAGTTCAGATTAAAAAGTTCACAGCGAAACAACAGTTGCTCAAGTCATAATCTAACATGGCATTATAAAACCTTAAGATCTCAAGGGTCAAATCGCCTTCCATATAACAAAGCTTCATTTTGAACCAAAATTGAGAGAATAATAATGTCACCCCAGTTCAGTATGCTTCTGCGACTGAAATATTTAGCAGTTTATATATATTCATAGCCCAATAAACTGCCTACTTATTTTAGCAAAATAACTTTTATTTTTTTTCCCCCTAGAATGAGGTGTTTGCATAAAGCATAAATTCATGTTTGCGCCCGAAAAAAAAAAAAAGTTATATATTTTCCAGCAAGGATAGAATTAAAATAGAAAATAAGGATGTGTATTTATAAACACTCTTAGGCTGCATTTACTCACTCATGAAAAACAAATCAAAAACATCATTGAAAAGCCATGGAGCTGCCGCTGATAAAAATGACAGAAAATTAATCAACACATTCATTTCATTATTTATTTGCCCTCATAATCCGGATTATTTGTTGCGATTGGATCGTGCGATGCAGTCCGGGGAGGTTGACAGGTACTCACTAATCTCTTTTGGGCGAGGTCCTGGCCTCCTTCTAATGGAGCCGTATCTGGCTAACATTTTCAACCTCTTGGCTGATCATCTACTTTTGTCAACATTTGGCAGCCATGTTTAGGCCTGCGATTGCGTCTTGACCTTTCGCACCGCACGTGAGATAAACAACACAAAGGTGCTGAAAAGGCATGTTTGCATTTGGTTTAGATGTTCGTGAAACTGATTAAAGCCAAAACAATTAGTGGCGTTAAAGCAACTTTAAATTAACTCAAAATTACCGCACTTATTTTGACCCCCCTAATTATTTTTTTTTACAGATATGTTCTTCAAGCACCCTTTGATACACCGCAGAATTCATGGTGGATTCTATGCTAGTGGGCTGGGCAGGTCCTGTGGAGCAAAGCATCCCCAAACTTCCACATCAAGGCTTTACGGTTGGTGTGAGCTTCTTTTCTTGGAATGCTGTATTTGGTTTACGCCAAACATACTGTGTCCCTCTTCTAGTGTCCAAATAATTCGACTTCACACTCATTTGTCCAAAGCACATTATTCCAGTAGACCTGGTCTTTGTGCATGTTCTCTCTGGCAAACTTCAGTTTGGCCTTGATGTTTTTTTTTGTTTGTTTTTTGTTTTTGTTTTTACAAAGCAAAGGTGAAAGTCAAACTTGTTTAGGTCTTTTGATGACTTATTTGAGTGCGTTGTAGTCTGCTATAGGGGTGAACTTGCTTGAACGGCCAGACCTGGGCATGATGGTAGTTATTTTGAATGTCCTTCAATTTTCCAGAAAACGGCTGATGTCAAATTCCTTTGATATATTTTCAAATCCCTTCTCAGACTCTTAAGGCAATCTTCTTTCTTCTCAGACAGGTCTTCGGACCTCAACATGGTGTTCGCTTTCACTATAACAGACACCAAACTAAACATCTGAGGTTTATATACAGTAGGATCCCTCAGAATTGTGAAAATTGATATTACCTCATTCAAACCCAAAAAACGTATAATTACGTTTTTTTTAATACTTTGTCCTTCCCTCCCAAAAACGTATACGCATAAACGACTTAAGTCCCTTTTTTTCTTTTTTCTGTTTTTTAGATTTTTAAGTTTTTTGGAATGTCGATTCAGTTTCATCCTAAAATCATAAAAATGTAGATATATATATATATATATATATATATATATATATATATATATATATATATATATATATATATATATATATTTTTTTATTATTATTATTTTTTTCTTTGCAGCTTCTGACCTAAAGAGGTCGCTTAAAGCAAAGGTAGTTATTACAAAAAGATTTTATTACAACAACAGCAACCAAACATACATATTGGGTGTAAAGTCTTGAAGTATTGGGACGAGTAGTGTAAGAATTTCAAGTTTCTAAAATAGGGACCTAACTAGAGTCATTTCATTCAAAGTCTCTACTTTAAACAACAGATCACGAAGTTGGTGGCAGTAAGTAACATCTTTGTCATCACTTGGCAAAGCTCTGCCGAGCTCCCCCGGATTCTTGGATCTCCCGTGGTGTGTGATTGCAATCATTAGTTGGATCAGATTCACATGGCATCCACCTACTAGCGTGGGCAGCCAATGGCCCATGCCTGAACTACAGCGTTCTAATCAATTTTAAAACGGCCGTAGCGTGAGGGAGAATGTCAATAATTTTGGACATACATTAGAACGGCTCTCGACACAGATTCTTTCTTTTCTACCGCTACATTGCGTAACCGCAACATTAACTCTCTGTGATGCAAACTGCAGGCCAAATTAATGATTCCCTTGCTGTTGAATAGGCGAAAGTGTGAATGGCTGCGTTTTTATTAACAATCCGTACAACAAATAAAGAAAACCACCTACATCAAGGACTTTAATTGCTTTAGCTCAGCTTTCACTACGGCACCACCACGTCCCCATTCGTTCCTGATGAGGGTAATACTACAATTTCACAGAAAATCAAATGAACAATAAATTCTCACCAGGAGCTATTTATAACAAATTTAATTGCTAGTCAATCTGATGACCGGTGGTTGTGTTATTGCTGGGGGTGTCAGAAGATTAAAATCTTTAATCGCATGACTTCAATAGTTAACTCGCGATTAATCGCAAATTTTATACCTGTTCTAAATAAATGTACAATGACTAAAATGTTTTTCATATACTTGTTAAAACTCTTTGACTGCCAAAAACGTTAAATAACGTTTAGTAAAATCCTATGGAGGAGTGCCAAAGACGTTAAAATACGTTTTTTTTTTTTTTTCAAAACAGAGATGCAACTAACCATTTTCTATTGTTGATTACTGAAAAACGGAATACGGTAGAAACAAACTTTTTTTTCTGATGAAAGATGAGAGTCCAATCTTTCATTTGGTAGTATGTGTGTTTCCATAGTCCAAACACATAATTTTCTGTGAACCTTGAAAGATCAGTCAAAAATGCTTAAATCGGCTGGCACCCACGGCATCCCTTTTCTGAAAACGTCTGGCTGTCAAAGAGTTAACATAAAAGTGGGGAAATGTTAAACTAATATAAATAAGGCTGCATCTTTAAATTATTGATGCAGTAATTTCATAATAATTCATGAAATTGAGTAAAAAAAAAAGGTTAATGTACTGTAATTTAAAAAAACTAGTGTAATTTTTCTGCCACGAGATGGCATAATTGCATTTGTAAGACGTTGGTGACAGCACTTTTTCTTTTCATATTAAGAGCTATCCAATATTTAACATGGAGTAACTTGTGAAACGCTGCACATTTTTAAAATTGTAAAAGACAACTTGACCCCAGTCTCCACAACTATATAAACTATTATTTAATTTATTCCTGCTGAATTTTGACGTGGACGTATCTGATGCGATGGGACTGGAATTCCCCCACTACAGACTTTCCAAGTACGAGGCGGTCATTAACGGCGTGTTTAAAAAAATGTGTGGCGTTAAATGAACTTTAAATAAACTCAAAATGAACACACTAATTTACTCTACAGAATTTACTGTGTACGACGACTGTGTGATTGGCATACACGTGGCCCAAAAAATACGGGACGATATTAGGGATTTGGGACATAAGGCTCAAAAACGGGACTTAACCTGACATCTGTACCCTCATTCTGATGTTTTTGCGAGATCAGGAAGGTGCATAAGCTCAATTGTCAGCAGTGTACATGCGGGTCTTTTCACCGCATCCCTCTTCTCTTCTATTTGTACCCCTGAAAGGCTTTTCACACTGGATGATTCATAAAACGACACTTCTTTCTATGTCTCCCTTTTGGTTCACACTTGTGTGCAGATGTCTCCTTTAAGTGGCAAATTTGTCGGTGAAATGTGTGCGTCTTTGCACTGCAACTCTAATGAGACCAATCTAATCCTAAGTGTGACAGAATGTCGCAAAAAGTGGCTTCCAAATAAGCAGGCGAGACAATGAATCACTCGCCAACGGGCCCTTCCCTGCCTGTGAACTGGACCGAGAGCGTCCTTAGAGAGAAGTGGAACCATGAAAGCAGTTCATTCATCTGGGAAATGTCAAGAGTGAGAATACTTGCTCATTCTGTCTGATTTGCTGCTACGTGGCATTGAAAAAAGAATGAAGCTCATAAATTATTCTTTTTTTTTTTTAGGTTTTATTATCAATTGGTGTTGATATTGATATCAGTGTCATGAAAGTTATAATAGTTAACAAAAACTAACATTCCATTCATTGCTAACAAAAATGCTTTTGAAAATTTTTTTTCGTTTATAAAACAAACTAAATAAAAATGTCCTTCGTTTTCAGCTTTGTCAATTAATATCATACATGAGCTCTTGTCTTTATCTAACACTCGACAAATCCTCCATACATATAAAATAAATAATAAACCTGATCTAAAAATAAATAAATAATGAAAATTAATTAAATTTAATACAAAAGTACTTAACAGACCCAAACTGTCACCCCAGAAGCAGAGTACAGGTTTCAGACTTTCAGGCTCAAGTAAATCATAATCGTGAAAAGAATATTTTTGTCATTCTCTGCATTAGTTAATATTCATTTATAAAGTGCCACTGGCGATTTTCTCAGCCATCTCAAAAATGTAATAAATTGTGTTTGGACCTTGATGCAATTTATTTCCTGGAATTTAAATAAATATACCAATATAATCCAGCTCAGATTTTATTGAATAAGAACACAGTGCTGCCCTGAGAAACGAGTTTAATTCATTAGTTGACATTCGAAAACACCTGAAATCTAGAGCCATCTTTCCCCACTGAAATGAATAGAAATGCCATTGCGAATGCTAACTGTTAGCATGTCAAAAAGTAAAAGCAATAGGTTTTGTTGCAGATGTCCTTCCGAAACCTTTAAGCAATTCACCTTCTTGGAGATACAAAAACAATTTCAGGCTCATGAAAATTCATTTGGGTTTAGTCATTTCATGATCGATCAACCTTAATTATGAAAATAAAAAATAGCGGAATTGGCGACACTGGCCTGCTATTAATTTGGGATTAGATCAATACCAAATTATGAATCACAAACCACTTCAGTGCAACTCATACATATTAACACCAAAGTGTGAAATTGAGCAATGGGGCAAATCCTGCTTTGTGTAATGATGCACTACAACCGGAGGGTCAAATAAGTCCTACAAGGAACACATAGTGAAAAATAAAACCAAAAAAATGGTCTTTACTCAGTATATTTAATTTATGGCATAGTTCATCCAAAGTCCAAAAATGCTTTCACAAACAAGCATGTATTATTCTCTAATCTTTCCAGCAACGTGAGAGCTTCCGCAGGGATGTGATTTTTCCGCTAATTCGCGGAATTCCGCTTTTTTTAATCTCCCCCCCAAAAAAAAAAAAAATATATATTTTTTTTTTTAGTAGTTCATTGTGTATGCACATGACTCCGACAGATAACAAAGACATTTGTGGTATGCTCTAATATGAGTTACTTTTCATTTGGTCATGATACAATTATTTGTTCATGAAATTTGAACTCTTCAACATTATTTATGTGTTAACTTAGTAATCACATTAGTTAGATATGATGATATTCTCAGTGATAGTTTTTAAAAGCAAAGGCAGTCCAATGTTTTTGAATGTGACTGATTTTGAGTTGACTAAAACTGCCATTTTATATGGGATAGTTCAATATACATTGAAAATTTATGCTGTTGTTTTGTCTATTTCTTTGTCATGTGAGTGCATTGAAAGTACTTAAAAACACGGAAAACCCATGAGCTCCGGGGGGCTTAGCCCCCCGTGTCCCCCCACCAGGGCACTGCCCTGGACCTAGCTAAATTTTCAGATAATTTCACTTTGGTCAAATCACATCCCTGCTTCCGGGATCTGGCATATTAGCTTTATAAAAAAATCTCACTAAATCTTGAGGACAAGGTTCTTGAGTTTGGCATATCACTGAACCTTTGTCAAACTATTAAGCTTAATAGTAATAGCTAATGCCTCATAAACCCCCACTTTTGTCTTCACACAGTATTTAGGCAATGTGTAATGGTCATGACAACGGTGCCTCAAAGACAGAGTTTGTATTTTGGGCTGTTAATTGAATGTTGGTGTGTTGATTAAACATTCCCTCAGAAGCCAGGGGGACGTGACAACAATTCAAAGCGTATGCGTGCGTGTATGAGCACAAATCAATGTTGTTTGGTTAAAGACTACAACAACACTCGGGCCTGCCACACGTTTAGGTGGTATTAAAATATTAAGAACGGCTGAGGGGATTTAAAAAATTAAATGTGAAATGCCAGACTGTGAAGGTGAAACAAGTGACAAGGTCAGTTTCTTTGTATTGCAAGGAATTGAGGGTACAATAATTTCACCCAACTAGGACTAAACACACCATCAAAACTAGTGGAATTGGTGAGGGAAGCTCAAAGTGTTTTTGGGAACATCGTTAATGGTACGTACAGGTAGTCCTTACCTTACAAACACAATTGGTTTGTAAGTGGAATTTGTTTGTATGTCGAATGGCATTCAATTTTGGTGGGAAATACAGTGGAATTTGAACGTGTCGGAACTCGTACAAATCGGACCTCAACCAAAAAATCGGAGTAAAAAAAAATGCCTGGGAGTTTGAACTCATTTTCTTCGTTTGAACATCCAAGCTAAGCCGAATGTACCTTGAAAACGGGCAGCCGAGCGAAACCGAGCGAAGCCGAGCAATGCCGAATGCTCACATTGCAGTAGTTGAGACGATGCGCTGCTCATTTCCAGTCAGTTTGTGAATACTCGCGAGTGCCTTTTGATTTTTCCACATTTTTCTTCGCTATGGTCAAATTATCGTCCATTTGCCTTTTTTTTTTAGGATTATTGATCGTACATCATACAGAGGGACAAATTATTGTACAAATACGATAATTATTGTACACCCGGCAACACGGATTGGGTGCATGAAGAGGGCGTGCGCTGTGGCTCCCGTGCCGTGCATCGCCGGACAGAGAGGTAGTTGAAATGTGCAAACGGCGTGGTGCTGCTCGGCGGGGTTGTGGCAGAGAGTGGAACTACAGTACTGTACTGTACTGTAATGTATGATGTCGTGCAAACTTAAAAAATATTACCTGGCGAGCAAAATATGGGATTTATGGGCATCATTCAGCCCTTGTTCGTATGTGCGAATGTTCGTATATCAAATGTTCGTAACTAGAAGACAACCTGCATATTTGGTTTAAACTACTAATACAAACGCTCCCCTACTTACGAACATTCGAGTTACGAACAACGGAACATTTCTGCGCGTACAGTATGTCGAAAAATGTTCGGAAAGAAATGCTGTAAGTTAGATTTTGTATTGCGCGTAGTGCTTCTTTCCGCCGCTAATACCGACGATTGGCGCTGTGAGAGCTCATTGGAGGCTGAGCAACGTGGCGAGGAGGAGGAGGAGGAAGAAAACGCCGGTCCCCATGAAGCAGGAAATAACTTTTGAAGCCGATTCCAGCGACGACGAAGAATCTCTCATGATATAAAATCCTCCTCCTCCATCATCCCCTTAAGCATCGAGTACATCTTCCAAAAGTAAGTTAAACTTCATTTTATTTATCTTATTACGTACATGTACATACTGTGTGTGTGTGTCTCGCTCTCTCTCTCTAACATACGTAGTACAGTACAGTACTGTACGTATTCTCTCCATTTTATTAAAAGTTTTTTTCAGTACAAACCAATGCAGGTTACTTGTACAAGCCTTAAACATACTTATATAAACCTTCAATATACTTATATTGGCTTTAAACATAAATTATAATACAAAATATAGCACTGAAGCAACTTATGAACAAATTCACCTTACGAACGATCGTCCGGAACGTAACTCGTTCGTAAGGTGGGGAGCGCCTGTATATGCAATTTTTTTTAAATCACTATCAGGGATAATCAATCATTTGCGAGAATTCATTCTTCGCATTTGGTCTTGGTCCCTATTTATATACACAAGCATTTTTGCAAAGCAGCAGGAAAATACTATTAGCCATTAATAGTTATTTGTAAGATTGTGACAAATTCAAGTAAACGGATTTTGTTTGGTTGTTATATCTGTATAATCTCCAAATGGTAATCACTGTTTGAGTGAGCAATCTTTTCTTTTGTGTGTGTGTGTTTACTGTTATAAAATGGCTGCCCGAGGCATTATTGGAAACCCTATTAGCCCGGACATGTGTAGAGTAGTTGGGCCTCACCTGTCAATTGATGGTAACTGTTACCCACCGCACAGCGTTGCAGTTCTCAGCGTCTCCTTCTCCTACTTGGCAGCCAAAAATATGCACGGGAGACGATCACGTCATGCGCCAGCACAAACTCGCAGAGAGGAACAAACTCTTGGGCTTTGTTGTACTGCAAAAACACACATGCATAACCACTGTTTAATTATGTAAAACATGAAGGGATCTACAGGGAAAATCAGTCCTAGTTGCAGATGAGTGAAGCTGCATGGATATTCCTTGAAACACTATAGTTCTTATTTTGGATTATTTTTTTATTTTTTTATTATTATTATCCCAGGCCCACATTTTTGAATTTGATCCTAGTATTGCAGTTAATATCACCATGAAGTCCAGTGCCACTGGTGTCCTCATCACGCAGTTATCATGAAAATGTAGCAGAATAATGAAACTCTGAGGTGTTACCCAAGTGGCCAAACACGTCCCACACCAGCACAAGGATAAATCTCTTAAAATGTGTGTCCTTCATTTTATAGGATATCTTTTCATTGGACTCGAGTTTGGCGTGTCCCACACACTGCTGTGCCAACTACAGTCTGTGTAATACATAGTTAAATCAATAAAAATTTTGTCCTTAGCAAGTTACTTGATAAAATAACACATTTTGATCATGTACCGTATGTTCTATTTTCATGGTCATACTGACCGTTTTTGCATGTGTCCCTGAAATTTCTGTCCACTCCCGTCACTAGGGGGTAATTGTCCCTTTAAGACATATACCAAGCTTTTTGTTTTTCTTAAATGGAGGCCAAAACACTGACTGGTTGCAGGATACATATTTCCACTTAGCAGTCATAATTGTGTGTGTGTAGTTGGACGTTGTCAAGCATAAGGCATAAAAGACTTATGCCCCTTTTTTTCTTTTTTTTTTAAGATTTGTACGTTTTTTGGATGTCTATTCAGTTTCATCCTAAAATCATAAAAACTGAAATATATATATATATATATATATATATATATATATATATATATATATATATATATATATATATATATATAATTTAAAAAATGGACATAAGTGTTTTTCACATAGCAGCGGCAATATCTATCTAAACTAAAATATCAATTGATTATTGAAACAACAACCTTTTAGCAATTGAAAGTATATTTCTTTGATAATACACAGTCAGATTTGTAACTTTTATTTTATTTTTTTCCTGGAGAAGGAAAAAAATGTCCGATTTGTAACTGAACCATGTTGCTTCATAGACCAAGGGTCCATCATGTGTTCATAACTTGCTAACATGAGCCAGAAATGTCCACCCTGTCATTGTCCACTCTTTCAGTAAGATCACATTTTCTACATGCGCATATAATGCATAGACAAGTTTTTTTTAAAAAACCTTTTTTGTGTGTTTGTGTGAAAGTTTACTGCATTTCTATCTTCAAATACTGCCCTATTTTTTTAATGAAAACAATTGTAACAGATTCAATTGAGAGAAAATCAAAGCAATAATAGCTCATGAAAAAAATATCTTAAATGTACCAATTGAAGTACAGTTGTTGAGTTGAGTTTGCACAAGTCCTTTTTTTTCATACGCCGCATTTGAATGCAACCTCTTAACATGTCCCCCTCTCTCCTACTCATCCATTGAATTAGCTGCAAGTGGCACGTTGAACTACCTCTGATCATTCATTAGTGATAAAAAAATAAATAAATAATCCAAATATGTTGCATATTTTGTGGCGCAGAGTGGAAATAAATGTGGCAGCTGAAAGAAAATCAAACATTTGGGAATATTTAATTTGTATTTGAACTGCTTTGTTGGCCCAAGCAAATATCTCCAAATACATCTGAGGTCCAAAGAAGCAAGGTTCAACAGATGGAGAGGAGAGAGCCTGCAGCATTTGGCTTCCTTTCTTCATGGATTTATTTCTTTTACAAATAAAACGGTGCAAATGTCACCTGTAATGCTAAAATCTGAAATTCAGCAAATGGAAATGTGAGACCTTTAAACATTTTTTCGTGAAAGTAAGCAAGCGCACATGTAGAAATTGTTAGAAGTTCACTTCCTGTGGAAAATAAAACGGGAAAAAAAAAACTGAAATAAAATCCGCAAATATACCACCGACAGTCAGGACAAATACATATGAAGTTTATTTTATGGGCCTGTTAAACACATCTGTTCATTCTTTATGGACTGCTCTTTCAGCCAGCCTAACGCTTATGTTGTGATACCTCAGGCAACTTGGCGAGGGGAAAAAAACAGCTTCACAACTCTATTAAACGTAAAATGGTGATTTGAAAAATTAACTTTATAGGATATAGAATGTAAAAGAATGTTTTTAAATGCATTAAAGACAATATATCACGTAATGAAGTGAAGTGTTACAACATGAGGAGGTGAAATAGTGAACACACACACAACTAGCAATTAGCTCATATGTGAATGTTAATCCTTCATTTTCTCATCATGAACGTGCCATAAAATAATCGTGACTCCATTCTTCTTGCTCTGAGGCGCCTTCTTCTATAATAGAATTAGAAGACATGGACATAATCACTCAATAAATTCTGAACCATAAAAATACTGTAAAGTCCCGTCTTGTTGAAAAGGAACTTGAACCTCACCTAGCTACCTTTGATTATTATTATTATTATTATTTGTAATTCATTCATTCGATTGAGGTTTTTACATCGACAGAAGCTCACAAATTTCCACTTCTGCTTTTTATGGCTTGACATGCATTAAAAGATTTAATCCAGTATAGATGTCCATAATTAACATCATTGTTATGGAATATTTCTGACACATTCAAGGACCAGGAACCAGGAGGTTATTATTAATATTCTCTATCTTTAGTTTGTGTTGCTTTTGTAAGAATTTAAGCATAATATTAAATTCCATCTCCATACAACTGGTCATGATGCATATTGTTGGCGTTGGGCATAATCCTTGTATCTCAAATCATCACTATTCAGCCCAAAACAGCATGTTTGTTCAACCATTAACATTAGAGCGCAAAACATTTTCAACACTCTAGATTGGTCAAGAGTTTATAAAAAATAAACAGAAAAAAAAACCTGACCTTTGTTGATATCTTTGCACTTGACATTATATGCAGATGTGGGCATTTTGTCAATATTGAAAGATTAATGAAACTTGGAAAAATTGACAGACTAAGCATTATCGGAAGTGGGTTGTTGGCCGTCGATATAATTATCAATAACTTTCAGAGTGGTCTTTTATTGTGGGCAGTTTAAGGCACACCTGTGCACTAATCATAGTGTCTAATCCGTATCTTGATATGGCACACCTGTGAGGTGGGATGGATTATCTCGGCAAAGGAGAAGTGCTCACTTTGTTGTTGTTATTATTATTATTATTATTGAATATTTGAGAGAAATGGTGATGTTATTGTGTATGCGGAAGAAGTTTTAGATCGTTGAGTTCAGCTCTTAAAAAAATGGTAGCATGTTGCATTTGCATCAGACCTGGAGTAGACCCATCAGGACGTAATAGCTAAACGATCACCTCAGATATTGTAGACTACTCTCAGATGTAGACGAGACAGAACATTGAGTATGTTTGATGACATCCTCTCACTGCTAGTGCACCGTTGCCGGTTGATTGGTTCATTTGCCAGTTGGGTGAGAATAAGGTTCGGATTACTTCCTTATCACAATAACCGCACTGCACTACAGCGCATTTGTAACTGAACCGAGACCACCATTTCCAGGCTGACGGTGTTTAAAGCTTACATCAACAATGCACTACAGACAAGAAGCAGGATTCCTCCATAAGTGCCGCAGAACGCTGCACGTGCAGACGAGCACAAACGCTCTCCAAACCCGACATACATCCTCAGTGGCAGACATCATCCCTCACTGTGATTTGGCATCTCATAAATAAACTGTTGAGGGTGAAGGAGGGGGACGGGAGCAAAAGACGAGGAGGATCGAGAGAGAGAGAAAGAGGCAGGTAAAGCGTGAGAGAGAAGGAGAGAGGGGGAGTGGTGGAGCATGATAACCCAATTTGTTAGTGGTGAATAAATAGCATTCTCTAAGGTAAATCACCACGGGGAAAGCAAATGAAATAAGGATGGGAGGGGAAGGCAAGGAGATGGCAAGGATAAACAACCTGGACTAATGTAAATAACAGCAAGGAAGGTTTGCCGGCGAAAAGCTATATTTCAATATTGGGCATATGAAAAGGAAACAGAGATGAATTCTAATGGCTTGAGAGTGAACTAAGAAGTCATAAATCACGGTTGCAACTGGGCTATTTATTTATTTATTTTATTTCAAAAGAGCTAGACATGCTTGTTGTTTTGAAGCTGAATCTGTTATAGTCATGATAATAAACTCCTTTGTTTCTTTTTTTGTACGTTTATCATTGATCACGCTTTATTATAATCAGATTACTTTCTTTCAATACCGAGCAATCTAACGCCTTCATTTTTCAAACCAGTAACCGGATTAAAGTTACTTTCCTAAGTGGCTGTACGTCACCATTTTATTACCTCATAATGTATGTAGAATGCAGAATTTTGTTGTCCATTTTGAAGAGAATTTCGAGGAGAAAATGTTTCTCTTGCCTTTGGGAGTGACGTCACACGCCACGTTTTCTCAGCGGAAGACGCAACGCCGGGTCACGTGTGCCAACGTGTGAGCGCTCGGCGTCTGGCCAAAACAATAGACACAAACGGGTGCATTTGCTCATTGGAAATGCAGCAATTACTTTGCATTTTTGTCCAGTAAAAATGACAAAAAGTTGCTGAAAAGTAACTGATAAGTTACTTTTTAAGTAACTTAGTTACTTTGACAATACATTCATCAGTAAAGTAACTAGGTTACTTTTTGAGGAGTAATTCAGTAATCAGATGACTTTTTCAAATAATCTGTGACAACACTGTTCCGAATTAATATAACTAGACCCAAGCAAGATCTTACTCTTAATTGGAGCCTAAAAACAACAGCTGCGGGTTAATTTGCTCATTTATATTCACCCTTAACATGCATCAATAAGAAAACGGTTGGAGTCAATCATTGGGCTTTGTCACCGCGCGCATTTGGCTCGAAAACACATCGCTCAGCACTTTGGTCCCCGTTGCTCGCCAGAATTCTTAAGCGCATATTCTGTTGTGTCCAACGTGCAACAAAAATAATGACCCAACAGGATGCACCGCTGAATTAAAAAGGACGATAAATTACCTACTCGTGGCTAATCTACCTCTGCGGAAAATTGACTCCATAGCCCCTCTTTTAAAAAACAATTCGTGATGGGAATAGACAAACTGCCTGGAGACAAAAGAGAGTGTTGTCAAGTCTGCGTATTAGAGAATGCAAGAATGTGATCCACCACCATTTAATGTGAGATACAGAATAACTGTAGCAGCAAAATATGACAAGCCTGACGGGTTGCCAAAAACAGTGCCCTGATTTTTCAAGGAAGGCAGAGGGGGAAAAGCAGCCACAGACTAAGCTCCTGTGAGGGAGGAGGAGCCACAGTACGGATTTAGGAGGGAAAATAACCTCAGCAAACAATCACATGAATATCCAACAAACAACTCGAATACTTCTACATGTGGGAGTGGGGTATGTTGCCAACCAATTCCAATAGTGCTGCCAGCGTCTTGCGGACTTCCGGATAAATCATGAGACCGCCAACTCCAAATAGCAAAATACCTGTTATCCAAACGTATACAGTCTTTGACATCCTTGACGGGAAAAATGGATCGTACATGTACACAATCTTCTACTTTTCCGCAAACGTTCCATCCGGATAAGTGAGCTCCACCTTTCCTGATTTAATTTTTTTGTTGAGAGACAAGCTGATCAATTCCATAGTTTGGATTTTTGGAGGAAATTGCAACGGGAGGTTGACAATAAATTTAATAAAGAAAAAATAAAATAAAAAATAAAGTTTGACATTAAAATATTACTTGAGACAAAGCCAGCAAGCAGGAAAGATAAGGGAAGGAAAAGCATGTAACTCCATTGAGAGACAAGAAGTAGATAGACCGATATGTTTTTTTCAGTGCCAATACCAATTACTACTAGTCAAGGAGACGAAAACCGATATTTGGAGCCGATATTCAATTTCAGTAAAAGGGAAGAAAAGTTATAAAAAAAAAAAAATTGTCAACTTTGTTGGAATGTCTTCTTAAATTAAAGCATATGGACACCTTCTTAAAATAATCGTCTAAGTCATTTTTTCCGATTTTTCAGGAAACACAATTTTTTTTTAACCATTTGCATCTAGGCAAAAAAATATAATTTTTTTTTTATATTTTAAGCTATTAAGCTATTGTACTGACAATGAATATTTATTTCCCCAGTTCCTTTAGTTCAAAACGGGCAGGAAGATCCATTTACAGCCACTGGTAACCTATAGTCCACGACAAATGACAAAATGCCCTTGTTGGTCCCTCATAGTTGTGAACATGGAAAGTATATTAGCAGGTTAGGAGTAAGTGGCATGTGGAAGTGAATCCTCCACTACATGACTATCGACCTTCTGTGCATTTGCTACAGTTCCGACATCAGGAGAAGTTAGTGCTGGTTCATGTGGCGATTCACATGGATCAGAAAACTGTGCATTGCGTTTTGTTGGGTCACATTTGGAAAGACTGATGGCGCATAGTGGGTGCCATTAGCGGGACATAAGATGTGTTTGAGCTTGGCATTTCCCTGTGGAGACTTAAAGTGAGCACCCAAGGTCGTTTAAGTCAAATCTTCACTTAAAGGCAGGCTTGCATAGGTTTGACTTGCCTTTCAAGCCAATGAGATGCCATGCCTAATGTTGTGTTGCAACTCGGCTGCCTTAAACGCCAAGTGCAAGTTCAGATTATTTTTTTTGTGTCAGTTTTGTTTTTAATATCCATGTATACACACACAAAAATGACTAGTAAGGAATTAGTGGTTAAGGAAATGGATGGATAGTTTTCAAATTAGAAGTCAGGAAAAAACACTTGTTCAATTTATTTTGAAAAGAGGTTTGGTCACAAAAAAATTCCTTAAATATCAAAATATTATTCATTGCCATTGACGGCTATAGATGTCAAAAATTCATTTAAACTATTTCAATTAGTTTAGCATTTTTCCCACTTTTGTCAAGAAGAGTATGAAAACCTTGAAAAAAAATATTGTACATTTAGAATAGATATAAAATTTGTGATTAATTGTGAGTTAACTCGTGAAGTCATAATTACGGGAAAAAATTACGCCGTATTTTTTTTTTTAAGAAAAGATTATTAAAAAATTAGGGGCGTCAGGTAGTGATGGGAAAATGAAGCTTCATGAAGCATTTGCGATACTTTTTGACTCCTCTAGATGGTGCCCTTGGTTTAAAAATAAAGGCAAGTGCAATAAAAATTGATTACATTTGCATTGCATCTTTGAATCATGAGTGCCATCTTGAGGAGTCAAAAAGTATCGCAAGTGCTTCATGAAGCTTCATTTTCCCATCACTAGCGTCAGGCGATCATTTTTTTAATCATAATTAATCGCATGACTTCACTAGTTAACTCACAATTAATCACAAATTGTATATCTGTTCTAAATGTACAATAAATAAAAACAATTCTAGGTTTTCATACTCTTGTTAACAAGTGGAAAAAAATGTTAAACTAATAGAAATACTTCAAATACATTTTTGACGTCTATAGCCGTCAATGGCAGTGAATGGGTTGAAATTGAATAATAATATATAAACCATCTCACCGGTATGTCTTCCCAAAATAGCCCAAAGACAAGTTTAAAAGATTTTCCTTCAGAATAACCTGCCAGAACATGATTACAGCTGAATTGGCAGAACAGATATAAGCACGGTTACCTGATGGATGAATACCTGCCGTTTTTTTTCAACTCATTTTGAATAAAATTGTTATACTAAACCCGGTGGTTGTTCAGCAAAAGCACACCATTGAATGTAGAAAACAACTCAGATGCAAAAAGGTAAAGCAGCTTGTAGATCTTTGTTCTTACCCCCCAAAAAAAAAAAAGAAAAATAGAAGAGAACTTTGTCACTGTCAGAAAAAAAAAAATTAATTTCAGTAACAAACAAACAATTATTTGTGTATCCGAAGCGTTGTGCTGTGACAGTTGCTTTTCAATAACTGCTCGTGTGGAAACACTGATTACTGTTTTGATTTTCAGCCAAAACACAATATAATCCGCAGTGTAACCACTTTTTCCTCATTAATTTAGTCAGTACAACATGTTCGAATTGCAATATTTGAAGTGATTTAAGGAACGATCTCAAAGGACATAATAAACATTTAAACCTGTAAATGTAGTTAGTTTTTTGTTTTTATCAATTTTTGGGAATTATGATAATAAAAAAAAAACTGCTTTGTTAGTACAATGTTGACGTGTTCCTAATGAATGTCCTCAAACAATGTTTGACTTTGTGTTTTTTTTTGACAGAAAAATACATTCCAATGCATTTACAAATATGTTCCAACATACTAGAAAATATGTTTAAACAGAAACAATTTTATTCGAATGAACTTGTAGCCTACATGGCAATTTTTTTTTTTTTTTTGAACACATAATGCCACTTGCGTAAGTGTGGCATTATGGGAACAAAATGCAGAACAGAAATGGGAAAGGGGGAAAAAAAGCATAGCATGTTACCACTTTAAAGCAGTGTGCTGTTGTTTTTTTTTTTTTTTTTTTTTGTGCATCACTCCAGGGGATTTACCCACACAGCTCACAAAAGAGAGGGTTGTTCATTCTGCTAGAAAATAGTCCAGCTTGAGTATAGTCAAATTCTTTTCCCTAGGATTTGTTCTTACAGTTTGTGCAGTTTGGAGTAAAAAAGACAAAAAAAAAACGCCTACATTTAATTTCCTCTAAAGGTCAGAGGTGCACTATATTGATGATACATATAACGTAAATTTGAGGAAATGAGAAAGACAACAATGAGTCCGACAGATTTCAAGGTAAAAGCTCACATAAGAGAGACATGGCATGTAAAGTAGCTCGGATAGCGCTCAAGCCCACCAGGTGGAAAACAGCTGTTAGCAAACCTCAAGAGATCTTCGAGTCTTATTCACACACACCAGAAGGCGGGGCAAGACAAACCATAACGCTTGGACAAAAGCATTAATCATATCGCCGACCCCCCTTTCCCCCCCCAATGCTATAAAGAACAACGCCTGTGCACAAAAGTCCGGTATCATTGCTGATAAGTGTTTGCCATGAGCAGCTGGACCACTCAGCCGGCATGGAAGGATGGAAGGACGGATCCACCAAAATGACACATAATGGAAGCTGAGAGGGAGAAGAAAATCTGCCTTTTCAGTAACATTCAAATCTCTCAAAACGCCAGTAATCTATTCAATAAAACATTTGAAATGTTTTTAATATGGAAAGCAGCATTTTATGCTAGTTCACTTTATAAAACTTAGTAACAAAAAAAAACATGTTTTTTTGTGAAATGTTCTGCAAATTGTGTGTGCCTGTCCCAAACCTTTTTTTTGGTCTGAGGTTAAAAGGGATGGTGGAGTGCTGAATGACTTTGATGACTGGAGTTGACGGTTCAGTCCTTTGAGATTCACTTTGAAGAGGAAGCCGAGAAATTGTAGTCTGGAAAGAAGATAGAAAGGAATTGCAACTGTTGCTGAGACTTTGATTTGTTTAACATGAAAACACAAATTGTAGATGTGGAATTTCTCAAGATGTTTGATTTTGAAGGTGATCTTGAAATTTCACGGTTACGCAATGCATCCCCTACAATAGGGAGCTAGGCAGCTAGCTAGCTAGCTAGAACCTGACACTAAAGCCAAATTGTGGCAAGGTTTTTTACTTTCTGGACCTGGATTTGCCACCTCTGGTTACTTTGTATAAACAATCGATCAATGTCAGCCCCTGGGTCCAAATTCAGCTTCTCACGCAAGCTAACACACAAATTTAGAATAAATGAGGCAAAAGTACTGTATATACAGGTATACTATGGTGTACATTGGGGGGAAAAATTTGTCACCCCTAAAAAGCCTAATCATTTTGCGGTAATTACTTTACTGTAACCAGAGGTGGAAAATTCAGGTCCAGAAAGTAAAAACCCTGTCACAGTTTGCCTTTAGCCCTTTGTACTAGCTAGCTAGCTCCCTAGCAGCTAACCGAGCACCCGGGGGAGCTAGCTAGAGAGCTCACTAGCTAGCACCTGGGGCTTAAGCCAAACTGTGGCAGTGTTTTTACTTTCTGGACCTGGATTTGCCACCTCTGAGTGTAACGTAATGGGCTCCTTTATTATTTGGTAGTAAAATTTAGTAGAATTTTATTATTGAGCACAAAAAAAAAAAGGTGTTTCAGGGTTTTCGAGGCACTGAATTGGACTTTCTGGAGTGGCTAAAACCGTTAAAATCTGCGGTGTCCAAACTCGTTACTCAAGGGCCGTAGTCCTGCAGGTTTTGGATGTTTCTCTTCTCTAACACACCTGAAGCTCATCGGCAAGCTCTGTATAAGCCTGATAATCCTGTTCATTGGAACACGTGCGTTGGAGCAGGGAAACACCCAAAACCTGCAGGACTCTGGCCCTTGAGGACAGAGTTTGGACACCACTGGTTTAAATTTAAACTTAATTGAACATTTACTTTTAATATACACAAACAGCTGCATTTTGAGCAACCTACCTTTTTCTACCGCTGATTATAAAAGAACGGTAAAAGGCAGAATCAAGTTTTTCCCATTGGTGGAAGGAGAGAGTCTTCTTTTATTTGTCAGATTTGGTGTGTCGATATAATCAATAGAACACAATATTGTAAAGTTGTGGGTGTTGAAAATGTCTTCATGTTCTAAAATGGCTGGCAGTGAACGAGTAGCGCGTGTTGTTGTCGCCACATTGTCCCGTCACTCTGTTGACGGTGACAAAAGTCTATTTTTCCGTCAAATCAATGACTTCTAAAACTTTC
This sequence comes from Vanacampus margaritifer, assembly GCF_051991255.1. NCBI lineage: Eukaryota > Metazoa > Chordata > Actinopteri > Syngnathiformes > Syngnathidae > Vanacampus > Vanacampus margaritifer. The sequence goes on along the minus strand of NC_135448.1, from coordinate 15,264,523 downwards.
TTTGTCAACGGTACAATGAAAGCCAACTGAATGATTGTCTCTCAAGTTCCTTTTCAGCTTCTCTCCTGCATGTGTCTGCTTATTCTAAAGGCCCAGCACGTTCCCATCCTTTTTACCATTGGCATTACCATACCTTTGATCGCACTTTGAGCGCCCTACCTTCTACCCACCTCACTCCTCATGCATACTGTACGGAACCCCTTTTTATATATATTTTCTAGCTATCTTTTTCTTAGTCAGCAGTTAGGAATGTTCACTTAACAATTGCCCTAGATGGAATTACAACAGTAAAACGAGATGTCTTTGAAATGGAAATTGCACGCACGGGAGGGCCTCCACGAGTTACCCCCACGGTCTCCTGGATCCCGTTGATGAACACCCGGGTTTCATTTCATCTGACATCCGAGGAAGAGGCAGGAACGGCGAGAACAAACATGCAACAGGGAGCGGCAGAGATGGAGGAGACAAGTCAGCCCCCAACCACCCCCCCCCCCCCTGCCCAGAGTTGACAAACAGCTGCATCACCGCCCTCACGGCTTTCTTTCATGTGCACCGTAGTTTTTACTTTCATCTGGATCGCCGTTTGAGATGATGCTGTTATTTACCCGTCATTAGTTGCAGAGGAAATTGGGCCTGTCATTTTCTTGATGACACCTCTTCCAGATTAGAAGACAAGCAAGTGGCACTGCACGGCTTGATTGCAGGGGGAAATGACTCTGTGGCGCCGAGACTCGTGTGAGTTGGAGCCTATGACGGCTGACGAGGTGGCACATATATAGACACTGACACCCACATTCATTATCGAGGGGGAACCGAGTCAACATCTTATGCTCCAAAGTCCGGCGATTGTACCACTACACCATCAGTGATCATTTATCATACGGAACAACACAATACACAATACAGCATCTTTATCTCAGGAACTTAGTAGGATTTTATGAATATATACAAAGGGTGTGAATTGCCTAGTACGATTCGATTCCGATTAATCTCAATACGAACCTATACGTTGATTATTGCGATTTTTTTTTTAACTCAAATTTAGAAAACACTCAAACTTGTACATGTACACTGTAAGATTTGTATGAAAATGTCTTTATTGATCTGACAATTCAAGTTGCAGTCTGTTTCACGTTTGAACAGCACTAAAATCAAATGTTAAGGCTTAATGTTGCATTAATATAACATTCTCCCATGCTTAATGTGGAAATCCTAACCCTAAGTAAGACGTTTTGTTGAATATTCCCATGAAAAAACTGATGTTTAAAAATCAATTCGGCCGCATATTGAATCGATTCGAGAATTGCGCGCTGAAATATCGTGATATATTGCCGGATCTATTTTTTTTCTAACACCCCTAATATATATGCCATATAACGTTAAATCCCATCAATAACACGCACCTGTATATAATACGGCATCAGTGAATTCCGTTTGAAGAAGACATAGTTCCAAGGGGAACAAATTACATCTTTCTCGAATTTGACCTCACTAGTTGATGGAGAAGACTTTTATATAGCACTTTATCTGCACTGAATTTTGTCCAAAGGATTTTAAAAAGTGAAAATGTATGTAAAATGTATAATTGTAATCAGCAGGTCCATTGTTGCTTAGTTTTCTAGCTACGGAAAAGTTGTTCATTTATGGATTACCTTAAGTAGTGTTGACATTTCAAATTTTCAATTTATATTTTTACTGTTTTTGAATTTACTTATAGGTATATGGATGCCATATAACTATGTGTAGTTAAATGAATAACACTGTGATAATGATTTTGTGAAATATATTGGAACCTCTCACTCCCTGCCAGCTCTTGCGATAAGAATGTGTATGTTTTAAAAGTTGTCAAGTTCTCATGTCATTAGTCATTTGGTCGTAAAAAACTGAAGGTCCAAGGTCAAAGCCTGTCTACATCATTTCTCCGAGACTGGTGGGGAGCTGAGGTAATCATATCAGTATCATGTGTCCGCTTATTAAGAACACTAATTCTTTGTCAAGTCTAAAGGGGGGAGAATCTTTTTTACTAGTATAAAGCAACTGTGTGTTTCCATATTCGACACACCGGGAGCTTAACATCACTTTTCGAATGTAAGCTTTTTTTCCTGTGTCTTAAGAGCTCTTAATAAAATCCTTGCAAGGGAAACTTTTTCATGAGATCTCAATTCTGATTGATTTGAACACGCAAAAGATGACACTTAATAAAGTAATCAAATAATGCCTTCAGTAGCATCTGGCATTATGGCCAACGGTAGATCTGGGTCGGTTATTGCACACAAAATCATAGTGAATTGTGCTGCATGCTACTTGGTACAGCAGCTAGCTGCATATAGTAGCTATATTCGCTATAGTGCAAGCTGTGTGTTTAGCTCGATTTGAGATCTTTTTTGGGGGCAAAAAAAAAGTTTTATTCATGGGATTTACAGTGCAACGTCACTGACTTGGTAGTAAGCAGAGTGCCAATGTATGAAACAAGGCACTGTTTATGGCTTGAAGTCTATCGTCGACGGTGACCTTTTAAAGTGGCCTAACAAGTTTTCATGGTAGAGTAAAATTGTTCATGCTTGAACACTCTAAAGCAAAAAATATTGCTTGAATTAAATCCAACTCAAGCCTGGTCTCTTTTTCGTTCTTGACTGCCCCTGAACGAACGGTGTTATGGAGGATCTTGTCGTTTGTCTATATCTGTCTCTTTCTTTGGCTCACTATCAAGGCTAAAGGGTGTTTTGGTGTTAGCTATGTGTTAAAATAACACATCTGCTTCTTAATTAGCTTTGACAGTCGATCACAACTTGAGATGTGAGGTGGAATCTTAACCTCTTCAAAATGGTTATGTCCCGCTACACAGTATTGCTAAGAGTGGTTGTTTTATAATACATATAAATGATTGAAGTTTTTAAATATATTTATTTCTGGTACACAGCATAGCTATTTTCTTGGTCATTTGTTTGTCAAGTTCATTTACTTTTGTTTTGTTTGATCATACAAACGTAGCAGCGGATGTGGGTTGGCGCTTGCCCATTTATGTAGATACCCTTCATCCATTTCCCCTGTAATTAGTGCAAGCTTGTTAATTAAGCCTCTGGGCACTCTATTACAGTTCTCCTTCTAAAGCCGAACCAAACCTAAGGGAAAACATGTTGCGTGTCTTAGATAGAAAGACCCAATGATCTTTGAGTAATTATCAATTACCATGCTAATTCAACATTACCGCATCAATGCCACACTCGAGAAGCATAGTGTCGACTTACAAATGCGTCGTACTAATTCAATGTTTTAGGGGAATTAAGTCAATCCCCCCCCCCCAAATAATATGTTCCCTGCAGCCCCACAAGCCTAAATATGGTATTCTGGTTGATACAGCCATTTTTATCTATATCAGGGGGCGGCCATTTTGCCACTCGATGTCGACTGATGATGACATCAACGTTAGTCAGGTTTCAGGAAACAACCAATCACAGCTCAGCTTCAGAAAACAGATGAGCTGTGGTTGGTCGTTACCTGAGCAACAATGATGTCATCTTCAGTCGGCAGCAAGTGGCAAAATGGCCGTTATTTTTATCTATCTCAGGGGGCGGCCATTTTGCCACTTGCTTTTTTTTTTCTTTTTTTTTTCAGGAGAGCTCAGTATTGTTCATTCGATTTGACATCATCATTGCTCTCCTTTTTTTAAAAAAACTAATAAATAAAAAAAAAAAGAAATGTTTTTGTTTTTTTAAATATATATACATATATATTTTTTTTTTGTATGTGGGTGAGCATGTGCGTGCGTGTGTGCGTGTGTGTATTCATCAGTTCACCTAAAAAATGGTCATCGCCCATTAAAAAAAAATCCCATACTAATAATATAATATAATAATAAATTGCCAAATGCAGAAACATCAATGTAAGTTATCACGATGTAGTGGCTCTCGCTAACAGACAGAATTAAGTAACCAGAACGAGGTTAAAAAATTCTATATACGTAGACCATGTTTCTATAAATTTTGATATTTGGTTTTTATTTGAGGCAGATATTTTTTCCATTAAAATGTGATTTTGCCACTTGCTGCCGACTGAAGATGACATCATTGTTGCTCAGGTAACAACCAATCACAGCTCAACTTCAGAAAACAGGTGAGCTCTGATTGGTTGTTGTCCGAGCAAGTGGCAAAATGGCCGCCCCCTGAGATAGATAAAAATGGCTCATATTCCACAAATGTAATATTAATCAGAATGTCATGTTTAGACTTGTGAGGTCACATATAACATATTATTGTCAAGAAATATTTAAGGTTGACTTCCCCTTTAAGAAAAAATAAAAAAAATGCAGATTTTTTGGGGGTAAGATTGTGAAATGTTGGTGTCTGCATGGTTTGACTAAATGACAAACTCCATTTGCTTTAATCCTCATTATCAGCACAATGTTTCATTTTGTCGTCAACACGAGAAAATGCTCCTCAACTCCTCATAAAACCATCCAAAGTCAGAAGTTTATTTGAATTTATTGCTTTGGAAAAGAGCGTTTCAGATTTTGCAGGCTATGAACAACAACTTTTATTATCCTGGTGAATAATTTAAAAAGAGCAGTAATTTAGTAAATGAGAAATGTTTGATATTTAACTGGCTAAGAATTTCAAAATGACTACAGAGTCAAGAAGTATAAATAACACTTTTAACTGTTTAATTAAACTGAATAGCAGCACTTAAGATTTTTACTCATGGTGACGTTTGATCATAAATCAAAGCAAGTGCAACTTTTTTTTTGTTCTCGTGCGTGGCCGCCTTTCGGCACGTATCATTTATTGTACAGTTCCATTTAATGCCATGTACTTGCAAAGAAATATGATCATTAAGGATTTCCAAGCTGATGACCTTTACTGTGATTTGCTGGCAGGGACTTAGCGCAGCTACTTCACCATTAAGCCCTTAAAGCTGACAAGTGAGAGCGATCAATTCTCACGCTCATGAGCTAAGTAAATTTATAGATTCAGAATTTGATGTTTTGTCATAAAACTGTTTAATTGAAGCATGTAAAAGCCTTAAGGGATTTCTTTAACAAGTACGACTGGGCCAAGTTTGGAGACCAAAGCTGACAAAAAAGCTTTGCACGGTTCATTCAATTCTTCGGTTGTCAAGGTCAGAAATTAGGAAAAGGATTGGAAGTGGAATTTCTCAACTCAATTTCCTCTCGTTAAAACGTGTTGCTGAATATGCTGCTCTTTTCCCCACACGTGTACTTTTTAATTCTCAGCTTCAATCGTTCCTTTAAATCAGAATGAGTGATGCAATCAACTATTTCAATTACTTTGATTTTTATGACACGCGGAGTCCCAAGAGAGCAGTGGCAGTTCTATGAGGAGCCATTAATGAAGAAAGTGGTGATTTGTTTTTATTGTGTACGTGTGAAACGGCTTTGAAGAGTGTGGGCCGCATGTTAAAATGGGGTTAATGCTGCAAACGTAATCGTTTCCATGACTACAGCGGTGTCCGTATAACGCCGGCTTGTGAGAGGATATTTTTGTGTTTGGGTCGAGATTGATTTCTTTTCCTCCTCAAAGCAACACTACAGATGATTGAATCACTTAGTTTGCATTTTATGCATAATTAATCTGAGGTTTCAAAAAAATATATATATCAGCAGTGTCACGTACTGGTAAATGCTGATTTGTGGCGCTTGTTCAAGTTTGATTCTGATTTTGAGAAAATCACATCACTAATGAAAGGGTTTGTGGCTGATTGGTGGGATTGCGATGAATGGCGAATCACAGCCACGCAGGCAAATTGAATTGCCTTAAGGAATTGGAAAATCTGGATTTAGGAGCCACTATATTCACCCTCAACCTAGCATAGCATAGCTAGCTAGCTAGCATAGTTCAATGTTAATTCCAAACGACTAATAACCCAACAAGACATAATACTACGTATGTTTGCCAAACAATTTAACTACTATTGGCAGACTTTTCATCTCGTGATATATTGCATATCTCGAGCTTAATGCGATGTACACACTTTGTATGTGTGCCGTCTACACTGAGATTGTGTGTCCAAGGTAGATAAACACTCATCTCACCGTTGCCTTATCATGGCGGTTCTTCCAAGCTGGTTTATTCCGCTCCCTGACAGCTCCCCTTAAAGCTAACTAATAGCTCTGCCAGCCACCTTTAATTGGAAATCTATGGCTGCATTTATTTCATACCACAGCTGACAAGTGCAAGTCTACGTAATATCAAAGCACAAATAATCAATCACTGGTGGGTGGGTGGAAGATATTTTAGGAGTAATACTGTTATCAGTACACAGGCAAGCTAAGAACGATAGCGCTGAAGAAGAGGGAGCGGAGGGCAGATGGAGTAAATTTGATTTACTATTTTACTTTGGCCTTGCGTAAGTATTGAGGACCAAAACTGCCAAAATAAAAAAAAGTAAATTAAATTAAATTAAATAGAAAAAAATGTATGTAAACAAAAATAAAAACTTTATATATATATATATATATATATATATATATATATATATATATATATATATATATATATATATATATATATATATATATATATATATATATAAACCTTTTATATATAAATGCAGAAAAGTTTAAATAAATTTTAAAAAAATTTAAACGAGATTCTAAAAATAAATGTGGAAATAAATACAAAAATAAATATATAAATAGAATTAAATAATCAGTAATTAAAAATGCTCCGCTCTCACATTTCTTTATTTCATGCTGCAGACGCTCGCTCTGTCAGGACGGAATGTTATTCAAATGAGGGGTCGTGCCTTGGGTTGGACTCCGCCGTTGCAAACTACCTTTCATTGGTCGAGTGAGCGGGTGGGCGAACAAGGAAGTCTCGTCGGCTTGCATGGAGAGTTCCAGCAATGGATCACTCACTGTCTTGTCCACTGTCACCACAACTTGTGACTTGAGTTGCTTGACAAGTATATATATATTTTTTTTAATTCATTTTTGAATTATATTTTTTACATCCGTTTTTATTTTGATTTTTATTCATCTATTTTTAATTTATTTTTTGGGGTAGTTTTGGTCCTCCATACCTAGCCTAACCTGATCAGGCCTTTTTCAAACTAGTATTTTTTATTTTAGTTTTGGGCTTTACACGAAGTTTTTAACTTCTTGTTTGATCTCATAAACTAATATATGATGTCATAATCACCAATAGTAACAAATAAACACACCCCGGACGGTACCATATATGAAAAGTGGTTTGTGTTGTTCTTTTTCTGTCCTGGCCTGTCCTAGTTGGCTGGCGGCCGCAATGTGATTGTGGCCAACGACGGCTTGACCCAGTTTAACCCACACAAATTGTCTGAGCCTTATTTACAGTCTTTGGTTTGTGCTAGCCTTGGACTAGACTTGCTGATTAAAATATCAAGACAGGTCAGATCATTGTTGGGTTAAAGAATTTATAATCGCCATCAATCAATAACTAGAATTTCATTATATAATTCCCGTTGTTATAAATGTTTGTTTGGTCGTTATTTCAATCCACTCCCGATTGAATGTCTTGTGGATAGAGAACATGACTTACTGCCTGCATGTGTTCTTGTTAAGACTGCCAAAAACGTTAAATAACGTTTAGTAAAATCCTATGGAGGAGTGCCAAAGACGTTAAAAGACGTTTTTTTTTTCAAAACAGAGGTGAAACTAACCATTTTCTATTGTTGATTACTGAAAAACGGAATAAGGTAGAAACAAACTGATGAAAGATGAGAGTCCAATCTTTCATTTGGTAGTATGTGTGTTTCCATAGTCCAAACACATCATTTTCTGTGGACCTTGAAAGATCAGTCAAAAATGCTTAAATCGGCTGGCACCCACGGCATCCTTTTTCTGAAAACGTCTGGCAGTCAAAGTGTTTGAGTGCTTTGAACGTTTTTTTGGAATCTTATGAATTAAAGCCGGTCCAATTATTCCGTCATTATAAGACGGGCCACTGAAAAGTGTCACAGAAGAAGACAAAATATCACAAGTGTAAACATCAGTCTTTAGATTTAAGAATGATATTAATAATAATGACCATTATACTCACTTAGCACTCACCTAATATGGCTGACAATGAAACGATTGCTTTTGTAAACACGGCACTAGGAGAATGCCAACAGTCACACTTAAGCAGGTGCTGGAAATGAATATACACGGTGTCATTACAGCAGGACCCTGTCAATTGATACGGAGAGAGTGGAAAGTGTCAGCCACCTGTTTTCGGGGGGCCTTGCCATTTTTCATCTCCCTGCAGTCCCAGGCAAGAACGAGATATTAAACTCTAATGAAAATCAGGAAGGTGGCATCACGTCAAGATGAATTTTATCACGCCGTGTCGTCATTTTCCATCATATCAGCATAAAACCCAAAGTCATTTGACCTTTCTGGCATTGCTTTAGTAGTTTGGCTCAGGTGGTGGAGCTGCATGAGTGAGTGGACTGTTAAATGGGCAGAAAGTCTTGATTGCAGATGACTAAGACTAAAAGTCCGTGTAGGCAAAAAAAAAAAAAAACGTTTTGCGGTTATACAGAAATATTGAGGTCTCATATCTTTAAGGTGAATCTCCTTTAATGACTTTATACTTTGTCTTCCCAAAAATGATAAATCAAGATGACTTGATTGAAAGGAATGACGCAAGCAACCTGACATTAATCTATTATGTTGCCTTAAGCGTAGCCGATAAAATAATTAACCGTTGTCTGATTGGCCAGCGTGCTGTAAAAGTAGAATGGGCATATTAAACCATCATTCCCTTAACATCAAATATTTGTAATTATACATTTTATGACGATCAATGACAGGTTAATGAAACCAATGGAAAGAGTAACAGACGACCCACCAGGACAATCAGATGATCCTTTTCCAAAATACATTAAAGTCTTCCTAATTGTTATGATACTGCCAGATGGATACAGCAATTACTGGTAACCTTTTATTCCTGATGAATGATGCACTGTGATAAAAGACAAACGTTGCTGACTGCTGGCACTTTTGCATCCTTCACCTAAACTGCACCGAGCCTTCAAATTCTAAACTGAATAGAACTTTCTTGCTGTGAAGTGACAGCAAGGTTACTTCAAATCTTCAATCAAACACTCCCAATGTAACGGCACAAGGAAAAATGTCCGCACTCTTCTTTCAGCTGTGAGATGTTTGAGGGGTTTCTTCTCCACGTTGTAGTTTTCAGACAATCTTTGGTGCAATTATTGGCATGTTTTGGGTCATTGTCATGTTGCAGCGTCCAGCTTTATTTTAAATGTGTCAGGTGGTATTTTCTTTCATCGTAATCAATCGCATGACCTCAATAGTTAACTATATCTATTCCAAATTCTATTCTAAATGTATAATATAATGCACAATAAAAAATTGTTTCCTAAGTTTTCATAGTCTTGTTAACATAAGAGTAGAAATAAAATGTTAAACTAATAGAAATATGGCTGCATCTTTTAATCATTGATACAGTAATGTCATAATTCATAAAACTTAAAAAAGTGTGATATTGATTTGTGGCCCTAATGTAAAACCCTAGTTTGAAACCCTAACCCTAATGTGAAACCCTAGTTTGAAACCCTAACCCTAATGTGAAACCCTAGTTTGAAACCCTAACCCTAATTTGAAACCCTAGTTTGAAACCCTAAACCTAATTTGAAACCCTAACCCTAATGTAAAACCCTAGTTTGAAACCCTAACCCTAATGTGAAACCCTAGTTTGAAACCCTAACCCTAATGTAAAACCCTAGTTTGAAACCCTAACCCTAATGTAAAAACCCTAGTTTGAAACCCCAACCCTAATTTGAAACCCTAGTTTGAAACCCTAACCCTAATATGAAACCCTAGTTTGAAACCCTAACCCTAATGTAAAACCCTAGTTTGAAACCCCAACCCCAATGTTAAACCCTAGTTTGAAACCCTAACCCTAATTTGAAACCCTAGTTTGAAACCCTAGTTTGAAACCATAACCCCAATTGGAAACCCTAGTTTGAAACCCTAACCCTAGTTTGAAACCCTAACCCTAATGTAAAATCCTAGTTTGAAACCCAAACCCTAGTTTGAAACCCTAGTTTGAAACCCTAACCCTAATGTAAAAACCCTAGTTTGAAACCCCAACCATAATTTGAAACCCTAGTTTGAAACCCTAGTTTGAAACCATAACCCTAATTTGAAACCCTAGTTTGAAACCCTAACCCTAATGTAAAATCCTAGTTTGAAACCCAAACCCTAGTTTGAAACCCTAACCCTAATGTAAAAACCCTAGTTTGAAACCCCAACCCTAATATGAAACCCTAGTTTGAAACCCTAACCCTAATGTAAAACCTTAGTTTGAAACCCTAACCCTAATGTAAAACCCTAGTTTGAAACCCTAACCCTAATGTAAAACCCTAGTTTGAAACCCTGACCCTAATTTGAAACCCTAGTTTGAAACCCCAACCCTAAGGGTTAAACCCTAGTTTGAAAGGGTTATACATAACTAGGGTTTTACATTAGGGTTTCCAAATAGGATTTGGGTCAGGGTTTCAAACTAGGGTTTCAAATTAGGGTTGACTTTTTTTTCATGTTTGAAAATGTTCTATTGCTAGGAATGTGTTTCCTTCCGAGCAAGCTGTAGGCAAGTCGACCTTGTTGTAGCCGTGATTGTGAATCATGACATCGCTTGCTTATTTGTTTGACTCGCGCACAAACAGTGAAGGCGTGTCCACCGTGACTCGATTCCTGATCATCATCTCCCACTTGCATCTTGTTTTTGATGCTCTCCGTCCCTTCTGCCCGCACCACTCTCGTTTTCTGTCAGTTTCCCTCGCTTTGCCGTGCCCTGCCTTTTGTTGAATTCAATTCATCCTGTAAGTTGCCTTGCCGACCCCTGCGCTAGCTTTCCCTTTGTTCAACCTCAATTCTTATATTTATGCCTGCCAGCTGCTGAGTGTTTGCATTAGGCCCCACCTGCATCCACTTCACTCCTTACAGAAGCCACTTCAGTGTCACTAATTGCCACAATAATAATTAGGTCTATCCTTTGAGTGTGTTATTGCGTCATACAAAGGTTCCAAACAAAACCAAATGTATTCATGTCACAGTGCACAAACGCGCTTAGAACAACGTTAGCTTTGCTGGAAATGCACCATGCATATTGATGACCCAGTAGGAACGACATTGGAGTTAGGCTACAGTATAGATCAGGGGTGCGAATTGACTAGTACGGCGATTCGATTCGTATCGCGATTCATAGGTCACGATTCGATTCGATTAATCCCGATGCAAATCTATAAATCGATTCTTGCGATTTTTATTTTATTTATTTATTTTTACCCACATTTAGAAAATACTAATCAGTAAACTTGTACATGTACACTTTACAGGGATGTGATTTTTCCGCTAATTCGCGGAATTCCGCTTTTTTTTTATCTCCCCCCCAAAAAAAAAAATCTGTTTTTTTTTTTTTTTTTTTTTTTTTTTTTTAGTAGTTCATTGTGTATGCACATGACTCCGACAGATAACATCTTCTGCTATAACAGACATTTGTGGTATGCTCTAATATGAGTTACTTTTCATTTGGTCATGATACAATTATTTGTTCATGAAATTTGAACTCTTCAACATTATTTATGTGTTAACTTAGTAATCACATTAGTTAGATATGATGATATTCTCAGTGATAGTTTTTAAAAGCAAAGGCAGTCCAATGTTTTTGAATGTGACTGATTTTGAGTTGACTAAAACTGCCATTTTATATGGGATAGTTCAATATACATTGAAAATTTATGCTGTTGTTTTGTCTATTTCTTTGTCATGTGAGTGCATTGAAAGTACGCCCCCAGACCCCCGGCTAAATTTTCAGATAATTTCACTTTGGTCAAATCACATCCCTGACTTTAAGATTTGTATGAAAATGTATTTATTCATCTGAAAATTCTGGATTATAACTGAGCCACTGCATTTAACAAATAAAATATGAAGGTTTAATGTTAATATTGATATAACATTCTTCCACGCTTAATGTGTGAATCCTAACCCTAAGTAAGACGTTTTGTTGAATATTCACATAAAAAATTCGAGAATTGCGATATATTGCCAAATCGATTTTTTATAACACCAATAGATCATGTTTCGGAAACGAAATGAAAACGTGTTGAAGAACTCCCATCGTCATATAAAGACAAAAACTCATTGGATTATATGATACGTTTCAACTGATTTATTTCATTTGTAATCTTATAGATTTAAAGGAGGCGTTTGTGACATATCCTCATATTGTAACGTCCAATTTACACCCACTGCGGAACGGACGCGGTGCGTTTTCCGGACGGCCGCCTCAAGGAATAGAAAGCATTCGAGCTGCTATGCGTTGCGTATTTTTTCCGGCCGCCGCATGCTGGAACGCTTGCGGATTTTCATGAAGCTGAAGAAATTACGCGAGCCGGACGGGAAGGCGAGCGTCGGCATCAAGGTAGATCCGGTATATTTCAAAATAAAAGTCTTCATGATCATCAGGGCATTGGTGGAGCATGCATGACCCTCAATATGACCTTTTTAAACGGCACAATGCACCTTTAAATAAAAGCAAAATGGCTCCAAACGATTACTCGATTATTAAAGTAGTTGTCGATTAACTCATTCGCTGCCATTGACGGCTATAGACGTCAAAAATTAATTTGAACTATTTCTGTTAGTTTAACATTTTTTTTCCACTTTTGTTAACAAGAGTATTTTTTTATTGTACATTTAGAACAGATATAAAATGTGTGATTAATCGTTAGTTAACTATTGAAGTCATTTGATTAATTACAATTAAAAATTTTAATCGCCTGACGCGACTTAACTCTTTGACTGCCAGACGTTTTCAGAAAAGGGATGCCGTGGGTGCTAGTCGATTTAAGCATTTTGACTGATCTTTCAAGGTCCACAGAAAATTATGTGTTTGGACTATGGAAACACACATACTACCAAATGAAAGATTGGACTCTCATCTTTCATCAGAAAAAAAAAGTTTGTTTCTACCTTATTCCGTTTTTCAGTAATCAACAATAGAAAATGGTTAGTTTCACCTCTGTTTTGAAACAAACGTCTTTTAACGTCTTTGGCACTCCTCCATAGGATTTTACTAAACGTTATTTAACATTTTTGGCAGTCAAAGAGTTTTAAAGATAATTAAGAATTTAGGGCATCAGGCGATCACAATTTTTCATCGTAATTAATCGCATGACTTCACTAGTTAACTCCCAATTAATCACAAATTTTAAATCTGTTCTAAATGTACAATAAAAAAATACTCTTGTTCACAAAAGTAGAAAAAAATGTTAAACTAATAGAAATAGTTCAAATGAATTTTTGACGTCTATAGCTTTCAATGGCAGTGAATGAGTTCATTTGATAATCGATTACTTGTCGATTAATGCGTTGACTTTGACAGCTCGTGGCAAAAAGATGGGATGGGGAAAAAAAAAAAAAAAAACGTAAAGCGATCCAGCGCCTCCAGCCCAGCGGCGGAGAAGCAAGCGCGTCTTTTTCTCACTTTATCTTCACTTGAACTCTATAAACCTCCCTTTCACATGCAAATGCGGCACTATTCAAAGTGAGGTCAACTTTGCTCATCCTGAGTTTCTCACTCGCCACCCCCAGTGAATAAAGATGCACTTGGCATGTTCATAGCTATAAATGCCGTGCAAACAGCGATGGGACGAATGAGAGCCCACTTAAAGAGGAGACCGAATCGAGCTCACTTGTTATGCAGTTGCGCCAAGGTGACACACGTACGTATATATTAGAGCTCAGACGCCATAGAAGCGCGTTCGCTATATTGACTTTAACCACCAAATGAGCGAATCAGTTGGAATGGGTTACTCAATGTAAGGAAAAAAAAGTCGTATTTCAACAAATGAAAGATCTCATTTGATTCAAACGGTAAACGTAGTGCATTTCTATTGGCTTTTTTCTTGGTCATGCTTACAAAGCCATATTCACTTAATTCACTTATCTCATTCAAACGAATCAGTGTAGTGTGTCACTATTGAATATTTTTTCAATCAATTATTCCATCAATTAATCGAATAATTGGATAACATTTTAGTTTGCATCCATTTTTTTTATTTTTATTAACCAATTATTTATAGTTTTTGGTATTGTTAAAAAAAAAAAAAACGATTACACGAGAGAAATTCACCAAACTTTTTGAAACCGCTTCCTGGTTCGTTCATTATTTCCAAAATAAAAGCAGAGAATGTTTCCTGGTGAGAAATTTAAATCAGAGGGCAATTTTATGTCAAACAACGGCTCTGAACTATTACTCGATTATTAAAATGGTTGTGGATTAATTTGATATTTGATTACTTGTCAATTAATCGATTGATTTTGACGCCTTTACACTGACGCGTCGACGCAGCCGAGAAGTTCGCCTTTTAAGTTTGAAATAACTTTTAACTTCCCCCAAAAAAATATTAGTGTACATTTTCTGTAAAAATAAATAAAAGTCAATCCAATCCTTCATCTCCTTATGAAAAACAGAAGTTCAAATCTGAAAGGCAAAGCACAGTGAGGCTTTTTACACCTACCGTGTTCGCTCTCGCAGGAGTTCTACAAGTGTGAAATGCGGGAGATGCAGTCCGAGGGACGACTTTTGTATCCTCCATCAGACTGCATGAATAAATGAAAAGCAACACGACTTTGCAGCACTTGAATGCACCATCGCCGCCCTCCGACAATAACCTTGGAAACACGCCAGTCGTCTGATTATTTCTACAGTCCGTCGTTATTTGTACAAACGGTTATCATGGAACTTTATCGGGCGACCATGAAGTCAGTCACAATGCCGCTGACGAAATTGCATGTGGAATCTGTACAGTAACCGTTGAAACATCTTGCTTCTGCTTGATAGTCCTAAAAAAAAAAAAAAAATTTTTTTTAATCCTGCGCTCTGATGACATGTTTTGTATTTCATCAGCAGCTCATTTCCATCATCTTCCAAAGCACTTCTCAAACATACAAAGCCCAACCGCAATCTCTTTTGATCAGAGACACTCCTGATTAATTAGACTCTAATTTACATTTAATGGCTCGTATTAACACACTGATCATCTTTTTTTTTTTTTTCTCCCCCAGAAATACGTCATCATAGTCTGCAACCTGGTCTGCATGCAAATGAACACAGTTGGTGAAAAACAAATGATCGCTTATTCCCAACGTGACAGATTGTTCTACACTCCAAAAGCAGTTGGGTCAAAAATGGACCGATCCTCTACTTGGGTCGATTTGACCCAACTTTGAGTCCAGGAATGGCTCTTTCGGCGCAAAACAACTCATAAATATAAATATAATCAGATCTTTTACTTGGGTCATTTTGTATAAAACAACCCAGAAAGTTGGGTCAAATATGACCCATAAAGTGGATCGGTCCATTTTTGATCCATAATTGGGTTATTTTTGACCCAACTGTTTTTAGAGTGTAATAATTATTATAATTTTGTATCTTTTTAATTAGTGCTAACGTATCGCACAGAGAAATTATATCTCTATAAAATTGTAGCCTAAGTCTCCATAGCTGTCGTCCTTCTTTAAAAACTACAAACGAGTTGAGACGGAATCAATAATGATTTTGCTGCCGGCAGCCAATTACTGCGCTTGGTTTTGCCCACTTGATAGAAAGTCTTAACGGCCAATTATGATGGTCATCTTGATCAATATAATTAGCGATGTAATTACGACACATAAGTCTGAGTTAAGACTCGGGTTGCTGTTTATACATCTCGAGTGCGCTGTAAAATAACATATGTCCAATGAGCAAATGTCGTTTCGCCCTTTAAATTAAACAGCTGAAGAAATGAAAGTGCTCAAGCTATATTTTCTATCAAGCGGGCGGAGCAATGAATGTCTGAAGTGCTCTGATTGTGCACTCTAAAAATAGTTGGGTTAAAAAATGAATCAACTATGGGTCAAAAATGGACCGATCCTCTACTTGGGTTGATTCGACCCAACTTTGAGTCAAAAAAAGGGGTCTTTCAGCGTAAAACAACTCATACATTTTGGTTAGATCCTTTAAGATCTTCCCTAGAAAAAAATTGTGTCATTTTGTATAAAACAACTCAGAAAGTTGGATCAAATTCACCCATAAAGTGGATCGGTCCATCTTTGATTCATAATTGGGTTACTTTTGACGCGTGCTTCATGTTTTTATTTTATTATTATTTATTTCTGAGAGCTCGGTATTATTCCCGCCAGAATCGTGAAGTTGTCGGGAGACCAGAGGAAGGATCAAAGGAAAGAAAGGTCGATCAAAGTGGAATCCAACACCAACCAGGCCTTTCCGCCTGTTACCGTTACAGATCCAGAATCTTTCACCAACCCCCAGATACATTTAAATTCCAACAGATTAGGGCAATTGAGGGCTTTGGATGTTTCCCTTCTCCAACACAGCTTGTATACGATCAGCTCATCAGCAAGCTCTGCACAAGGCTAATAACGATCCTGTTGATTGGAATCAGTTTGTGTTGGAAGAGGGGAAACCTCCAAAACCTGCAGGGCTCCCCTGGATTAGGGAGACCTCAAGAGACCAGAGGAAAGACTAAAGGAAGGAAGATTGTGGCTCGTGTTAATTGCATGGCAGTTTGTGATAAGATAATAAGATAAGATCCACTGATTGTCACACCCATCTAAGTGGGGCGAAATTTGTTCTCCGTCCATCCCCTGAGGGAGCGGTGAGCAGCAGCAGCAGCAGCCGCGCTCGGGAATCATGTGGTGATCTAACCTCCCAATTCCAACCCTTAATGCTGAGTGTCAAGCAGAGCGGCAATCGGTCCCATTTTTATAGTCTTTGGTTATGACCCGGCCGGGAATCGAACCCACGACCTCCCAGTCTCAGGGCGGACACTCTAACCACTCGGCCACTGAGCTGGTTACCAACGACTTTCACGACTTTCACTTGGAAATCAAATCTGGCTGTCACGCTATTCTGTGTTGGCAGGTAATTGCTAAAACGCAACTTTACACTTCATACGAGGACCGTGCTTAAACTTTCTCAAAAGTGAGCGCGAGTTAGCCCTTTTGCAGGAGGTGAAGCAGCTCTTTTTAACAGCGCTGACGAGTGAAAGAAAAATGGCCGACCATTTGTCTTCACTTTGCACTCCACAGTGTGTAAGACAGCGGGGGGGGGGACGGACGTAATGAAGACTCGACAAGGCTGGACATCCTTTCTCCTCTCTTGTGACTTGCCGTAATGAGATTTTTTTTCGGGTGGGCGGGGGGGGGCTTAGTCGTTTGGCGTTCCCAGCGTGTGTCCATCAGTGGCTCCGAGCGCCCGTATTGACATTTATCAGTCCAGGCTAAAGTCCGGCGATTACGACATTATAGCAGCAGCGGGGTGGGAAGAGCGCCAACGTTTTAGTGTGTGACGCTCTTGTCATTATTGTACTAAACTGGAGTGTACAAAAAGGGAGAACATAAAGCTCAGCCCGCCTCTGCCTATGTGACAAAAGATCACATTTAGAGAAATGACAGCAGAAATCACCGCATGAGAAGCATAATGCCGACAAATTGCGAGGCTCGTGAAGAGGAACGAGCGGCGCGCGGGAGCATAAATGATGCAATGCAGCCTGAGAACAAAAAAAAAAGACTTAGATAAACGATATAGCTCAACACGGCACCAGTGGCTTTTTTTTTTGTTCTGAAGACTTGGAGTTGAACCGATCCATATGATTTACCTCACTGCTATAATTAATACCAGAGGCGGACACTTCCGTCTCGCCGAGTGCTATGAAGTGAATCTCACAAAAAAAAAATACACAAACTAGTGTTAGTTTCGTCAACGCACATTTTTCACCGAACTAAAGCTATACCAGGCTAAATCTCTCATTAATAACTGGACTAAATCGGTACGCATTTTGGTCAACTAATGGAATGTACTTCACTTCATAAAAACTGGACTAAAATGTATGGACATTTTAATTCATAAACAAAAAACGAAATAAAAAATATATCCGTCCGTCCGTCCGTCCGTCTTCTTCCGCTTATCCGGGGTCGGGTCGCGGGGGCAGCAGCTTTAGCAGGGAAGCCCAGACTTCCCTCTCCCCAGCCACTTCAGCCAGCTCATCCGAGGGGACCCCAAGGTGTTCCCAGGACAGCCGAGAGACATAGTCTATATAAAAAAATATATGATTTTGTAAAATCTTGTCTCTGCTAATCTTGTCACTGTGACACGCAATGACACGCCCCCTTTTCAAATCTGCAGCTAGCGAGCGCAACATGCACAATCGTGGGACAGGCAGGAGGTGGATTTACGGTGAAATGCAAAACAATATATATATAAATATATATTTTTTTTTTATAAAAAAAAAAAATTCTGGAAAAAAAAAATATATATATATATATTTTTTTTAATATATATATATATATATATATATATATTTGAAAGAGGAATAAAATTATTTTGTCCTCTTTGCGTGTTCCAAAAATGAAGATAGATTTAATGTAAGAAAAATACACCTTTGCAAAAATGATTTTTAATCAGTCAGAGATCTCTGGACAGATAACAGCCTGTAATTCATCACTTAAACAGGTGGGATTCAGAGCGTCAAATGTAGTTCTTCCGCATGTACAATGGTTTCTTATAGTTAAAAGACCTCCTCTCTTTCATTTGTAGACAAAACATACTCTCTGGGTATTTTCCATGAGCGATGGCGAAAACAGAGTCAGGTGTGGGTGTTCAAAACAGATTCTGTTCTCAAGGACCAAATGTGTTTTCGCACAAAACGCCGAGAAGGAACCTTTTTAGACTAAATAGTATGTCCCAGTTTAAAGTCAGATTACACCGAAATCAACACCACCCGCTCCGCACAGGACACAAAACATTTCGACAAGGTCAATACTGAAGAATTAAAATGTTAATAATGTGTAACAATGGTTAATAAAATAAAATGAAGTATTAAAAATGTTATAATATCTATCAATATATAGTTATAACGTACCATTAATCTAACGGCTATGTCGTTCCAACAATAATGTTCATCCAACCGCTAACTAATGCTAGCTCATAGCATGGAGCCACAGTAGCTGATATATTGTAAAAAGTGTTTTTCAGCAAAAAAAAGATGAGAGAAAAATTGACGCGAAATAGTTTTAGATCCGAAATGTTCGACATAATCTGCTGAAAAAGAAAAACTAAAAATGTTGACAGTTTCCGTTAACTAAAACTAGATGAATGAAATTACCGTATGTTTTCTTGGACTAAAATAGACTAAAATGCTAGATTTATAGTTGACTAAAAATGAACTAAACAAAAACGGGATGCGGTTGACTTTGATAAAAACTAACAAGCGTGATTGAAACTGGACTAAAACTGAGACAAAAATTAAAAACGATGGCTAAAATGCACTAGGTTTGATTATTTCGAGAGACCAATCAAATCGTTTTTTCCCTGTGCCTACAGGCTTGATATCACCAAGTGGAATCTTAGCTCCAGTATGTGACTGATGTGTGTCGAACCCCAAGTCTCAAGCAGTGCAGTGAGCCAAGACTCCGATTGAACCACTGGTCAACTCTTCATTTGGCATTAAATAAACAAACCGGATAAAATGTCGAATCGGTATAAATTATAATACGCCAGGCTGGCATGAAGGCTGACGGCCGGGCCGAGGCTTGTTTGTCATTGTGAGAAGTGGCTGCTGGTTTTACAAGCAGTCCTTCATGGTTCTTGTTTGCCGGGCCTTGTACTGTCCTGTCAATACTTAATTCACTTGTTCACAAATGCAGAAAGAGAGAAGAAAAAAGAGAACTACTGAACTGTACGAAATGCTTATGATATAAGATGAGTACATAAATGAAGCAAAATTGCGAGAAGGCAAGTTTGCTGCTGGTCAAAATGTGTTTTGAGCACCAAAATAAAAAACAATGTCTCACTATAGGGGTGTGGCCAAAAATTGATTCTCATAAGAATCGCGATTCTCATTTAGTACGATTCAGAATCGATTTTAAATGTCCCAAAATCGTTTTTATTTAAATTATGTTATACTGTCTTGCCTTTGTCTGTGTGTGCCTTTATTCGGAGCGCTCTTCATGTTGTACCCAATTTGGCCACTTAGGGGCGGTGTGATTCCACGCGGTCTGATACACTGTGAAGTTGTAGCCACATTAGAGAGTAGAAGGAAAAAGTCGCGATCAAGTTATTACAATAAAAGTTGTTTTTTTTTTTGCAGCGTGGAGCCGTTCTTTTGAGTGACAAAAGTGCCGCGAGTAGCGCGCTAATTAGCATTAGCGGGTCAGACTGGAGCAGATCATTACGATTCCTTGCGCATCTATAGATTGAAGCAAAAGTCAATCATTTCGAATCAAAAATCATTCCTAATCCAAAATCGATTGTGAATCGAATCACAGACCCAAAAATCAGAATCGAATCGTGAGACATTCAAAGATTACGCCATTTTGTTTGTTTACTTGCCTTCAACGCTTTCAGGTCAGAACTGTGAAAAGCCAACTGCGATAAATCCGACCATGGGGGAGTTCAAGTTACCGATATGCATACTTTACCTTACTTTTTTTTCCCCAATTCTCGATCAGACGAGTAGAACAAAACCCTTTCCCAACCTGAGCAAGACTTTCCACTCGAGTTAAGCGACAGTACATCCCTCATGATGGCTATGTCATGTATTTAGCTGTGAAAATGACATAAGAGTGGCGCGGTCATACATGTCATAGCGGGTTGTGTCAAGTGGGGGTTTTAGCACTTTTAGTGTTAAAAAATAAATCAATAAAAATCCTCAATCAGAAAATGTAAAGAAAGTGAAGCTGGAGCTAATCCAACTTTAAAGTCAAGTGGACAGTTTATCTTATGAATGCGGGAATTTTACTGCATATAAACTAGTATTCGTATTATCGTAATTAACGAGGTCACACTCGGCTACGATGAGGCTTCGGATTCAAAAGCGATGGCCTTTCACTTGTCGGGGCAGCTCTAATTTATGACTGCGACTGCGAGAAATTATTTGGCCGGCCCTGACAAAATATACGGCACTAAGCACCTCGTCACAATTTTTTCCCCAAATATCTCTGGACGTGCAGTAACGGCGCCGCGGAGCCCCGCTGTCAGGTGCGCTTTGAGTTGCCGTCCATGCCAAAGCGCTGTCGGCCATGATATCCCGTGGCAGGTAAGTCCGCCTCCCTCCAAAACACCGCTCGCTCTCCACCCAGCTGGAAAAGCAACACTGTCACCTTGGGAAATGAGCGCTATGCGGGAAAATCCTAATTCAGACAGATTTAATATAGAGAGACTAACCTTCTAAATAGCGAAGCCGGGGTCTTGAGGAAATGTGACGGTGCTCGTTAGAACAGATAGAGTAAAAAAATTTTTTAAAAAAAAGTACATGAGTTTGTTTTTATTTGGTTTTTTAACTGCCACAAACATTCACAACAAAATGACTATTTGTGTTCGAATTTTCAATAAATGCGAAAAATAAAACCGCTAGAAATTCGAAAAAGGGTCCAAAATTCGCAACAACAAAAAAAAAAAAACGTCGCTCCCGGCTGTTTTATTGGATTTTTGACTGATTTTGCAAGGCCTACAGAATATTGTGTTCTGTTGCTATGATAACATGGAAGCTACCAAAAGCAAGATTAGAATCCTCTTTCGTCGGGAAAGAAGGTATATTTCTATCTTGTTTCCGTTTTGCAGCAATTAGCATTAGAATATAG
The DNA here is from genome assembly GCF_051991255.1 of Vanacampus margaritifer. Taxonomy (NCBI): domain Eukaryota; kingdom Metazoa; phylum Chordata; class Actinopteri; order Syngnathiformes; family Syngnathidae; genus Vanacampus; species Vanacampus margaritifer. The sequence goes on along the minus strand of NC_135448.1, from coordinate 15,242,871 downwards.
CTAAGTTTCATCATTATTCTTAAACCTGTTGAAAGCACTGAGGAGAAATAGCTTGTTGCAACATGGCCCTGGTTGATCTCTTATACTCTGCTGCCACCTGCTGGACGTTTTTTTGGGAATAACTACCATTTCTTTAAGCGACCTCTTGAGGTCAGAAGTTGCAACAAAGCCTTCTGTATGCCCTAGCATAAAATACATATATATATATATATATATATATATATATATATATATATATACAGTAGTACCTCAGCTCACGAACTTTTCGCCTCACGAACATTAAATTCGCGAGCATTTTGTCTTGACTGACGAACTAGTTTTCGGCGGACGGACCAAATCTCGCGACACGAGAAATCACGAGAAGCTGACGCACGCTCACGGCGTCCCAGTTCGTCGCCCCCTTTTGTTTGAGTGCGGACGTGGTTTGTGTTCGGTAGACATTTTGAATCATTTTGGAGTACTTTTGGAGTGTACTTTTGCTACCATGGGACCGAAAAAGACCCCACAAAAGGCTAGTGTTAAACCTAAGAAGGCATTGAAGAAAATTACGGTGGAGCAGAAGAAGGAGATCATCGACAAACACGAACGAGGTGCGCGTTTGTGTGACTTTAGCGTCCCAGTACCACTACGCTAAGTCTACCAACAGGTGTTAATTAAGAGGTTTTTAGTCAGCAACAAGGATAAAGAGTCTCCTAAGAAGCAAAGAAGAGAAGCCACACCGGAGGACTTTCCTTCCAAACAGTAACTCCCTCCCTCCCTCCTCCTCCCACTCCCTTCCATCAAGCCTTCAACTACTGTACCATCACAAAGGCAAGTTGCAAGTTTTGCAAATAAAAACACTTTATTATACAGTGCAGTGTATTTCTTTAATTACATTACAATAGCACATTTATTGTACATAAAATAAGGTATATTTTGTGTAGTTTCAAGGCTTTTTTTTTGTAGAAAATTTATGGGGACCTGGGAACGGATTATTCTCATTTCAATGGTTTCCTATGGGAAATACTTGTTTGGAAGACAAACTTTTCGGCTCACATACTCTCTGTGGGAACCAATTAAGTTCGTGAGCCAAGGTACCACTGTATATATATATATATATATATATATATATATATATATATATATATATATATATATATGTATATATATGTATATATATATATATATATGTATATATATGTATATAAACAGACAGATTAGAGTCTCTTTTTTCATCACATTAGAAAATATCTAAGTATCATCATTATTCACAAATACTGGGGAAAAGAAGAAGCTCTCAGCTTCAAAAAGGTTGTCGACTCCCTCAAATAAATTATTTGCCTTCAAAAGCCATTTCTCGGTTGTGTCGAACACAACGTTGGATGGATCTTGAAAGATCGGTAATGTAAAACAGCTGGCAAGAAGGGGGAAGGCGAGCAGTGAATGAGTTCATCTGAAATCACGGGCTCGCGTTTTTGTCGGGTAAAAAAAAAAAAGATGACGTCTATAATCGCAAACTTCACATTTGAATAAGAAACAATGCGTCGGGTGTCTTTCCGGCTCGTTCCGTCTGCTCGTGTAAGACCGATTCAGTCGGGGATGAGGCTAACGGCTTCCATGAATGACACATCCTTGCAGTGGTCAAAGGTCATCCTTGGCATTCTAAATGAGTCATTTGGGCTGTAAAAAACCCAGCGAGCGTTCCGTTTGGATTTGACAGCAGCACATTTTGGGCTGAAGGCGAACGTCCCAAATGTATTCAGCAGTCAATTTGCCTCTCCGACTGATTATGAGAATTGCTGTAGCGGTAGTGTTTGATAGCGAGTGTAATTCTGCCAGACAGTCCAATTTCTCCCCTCACTTGCTCTCCGTACACGCACGCTGACGGTCCGGCTTTCTATACATCCCCAAAAGAAGCTGCTATGATAAACCATCGAGGCTGTAACAGACCTCAAAATCACTTTTCAGCCTTTAAGAATTGAATATCGCAAGGAATCTAAACACAATTCCGACACTCAGATGACAAACAAAGGCTGGCAAACGTAGTCGGCCATGACAGTTTGAGCAAATTAAAAGTTCTCAATAGCGGAAGCAACATTTGTGATAGCATCTCCTCGGCTTTTTCTTTCTTGGCGTCTCGCTTTCGTCTCTAGCATCCCTATCAGTAATTTGCCCGCATTGCAAGCCATGGACTGATTGTAATAACACTTTGGTGAATAGTGCAATCAGCCAGCGGCCTTGCATGATTTTCCCGAAGGATCACTCGCTACGTCATGGCAAAGAAAAAAAATTGAACGAGAGATTGTTAAAGACAATACTGTCTTTTAATACCCTGTAATTTTATATATATATATTTTTAAATGAAAAAAACGCCTTGGTCGTTAAAAAAAAAAGGAAAAAGGAAACAAAAACGCCTTAGTCACGCCATGGTCGTGTTTTTGATGAAAAAAAAAGCCTTTCTTTCATGGTCGTTTAAAAAAAAAAAAAGCAAACAAAAACGCCTTACTATATACATGGTCGTGTTTTTTAATGAAAAAAAATTAAAAAAGGAAACAAAAACGCCTTACTATATATACATGGTCGTTTAAAAAAAAAATAAAAATGGCCGTGTTTTTATATGGAAAAAAAAGCCTTACTCTACATGGTTGTTTAAAAAATAAAAAATAAAGGAAACAAAAACGCCTTACTATATACATGGTCGTGTTTTTGATGAAAAAGCGCCTTTCTTTCATGGTCGTTAAAAAAAAAAAAAAAAAGGAAACAAAAACGCCTTACTATATACATGGTCGTGTTTTTTAATGAAAAAAAAATTAAAAAAGGAAACAAAAACGCCTTACTATACATGGTCGTTTAAAAAAAAAAGAAATGGTCGTGTTTTTGATGAAAAAACGCCTTTCTTTAATGGTCGTTTAAAAAAAAAAAAAAAAGGAAACAAAAACGCCTTACTATACATGGTCGTTAAAAAAAAAAAATGGCCGTGTTTTTATATGGAAAAAAAGCCTTACTCTACATGGTCGTTTAAAAAAAAAAAAAAAGGAAACAAAAACGCCTTACTATACATGGTCGTGTTTTTGATGAAAAAACGCCTTTCTTTCATGGTCGTTTAAAAAAAAAAAAAGGAAACAAGAACGCCTTACTATATATACATGGTCGTTAAAAAAAAAATTAAAAAATGGCCGTGTTTTTATATGGAAAAAAAAGCCTTACTCTACATGGTCGTGTTTTTTTATGAAAAAAACGCCTTACTATACATGGTCGTTTGAAAAAAAAAATTAAAAAATGGCCGTGTTTTTATATGGGGAAAAAAAGCCTTACTCTACATGGTCATGTTTTTTTATGAAAAAAACGCCTTACGTTTAAAAATAATAATAAAAAAATGGCCGTGTTTTTATATGGGGAAAAAAGCCTTACTCTACATGGTCGTTTAAAAAAAATAAAAAAGGAAACAAAAAAGCCTTACTATACATGGTTGCGTTTGTTCCTTGGGAAATCAAATCCCTTTTTGTTTCTACCTCCTGCAGACTTGCCTGGCCTCCCTGTTTCCCGCATTTGGGTCCTTACCTCCCTGAACGTAACAGAATGAACCAACCGAGCCAGGAGCCAGCAGGAAGCTCCTGGTCCAGCGGCGCATGGCCTGCTGCTGTCCTCTAAGAAGAGTAACAATAAATACACAGTCAAATGTTTGTTTACCACGACTCATTTTGGCTTCATGCATAACCACGCCACTTATTCTCGTGTACCTATATACACGCTGTCGTTGAAAATCGGGCCAGTGTTCCACAGCCAAAGCATCACGCTCATCCAAACGGACTCATTATTGTGAGACGCGCATGTGTGCGTGCGTGCGTGAGTGTGAGAGAGTCTGACGTCGCGGGCGTGTCATTCTGCAACAGGGCGACCTCATTCTGTCATCGTGCCAGAGCGGCCGCCTCACAAGCAACGCTGTCACCGCTGCTCACTCATGCCGGCACAAAACACACAAAGACACGCGGTATACAACTCATGGTCGCTGTGGGTAAAATATACTGTGAGCAGACAATACAAACGTTTATACACAAGTTGGTGTGTGTAATCTGAACGACTGCGCGGTGAGATTATTATTAAAACGAGATAAACACACTGGCAGTCTTTAATCCCAATTGTTGAAGTTCTCAACCATGTATAGTAAGGCTTTTTTTTTTTTCATTAAAAACACGACCATGTCCATTGTCCTAAAGACAAAAGATATTGTCCTAAATACATTTTGCAAAAGTCTTGAAATAGCTTGCGAGCATAAGAACATTTCCAAAACAGATGCACAAGAATCTCTGATTGGGAGCCACAGAAGGAACAGTTTAGATCCATATCATAACCAAATGTAACAAAAAAGGAAAACAACGATGAATAATTTTGAAAGTTCCTTTACCATGTTCACTAAAAAGAATTTTTGAGGCAAGGTCCAAATATTTTCCCCAGCATAAATTATTTTAGCTAGTTAGTTGTGTAGTTTGAAATCCTACTTAAAAACCCGAACTAAAGTTTAAAACCCTACTTTGAAATCTTAGCTAATAGTAAGACGTTTAAAAAAACAAATAAAGAAAACATGTATAGCAAGGCTTATTTTTTTTCATAAAAAAAAAAAAAGTAGCGACCAGGCGTTTTTTGTCCTGTTTTTTTTCATCGACCGATCATGTTTAGCAAAGGCGTTTTTTCTTTTCTTTAAAAAAACGAGCATGTATAGAAAGGTGTATTTTTCGATACACGGTGAGTGAGCTGACACGGGTTCCACGTGTTGTAGGACTGTTTCCAGGTGAATTCATGCGCACGATTCGCCGCTCTGGTCTTTGCGGAAGTGTCGGGACACGAGACACGTCTCCATCCAAGCACTTGGTTTGGAAATAGAGAAGATTTCAAATCTGACGTTTATGTGAAGAAATGAGACAGGAACAAAGCTTGTCTGATTGGGGACAAGACTAAAGTGATGAAAAGGCCAAACGTATGGAACACCAAAATTGAAATACAGCTAGAATTTTTAATATTATGGAAACACTAATAACAGTTTGATTGTCAATGTTTTATTTTCTTTTAAATGAAAAGAGAACATATCACGAGGCACGCCTGACCATTTCGCCACCCGGAGTGTTCATGTATGTTGGATTCGTTTTGGATTCCCAGAATTTTCGCACTGAAAGCATTTCGCACACTGACCAGCAGATGGCGACAGTGTGGCGCCTGAAGACGATCTGAAACGTATTTCCAGCCTAAAAATGCCCCAACCGCTAATTACACACGTAAAGGACATTGTTGGTAACGATCCTAACAATTCAATTAATAAAAAATAACTTTGGTTGTGATTGACTTTTATTTTTGTGTCAGGAAAAGAGGAAAGCAACCCTTTTGCAGTCCTGATGACAGGCCAGTAGGCGGCGCTAGTGTGCAAAAGCGGAAGTTGGCGATGACGTCAGGCCTGCAGCTTATAAAGCCACAGGTGTGCGTCGATTGGATTGTTTGTTCACCATTTACGGCAAGATGGCGGCCGCACTCGTGGACTTCTGTTTGGTTGGTGAGCGAGCGCACGAGTGAATGTTTTTGGCGTTTGTTGTCCTTTCTCATGATGACATTTGTCTTCTTGCAGGATTTACACACTTGAGGGACTCCAAAGCGGTTGCGGTTTGAGCACCTCACATCACAATTCGCTTCACTTTGTTTCGTTTAGCACGACGTCCTTGCTTTTTGTTTTGGGCCATTTTTGTTTTGGTTCGATTTTCATGCTGGCCATCATTTATTTTCTTCATTTGGTTGTTTTATTTATGTTGCTAACAGAAGTTAGCAGAAGTTAGATGGATTTGATGCGGGGACATTTCTTTTGATTGTTTGCTTGCAGCTCATTAAGAGACAGGTGCGCGCGGGTCGTCACGAATGGATTCATCAGCATGTGCGGCAAGATGGCGACCGCACGGGATGAAAGACTGGACAAAAGTAAGTTCCAAAGTAGATACTAGACACGCCAACGAACAAGCTTTTTGACTGATGAGGCGTGTGAATTTAGTGCTTATAAAAAAGGATGATGTATTTTTTTCCCTTTTTTGTTTCTGCTGTGTTGCGGTCTTCAAATGGGCAGAGATGAGCAGCATGGAGCCGCTGGAGCTGGACGGACCCCATCGGTGAGCCTGCACTTGACTTGAACCTCCATGTTTGCCCTTGGCCATGTATTAATATTATTATTATAAAATATCTATTTTGTGACAAAATGATTCAATCACTCAGCCACGTCTGTACTAGGTGAGTATAGTGCAACACTCTTTTGGAATAAAATATCAGATGTGAAATATAGCTTGACACAAGGTTTTTGCAGCCATCTACAGGTATCTTTGCCCAGAAGGCAAATATTGTTTCACATGATTTATTTCTCTTTTTTTTTTTCATCTCTTTCTGGAGAGCTCAGTATAGTTAATTTGGTAATTTTACCGATTTGACATGTCATCATCATTATTGCTCTCTCTCTCTTTAGTTATTTTTTTGAAATTATTATTATTCACATGATTTGCCTTGTTTGGCAACTGTCTTTTTCACATCCCATCAGATTCTCTTTTTTATTTAAGTCAGAAAATGGCCACTTGAGAATCTTTTTCTTTTTATAATTTTTTTTTTCTGGAGATGTCATTATTGTTCGTTCGGTAAGTTTACCGATTTGACATGTCATCATTGCGCTCTTTATTTTATTTTTTTAATAATTTTTTTTATTTCACATGGTTTGCCTTGTTTGGCAACTGTCTTCTTCATGTCCCATCAGATTCTCTTTTCTATTTAAGTCTGAAAATGGCCACTTGAGAATATTTTTTCTTTAGTTTTCTTTTTATAATCTTTTTTTCTGGAGAGCTCATTATTGTTCATTCGGTAATTTTACCGATTTGACATGTCATCATTATTGCTCTCTCTCTCTCTCTCTCTCTCATTTTATTTGTTTAAATTATTATTATTCACATGATTTGCCTTGTTTGGCAACTGTCTTCTTCACGTCCCATCAGATTCTCTGTTCTATTGAAGTCTGAAAATGGCCACTTGAGAATCTTCTTCTTTTCTTTTTATAATGTTTTTTTCTGGGGAGCTCATTATGGTTCATTTGGTAATTTTACAGATTTGACATGTCATAGTCATCATTATTTCTCTCTCGCGCGCTCTCTTATTTTATATTTTTTTAATTATTATTATTCACATGATTTGCCTTGTTTGGCAACTGTCTTCTTCACGTCCCATCAGATTGTCTTTTCAATTTAAGCCTCAAGATGGCCACCACTTGAGAATCTTCCAGCACTTTGTCTGCAACCAAACTGAGATTTGGGGGCATGCTTGGACTTGTCTCCCAAGCTTCCGCTTTATCATCACTTGACTGTATCCAATTTCCACTCACCAGCTCCTAATTGTATTGACGGTACCTTGCGGACGACTTTCACCTCGCTCGGGGTTTATTGTCTGTAAGGTGCACTTTTTTTTTTTTTTTTTTTTTTTTTTTAACAGGCCCGTGAGAAGAACATTCCACGACCTTTTGCGGTTTACCCGCCCGGGTTGCGAGTGGACCGGTCTTGTACTTTGAAGTCTTTAGGGGGCGCCTATGATGCTAGCGCGGAAGGCTCGAGCTCACACTGAGCACCTTTTTATCGTCTGGGTTGAAAGTTGAGTAAATCCCTCCGTGAAATTGTATCGCAGTTGCTCTGCTGTCATCCGGGGATTTTCTGGCATCTTTTGCTTGGGATATCAAAGCAATCACCGACGGCATCCTCTCTTTCCAGTGTGCCTTTTTCAACGTGTCGATTATGCCTCCAGTTGTGTCTCTAGAAATGTTTATTTGCTATCTTTTTATGTTCATATCGTTGCCTATGAAGGCAAATGACCATGACTTGACCATTTTGTAAAGACACCGTCGACTGTCTGGAAGGAGAAGAAGAAATACCACATTTCTTTGACATCGGCTTAATTGTTGACCGCCGAGGTTCTGTTGACACATCCAGGTGCTTTCATCCCATGAATAAAATGAATTTCTAGGCTAAGGGTTGGTGAGGAAATACCAAAAAGGACATGGCCTGATCTATCACATAATTTTCTTTTGTGTATTTGAGTGGTTATTATTTGATGTGATTATAAACAAAAAGTCCAACATGCTAAAATAGTTATCAGCAGATGGGGCTAGAATAATAGAAACCACAGCTGTATATTCATGTATTTAACTGATTTGTATATTTTTGAAATGGTCTAAACAAATTTTTGAACACAGGAAGCACGGCAGCGTTTTAATAGTCAATTTCATAATTGTTCCAAAAATGTACCACTAACAGAAACTCATTTGTTATTTCTCAGATTTTAGTTACTTGAGTGTAGTTTGATATTGTACATTGCCTTATTTGTATTTTTTTCAAATGGAATTGTGTAAAATGTGGCACTCTTCTTAAGTATGCTATCTGTGTAACAAAGTGAGAATTTGTTCACGTGATGTGTGTTGCAGGGCAGATGTGTCGATGAAGAACTAGCAACCAGCATCCAACTAATCTGGGCTTTGTGTTACGCTGCGGATGAAGAACCCCAGATGAGACGAGACGAGGTAACACTAGATCACATGACAAAAAAAAACACCTTCCTTTCCTACATTTGTCCTGGCTCCATTCCCTGCGTTGACGGGTGGAAGGGCATCGCCGGCTGGCTGGCAAGCGGGCCGGTCGCTTTTTTTTTTTTGCGGCTGGCCTGTTTGCCAGTCAGTCGGCGGTGCCTATTCCACCCGTCGCCACATGGGGAATGGAGCTAGCTAAGCTAGTTTAGCTAAGCTAACTAGCCTAGCTAAGCTAAGCTAACTAGCCTAGCTTTGCTAAGCTAGTTAGCGTAGCCTTGCTAAGCTAGTTAGCCCAGCTAAGCTAGCCCAGTTGCGGAGTAAATGGGGGACAGGAGGTTTTAACCTACTGTGTAGGGTTTTATTTTGTTCCTGTGATCCTGTGTTACTACAACTACTGTAATTTGTTTCCGTCATGTTTGTTGCAGGGCAAATGGTGGAGATCAAGAAGCTACCACCACCGGACAAATGAGGATATTTTACGTTGCGGATGAAGAACCCCAGATGAGACATGAGACCAGGTAACACTAGTTCACATGACAAAAAAAAACAATCCTTCCTTCCTTACATTAGTCCTGGTTCCATTCCCTGTGTTGACGGGCGGAGAGGCATCGCTGGCTGGCTGGTAAACGGGCCAGTCGCCGCCGCCGCTCTCGCACTATCCTTGCGTCTGGCTTGTTTGCCAGTCAGTCAGCGGTGCCTATTCCACCAGTCTCCACACGGGGAATGGAGCTAGGCTAGCTAGCCTGCCGCCTAGTCGCGGAGTAAATGGGGGATGGGAGTTTTTAACCTGCAAATGTGTAGTGTTTAATTTTGTTCTTGTGATCTGTGTTGCAGGGCAGATGTGCCGATCAAGAACGAGCGACCGGCGTCAAACTAATGTGGGTTTTGTTTTACGTTACGGATGATGAGCCGGCTGACACATGAGACCAGGTAACACTACAGTTGCAGGCTAAATTGGGAATGGGTAACGACCTACTAATGTGTGTTGTTTAATTTTGTTCCTGTGATCTGTGTTGCAGGGCAAATGGGTCGAGATGAAGAAGCTACCACCACCAGACAAATGAGGATATTTTACATTGCGGATGATGAACCCCAGATGAGACACCAGACCAGGTAACACTACAGATGCGGGCAAAATTGGGAATGGGTAATAACGTACTAATGTGTAGTGTTTAATTTTGTTCCTATGATCTGTGTTACAGGGCAAATGGGTCGAGATCAAGAAGTTACCAGCGTCAAACTAATCTTCCAAGCCCAGCTGGTCAAGCGCCCTACAGCTTCCAAAAACAACTAGTAAAGTGTTGCGAGCCAAGCAATAGGTGACAAGTGACGGCAGGCAGAATCGAGTAGTCCTTTGGGCCCCCCCCGCATGGCAGTAAAATGTTGGCCTCTTGTAAGGTGAGACTCAAGTCATGCAATGGGCATTTGCTGAGTAATTTTTTAGATTTAATTTAATTAGCTTTCATTAAAAAAAAAATTTTATGGGTTAGCCTAGAGCTGAGAGTTTGGCCAACTCTGTTTTAGCAGGGTAACAAGATGGCATCCATGTCATGCGACCAGCAGATGAGTACTACTTGTCACTTATGAGCATGGAGTACTACGCTGTGATTGGTCAATTGTTGGTCACATAACATATGGAGACCATCTTGTTACCCTGTGGTTAAAGTTAGCCAATCTCTCCATCAACGGCGCTGCGTTGGCCCAGTCAGTAATTCTGCCTGTTTGTGTCTCGTGATATATCTGTGAATGATTCTTTGAGTGAAATACAATAAAAGTAACATATATAATTATGACTGTGTTGAGAAGTTTGACTATACAGTAATTGAATGACTTTTAGAGCCCAGTCTGTTGGTTAATTAGTTTTTGATATTTGAGTCACTGCGGTGAACCCTTCAATATAACAATACTAAATGTAAACACACAGGCAAGGGCAAATGTATTCATACCCGCAGCAAATCTTGCTATAAAGTAGGAAAGCTTTTATATAAAGTTGCTCCCAAATCAACAGATGTTATATTTGTAAAACTAATTTTTCATTCGTTTTAAAGGAACAATGCAAACTACATAAAAGACCGGAGCATCCCTTAAAGTAAATTGTAGTGTCTACATTGTAAAGGGGAGCAAAAAATAAAATGGGAGTTAGGTCATGTAATACAATAAAGCATTGTGGGCCCATAGCATGTTAAAGTCCTCAGTCCGGAGGGTTCCAATCTTTTCATGTTTTATTTATTACCATTCTCAATGGTAAATATTTTCTCATGTCGGGTTGCAATAAAATTTCCAGTTCACTTCTCCTTTATATATCAATACAACATTGTTATATTAATGTGGTATACTTAAATCATGTAGCCATTTTCAGCAGTAAGGTATTTAGTCCAGAAAGAATAAAATATTTTATTTCTAGTCATCTTTATGTAGCGCTTTCAAAATGCTGTACTTGTACAATGTTTCAAAACACAACTTGCTGTCTACTGCAGATGACCTTGTGCGCGTGGCCAGAAAAACACACAGCTCCCCGGAAGTCTGGGTTTGGTCATGTGACTGTAGTGAACGGCCCCACGATCGGTGTTTTCCTGAGCAAGTGCGATGCCAATCACCAGCCGTCAAATTGTGTTTAAAGGTATTCATAGTAAATGAAGACAATAGTTCACAACATAGACAAAATGTAATAGTACAGTTAACTGTAGAAAAAAAAAAAAGACCAGATTTACATCCACTTAATAGAAACTGTAAATGTGCTTTGTTTAGGAAGCCTTTTGCTAATGCTAAAGTCAACAGCGTATCCAAAGTGATGGGCTGGTATTTGGCACCCAGATTAATTGTGTTGATGCTTTGTGTTTTCTTCTGTCTGAGCTGATAGGTGCCGGTTGACTCCCATCAGCAGTGGCCAACCGGAAATGAAAGGCAAAAGCTGGGTTCTTCTCTCACCTGCCAAAGTGCAGGTAAATTTGTCATCACCTTACAAAAATGATAGCAGGATTGAATGTTTAAATGCAGAGTAGCTGCATGTGAAAGTGTCATTTACTATTTTTTTTTTCCCCCCCTCCCATAGAAAAGTGGCCTGGTGATTCCAGCATCTGCATTTGGGGCACAAGAATGATGGAAGAGCCACGCAAAGGAGTGGAGAAAGCAGTGTTGAGACATGTGTTGTTAGCTTGGAACAAAGTGCTACTTGCCAGCTAAGTGAAAGAAGAAAGATGTCTGTTACATGGATGTTTATTTAGTAAAGTTCTTCACTAGATGTTAACAAAATAGAACATGATGTTAGCATCTAGTGAAGAACTTTACTAAATAAACATCCATGTAACAGACATCTTTCTTCTTTCACTTAGCTGGCAAGTAGCACTTTGTTCAAAACTATTTAAGCTGTGAAATCCTTCAACATGTAACAAAGCTCTTGAATAAACATGTGCTGAAAAGCATTTATACTGTCAACTTGTGAGATGGAAATTATTCACACCAATGGTCATTTGGATTAAAAACCTCAGTCAATGCTATTCAAAACACTATCCAAAGGGTAAAATTGGAAATTCATCAGGTACTAAATCCTGCCTTATACAGAATGGGCATACTACTCATAAAAACTAGTCCAATGGATAGTACTTATGGTTTTTCCATTTTGAATATACCCTGTGACACTCCTATAGTGCGCATGGGAGACACCAGGGAGGGTGGGCGGGCGTTATCGATCGTGACACTCCTATAGTGCGCATGGGAGACACCAGGGAGGGTGGGCGGGCGTTATCGATCGTGACACTCCTATAGTGCGCATGGGAGACACCAGGGAGGGTGGGCGGGCGTTATCGATCGTGACACTCCTATAGTGCGCATGGGAGACACCAGGGAGGGTGGGCGGGCGTTATCGATCGTGACACTCCTATAGTGCGCATGGGAGACACCAGGGAGGGAGGGTGGGCGGGCGTTATCGATCGTGACACTCCTATAGTGCGCATGGGAGACACCAGGGAGGGAGGGTGGGCGGGCGTTATCGATCGTGACACTCCTATAGTGCGCATGGGAGACACCAGGGAGGGAGGGTGGGCGGGCGTTATCGATCGTGACACTCCTATAGTGCGCATGGGAGACACCAGGGAGGGAGGGTGGGCGGGCGTTATCGATCGTGACACTCCTATAGTGCGCATGGGAGACACCAGGGAGGGAGGGTGGGCGGGCGTTATCGATCGTGACACTCCTATAGTGCGCATGGGAGACACCAGGGAGGGAGGGTGGGCGGGCGTTATCGATCGTGACACTCCTATAGTGCGCATGGGAGACACCAGGGAGGGAGGGTGGGCGGGCGTTATCGATCGTGACACTCCTATAGTGCGCATGGGAGACACCAGGGAGGGAGGGTGGGCGGGCGTTATCGATCGTGACACTCCTATAGTGCGCATGGGAGACACCAGGGAGGGAGGGTGGGCGGGCGTTATCGATCGTGACACTCCTATAGTGCGCATGGGAGACACCAGGGAGGGAGGGTGGGCGGGCGTTATCGATCGTGACACTCCTATAGTGCGCATGGGAGACACCAGGGAGGGAGGGTGGGCGGGCGTTATCGATCGTGACACTCCTATAGTGCGCATGGGAGACACCAGGGAGGGAGGGTGGGCGGGCGTTATCGATCGTGACACTCCTATAGTGCGCATGGGAGACACCAGGGAGGGAGGGTGGGCGGGCGTTATCGATCGTGACACTCCTATAGTGCGCATGGGAGACACCAGGGAGGGAGGGTGGGCGGGCGTTATCGATCGTGACACTCCTATAGTGCGCATGGGAGACACCAGGGAGGGAGGGTGGGCGGGCGTTATCGATCGTGACACTCCTATAGTGCGCATGGGAGACACCAGGGAGGGTGGGCGGGCGTTATCGATCGTGACACTCCTATAGTGCGCATGGGAGACACCAGGGAGGGTGGGCGGGCGTTATCGATCGTGACACTCCTATAGTGCGCATGGGAGACACCAGGGAGGGTGGGCGGGCGTTATCGATCGTGACACTCCTATAGTGCGCATGGGAGACACCAGGGAGGGTGGGTGGGCGTTATCGATCGTGACACTCGTACAGTACGCATGGGAGACACCTGGGTGGGTGGGTATTCATTATCGATCGTGACACTCCTATAGTGCGCATGGGAGACACCAGGGAGGGAGGGTGGGTGGGTATTCATTATCGATCGTGACACTCCTATAGTGCGCATGGGAGACACCAGGGAGGGAGGGTGGGTGGGTATTCATTATCGATCGTGACACTCCTATAGTACGCATGGGAGACACCAGGGAGGGAGGGTGGGTGGGTATTCATTATCGATCGTGACACTCGTACAGTACGCATGGGAGACACCAGGGTGGGTGGGCGGGCGTTATCGATCGTGACACTCCTATAGTGCGCATGGGAGACACCAGGGAGGGTGGATGGGCGTTATAGATCGTGACACTCATACAGTACGCATGGGAGACACCAGGGTGGGCGGGCGTTATCGATCGTGACACTCGTACAGTACGCATGGGAGACACCAGGGAGGGTGGATGGGCGTTATAGATCGTGACACTCGTACAGTACGCATGGGAGACACCAGGGTGGGTGGGCGGGCGTTATCGATCGTGACACTCGTACAGTGCGCATGGGAGACACCAGGGTGGGTGGTCACTTCGGGGCAGTTAAATTGTAGCAATCCTACAATATAGTACACATGGTCTTCATACAAAAATGAAACAGGAAAAAAGACACGCCACATGATGTATTTCTTAGGCATATATTGCAGCTGGTGCCAGAAGACATTCTGGAAGCCCACTAGCCGCATGAGAATCCTCTTGTTGGGCTTCTGGTTCAACAAGTTGCCAATCACACACCAACAGGGGGCCGGTCTGATCCAAACAACAAAATGCATTCGATATTAGACTGGGTGCAATTTCCACTGAAATGCTTATCAACGCCATTTTAGGATAAATTATGTTGACATTTAAAGAACACTTTGCCCCAGGAAATGTCAGGTATTATGCGCAAGTTATTTCTCATCCAAATCACAATAACATTGTTGCAGAATAATTCTTGCTCCTGCTCACCTGGTGGCAGCGGGGTCCGCGATGGTGGCCATCACCTTGTGTGTCAGCTCCATGGGGATGTCGCCCACCACATCTCCTCTTGGGGGAGGGGCTCCAAGGGCTTGCACTTCTCAGCTGCAGCCAGAAAAAAAAAAAAAGAGAAGAGGAACAATGCATGGCAACACATCAGCCAAATGACTTCAAGGGTGCTCAATTTGATGACATACCGGACCTTGGCTCGAGGACTGTTTGCTGGCAGGACTGATGGCGCCACTCAAGAGGTCTGCGCATGACGCTGGGCTGATGCTGCAGCGCAGAGGTCTGGCCACCAGGGGCGCTCTGACAGCTAAAGAAATGAGGTACAACAAGTAGTCGCATATTTGCTAATACATTCCAACTTGTAGGCTAAATGCTAACAACATTCTTTCCAATGGTGCCATCATGAGGTACTGACTAGCTTACATTATACCAATATGTTTGAAAATGACGGGGGGGGGGGCTCTGGCTGTACACTTCCTCCTCCAGCATGTACAAAAACCTGACAAAGCAGCGTGCCAACCCACGTTGGCCAAACAGACGTGGAAGCAGGCCAGCAGACCACAGCGTGTGCACCAAAAATTAAGTAGGCTGGGCTGGTGTCACGTGACTACCTGCTCGATGCTGGGCCTCTCGAAGGGCGGACTCTCCTGTGCTTCCAGCGTGCTCTTGCCCATCTGGAGGATGCTTTTCCGCAGGAGCTGACAGACAAACACGCACAAAAACATAATTTAGCCCTTGAAAATATTTGCTACTTTTTTTTTTCATTAAATGCCTAATAATTCTAAGCAGGCAAAATTACTACAGCTTTGTCACTTTATGACTTTCTCATGTAAATTTTAATACTTCTTGGACAATCTGCATTTTCCCCCTCAAATATAACAAAATACTCCTGGGGGGGGGGACATGGCTTTTTCTCCAGTCAAAAATTTTTCTATGGATGAAGTGTTTTTTTGCTTGGGAACATTTGCCTACTGCTTTTCTTGGAGGAATATTACAAAATTTACCAACAGCAAAAACTCTGACTTTCTTCACTGGCTGTATTCTTGTATAAATCACACTTTTTTAATAACATTACGGATTTCTAAGCAAATAAATAATACATATATATACACACATATATACATACACATATACATATATATACACATATATATATATACATACACATATACATATATACACATATACACATATACACATATACACATATACACATAAATATACACATATATATACACATAAATATACACATATATATACACATATATATACACATATATATACACATATATATACACATATACACATATATATATATATATACACATATATATATATATATATATATATATACACACACACACATTTA
Organism: Vanacampus margaritifer; assembly: GCF_051991255.1. Classification (NCBI taxonomy): domain Eukaryota; kingdom Metazoa; phylum Chordata; class Actinopteri; order Syngnathiformes; family Syngnathidae; genus Vanacampus; species Vanacampus margaritifer. The sequence goes on along the minus strand of NC_135448.1, from coordinate 15,226,862 downwards.
TATGGTATAGACTGACAAATTTCAGACACAGGCCTGCTGGTGGTTTAGGTTGACACACCTTTGAAAAGGATTTAGAATGATGGGAGTGGCTGCAGGATAGCAAAATAAAAGACCATTGCCAACTGCATCTACTTTTAAGCAGTTACGTGACTTTATTCACTATATACTTTTTTCCTAATAACACTGATGAACATCAAGCATTTTTCCACGATAGACTCTTACTTTGAGAGCGAGAAGTAGACCTGCTTGGTGTCAGCATCCACCTCCTTGTGCGCGCACGTGTACAGGTACGCCGCGTCCAGCACCATGCCCATCTCGTCCTCAGGGGGGGGCACTCCAGATGGCTCACGTGATCCCCTACCAAGCAAAGCATCAATCAAACGTGGTCACGTGACATTGATGCGCAAGGTGAGGCTCTCGCACCCAAAGCGTGGAACCAGCTGCAGCAGGGCTGGCACAGGTTGCCAGCGGCGGACTGCTGCTCGCAGGCGTGGCTCACGGGTTCTGACTCTTCCAGTCATTGCACTTGCACGCCCTCCACCTGCTGGCCAAAAAAAACAAAACATGCCACACTCATGAAATATACAAGCAGTTAGTCGACCCCCCGCATACTCACACTTGGGCAGCGAAGGACACTCTTATTCACATATTTTAGTTGTCCTACATTTTGGGGGGGGGAGGGGAGGCGCTTTATTCTCATATTTGTATTCTCTAAATGCTCCCATTTTTGGTGCAAAACATATTGAGCATTCATTGGCATTTTTTAAAATTAATTTTTGGGTAAAAACAAAAACCATGCATTCCAATGGGCATCACCGGCAGGATTACTTTTTTTTCTTCTTAAATAAATTACTACATTTTCAGACATTCTTTTTCTCGGATAAACACTTCATTTCATTGGATAAACTCAGATTTGTCAGTTCTTCCGGAAAAATATACATAAAATGACAACTCCATTTCAATTGCAATGTTTTGGGATAAATACACTTCTTTTTCTTGAAAAAAAATGCAGATAACTGTGCATGGTTTTTTTTTCCCATTACTTTTTCAAGAATGAAACTAATTTATTTTTGGGGTGACGTTTTCTCTCAAATAAAAACTACTCCTAATCCTTACATTTCTTTTGTTTTTAAATAATACAATAATTACAAATTGTCTGTAGGAAATAAACATTGCTCTTGTCAAATTATTTACTTTACTCTAGTAAAAATTTTGCCCTAAATATTATATAATTTCATTTCATTGTTATGTTCCAACTTTTCCTCCTTCTATTTTTTTTCTTTAATTAAATGCAAATCTTTCACCATTAAAATATTACAAAGTGTAGAGAAATAAAAAGTATTTCAAACCTTGGGCTAAAAGATAGTGGAAGTAAGCAACTTGATTTCAAGGGGAATCCATTCACTTCAAAATGCAAACCTGTGGACAAGTTGAAAGAAAGTTAGGAGTTCATTGTCACTGAAGTTGTAAATTTACAAACGCTGGCAACTTACCTTCTGCCAAACGGTGCTTTTCTCCAGATGCTGGAAAGGGGAAAAAAAGCACTTCGTGTTACTCAAGATCTTCCGTTTCAAAGTACCGTTTGGCGTTTAGTAACAAAATTTTAACAAATAAGTACTTCACTTACCGCGAGCGTTTATTTCCAAACATGTCAAATAAATGCGTTGGTGTCATTTTAGCACACGCTTGACGTTGCTTGACCACGATCGAGCAAACCTTTTAGCTAGCATGCTAGCAAGGTGTTTGCATGCTGAAAAGGTGACCATGTTAAAAGTTACAACTACGACTGTAACAAGAATCTTCAAACACATCTCTTGTCAAACCTTTTGGTCATCTTGTCGAGATGAGTTGCGAACAGCAGGCGGAAGACGTCGACGTGATGCTGGCGAAGAAAGAAAGGTCGCTCGTTCAATTAGTCACAGCTTAAATAGGTTTGCGGTAACGACGTCATCACGTGGTGTGTTTTTTCCCCAAAAGCTTTATTTAACCAAGAGACCAAACAAAATGTAGTTCAACTGCATTTCTACCGGAAATCCCCAGTGTGACGCCGTATCCGCATGGACCTAATTGGACATTAATAACGATATCAAATAAATGCCTTTCATTGAAGCAACCACTGGAAAAAAAAAAATAAAACCTTTATTGCATAATACTTCAAAAATGCCTTCAGCCATGTGTGGTTAGTATCCACTTTACATACGTCATAAAAAAAAAAATATTGTTAATACTGCCATTTCAGCCTGACCGCCAAACCCATTCGTAACATCACATGACAAACATTAATCATCTGACGTCATCGGGAAGGTTAAGGTTTCCTGCCATCCGCAAGTTCCGCCTGACACGCCTCCGCATCAGTTCACGAGCACGGAAGCGTCATCAACTTCCTCGCTGTGGCGGCCAATTAAACCCCCCCCCCAAATCATCAATTGTGTCAGATGGGGGCCGGCGAGTCTGCTGGGCGGACATCCTTAAAGCAGTGACACATACTTTACCGGTTATATACATTACATCATGATTTTGTTGTTGTTTTCATGAACTTGCTTGAAAAGAGCCAGAAATGCAACACTCTATGCATTTCCAATGTTTACACATGATATAACTCGCCCGGGATTTTTTCACCAACTCCCATTTCACAGACAGGGATATGCTATAAAAACAGTCAATATTGAACAAAGTAGTTAATAACAATTAAAAACAACACTTTATATACTTCATCCGCTCTAACATAAGGCACGCCTTTGCGATCAAATTCAAATGCTACAACTACTACTGAGATATTAATTTCATGTGTTTTTACTGGATGTATCACAATATATTTTTGCTCAAGCATTATTGTATATAATGGCAGCATTGATTTTTTTTTTTTTTATCAGGCTCTTGAATTGTGCAAGTAATTCCTAATGTCAAGGCCAATGGTTAACGCCATTGCTGTATTCGTTTGTTTATAGTGTTAGGAAGATTTGTTTTCAACATATCTTAAGTTGTTTGCTGATAAAACAAATTATTTAGTACAACTACCTAAAGACAACACAGTTTAGGCTACACATTAGAGCTATTTCATTGTTAAAACATGACTTTGGTAGACTTGTTACTATTCTGCTGCATGTCTCGACATCTTTCTCTCAGTCTGAAAATATTACTGGGTATGAATATTTACAACAACAACATCTCAAAACTATGGATCAAAATCAAGTCCAGCCCAGGACACAAATGGAGCCACAGCTTGTAACTTTTTCACCACAATGGCCAGCTGTCATCAGGTTCTTCCACCTTGCGGCACCCCTGCAACACACAAAATGTCATCATAGCAGCCAACATTTTCTGGAATACTCACTAGGGTTTCCAATTAGGGTTTTACCTTAGGAATAGGGTTTTACATTAGGGGTGGGGTTTCAAACTAGGGTTTTACATTAGGGTTAGGGTTTCAAATTAGGGCTTTACATTAGGGTTTCATATTAGGTTTAGGGTTTCAAAATAGGGTTTTACATTACTGTTAGGGTTTCAAACTAGGCTTTCCAATTGGGATTAGGGTTTCATATTAGGGTTAGGGTTTCAAAATAGGGTTTTACATTACTGTTAGGGTTTCAAATTAGGGTTTCAAATTGGGATTAGGGTTTCTAACTAGGGTTTTACATTAGGGTTAGGGTTTCAAACTAGAGTTTTACATTAGGGTTACGTTTCAAATTAGGGCTTTACATTAGGGTTTCATATTAGGGTTAGGGTTTCAAAATAGGGTTTTACATTAGGGTTGGGGTTTCAAACTAGGGTTTTACATTAGGGTTAGGGTTTCATATTAGGGTTAGGGTTTCAAAATAGGGTTTCACATTACGGTTAGGGTTTCAAACTAGGGTTTCCAATTGGGATTAGGGTTTCACATTAGGGTTGGGGTTTCAAACTAGGGTTTTACATTAGGGTTATGGTTTCAAATTAGGGTAAGGGTTTCAAACTAGGCTTTTACATTAGGGTTGGGGTTTCAAAATAGGGTTTTACATTAGGGTTACGGTTTCAAACTAGGTTTTGTAAAACATTGGTGAGAACTCAGTGCATTTGTCTTTTCTTTTTAAGAGCTATTTAATCTTTAACATGAAGTAACTTGTGAAATTCTGCACTTTTTTAACACTGTAAAATACTACTTGACCCCAGTCTTCACAAATATATGAATTATTATTATTCTATTTATTACTGCTCAATTTTGGCGTGGACTGCCTTTCTGCGCAGTCTGGCGTTAGCGCCCTTCCCCTCCCAGCAGACTGAGGCTGGGGCCTTTTGAACATGAAGCAGTGACTAACGTAATGGCTGTGACACAGAGACGAGCCAAGGCACTCCATGTATCACCTCGGGGTGTCTTCAACCTCACATCTTCTCACGGCGCGGACAGTTAAGAGGCGTTGTCCGAGCTGCTCGGCTGTCACTGCACCTCGGGGTGTCCACTCGCAACAAGAAGGCGGTTATATATTTTCAGCGGGATTATTAATCTTTCCTGGAGCCCTTTGCCTTGATGTCTTCTCTCTCTGAGCTACACGGGAGGGGAGGGGGGGGGGTGGATGTGCTGGCCACCAGCCACGGCAGCGTGTTTGGTTGCGGTTCAGCGCGTTGCTCAAGGGTCACCTCGACGGTAGTCGGGAAGCAGACTACCAGTTGCGGTTTGTATTTATTCGCTGAGACCCTCTGCTTTCAAAACAAAAGCCCTTACAGATCATCTGCCAATTACGTTAATGTTTCAATGACTGCGATTTAACCGGCTGGTTTGTGGGTACATCTTCAGATGTGCTCACTCAGACACAAATGCGCAGTAATTCATACATTGTGGGTCCAGATGCTCACGTGAAGACTACAACCCCTTAAGCCACACTTAGGCTCTTTTCACACTGCACTTGCTCAGCGTGAAAGGGTTGTGCGGCGGCGCGGAAAGACGAAGAGCCCCTTGGTGGCCAGCGCGCCCTTACGTATTTGGGAGTACGGACATAGTAACCTGCCAAATGAAAACGGAGGCTTTTATGGCTGGTTTAGATGAGAAGTAGAGTGCGCCTCAAAAATATCTTCCATTGTTGGAAAAAGAAAGCCTTTTCAGATTTTTCAAACAGAGGAAGTGAGCAGCATAAAAGGCCAGCGTTGTTTTTTTTATTTTTTAAAGTAAAGTAAAAAGGCATTTTATATTCTGTTTTAAATCCAATGCACTCTTACTTATCACCAGGCACTATAACTGAAAATCCCACAATTGAACCCATTTTCAAAACTATTCGTCCCACTGGTTCCGTGCGCAATAAAAGCCTTATTTGGCCGTCACTAATACTCAGGGTGTGAAAATTAGCACGTTAATAGCGTAGTGCATTCTGTTACTTAATTATTTTCATCGTCACTTAACCTGTTCTCAATACGAAAAGAAAAATGGCTGTTGCCGTAACCAATGTTCAACAAGACACACTACTTCCATCTAGTGGCAGAAAAATGACCTCAGCACAAATCAATAATCCTTCTTCCAATACAGCACATCTTTTCAACTTCAATTTCTTGAAATTACTGTATTAATGAACTGCAAGACACAGCCATGTTTTTCTTAGGTTTACATATTTTCCCACTTTTATGTTAATTAACTAGTATGAAAATTTTTTAAAAAAAATGATTTTATTGTACATTTAGAACTAATATAAAATGTGTGATTAATTAGCAATTATTATTGAAAACATGCCATTATTTAAGGTTAAAATTTATATGTGTTTATATAATTTATAATTTGTACATCTACATATATGTTGCGTCTGAATTTACTTACTTCCTTAAGGACTCCAGTCTGATTGCTTCACCACCAGGCCATTGTGGGGGTGAGGGTAGCTGGGCCACGTGCGCTTTTGTCTTTTCTTTTACCTGCACGAAAGGTAAAATGTGAAATTACTTTAATAACGACTACACTGCAATAAAAAAAAAAAAAAATGCACATCAAGGGCTAACCCCCTTTAGAAAGTTAAGCAATCGTATTATGTTATCTACTATTTAAATGGCCCTGAAAAATATCCCAATCTGATAGCCACACATAGGCCTATTTTACAATCGGACCTGCATTTAGGTGACATTGTATTTGCTCCCAAAAACGTATAAATATGTTCAATTTTAAATGTTTTAAGTGTCCCAAAGACATAATATAATGTATATATATATATATATACATACACATATAAACCTACATACATATATATATTTATTTATATATATGTACGTATATTGCTACCCCTCGGTTAAAGAAAGAAAAGAGGGGGTCGGGGGGTGATATACTACTACTACTATTAATAATAATAATAATGGCTAAAACCTTACTAAAAATGAACTAATGAAAACCATGCCGCTTCTTTTATACATACAAGTATTGTATTTAAAAGTGTTCTCACTTTGAAATAAGATGTGTTCCTCTAAACGAAGAACACATTCGCTGCCTTCCGGGCTTCCTGCTCTCTGAATGTTGGATGAGCACGCACAGCAAGCTCTACATTTGCTCTTAAACCCAACACTTCCTGTCGGAAATGGCCCGCAGCAGCAGCAGGGAGCTGAGCACTTATGTGATCTTCAACATACAGATTGTGTCGGATTTACAGACGCTGTTCTTACATGAAAACACTTTGAGATGGCATGTGTGGAGGAAGACAAAGGAATGTAATGTTTTTTTTTTTTGTTTTTTTTTTAACCATTGTGGATCAGGTACTCTCTGTTCTGCGTGCTGTGGAAATCGCTCAAGGATGGCGGGTGGAAACGCATTTTAACCCTCCATGTCGAAATCCATCAATCCATTGAAGCCGCGGGCAAAGGCCAGCCTCCGCAGCTTCCACAAACATACATGACATGCGCACGTAAATACTGATATTCATGTTATTAGGTTACCTTTAGCTAGCTGCTAATACACCAACGTCGTCAATCAAACCAAATGTCATATTTAGCCAGCAAACCAAATTGTTGAATGGGTTCTCTCATTGGATTGTGCAGCCGCATCTCATATTCTGACGTTTGTGACTTGATCGTATTTCATCCCATCAAGTATGTAAAGTAGACGAGCGCAGCCCAAATCCATAAAGGTTTGCTACATACGTTGCATTAAGCGCCGTCTCAAATCTCCATTTAAAAAGACACCTGAAATACCTCCGAGTGTTGACGGTATTCCTCTTTCCTTCACTCTTTACAAAAAAAAAAAAATAATAATCTATTTGGAGAGTAAAGTGTTTGCACAGGCGATTAACTCCAGCTAATGATAATAAATTAGCGTTGCATCGCTCCACCTGCTCAACAAATGCACGTCTCCAGTGTCTCCGTATAACTCTGGGTAAATCTTTCACCCCATCTCCATTACTTTTTTTTAGCAAAGATAATGTGTTTGTTTAAGAGAGTGGAAAGTAGATAGGTTAATAGGGTGGAAAGTGTTAGAGATGCTTCAAACTTATTTAGACTCTCTTGTAAATGTTCATTAAAAGTAAAATAAATAAAATAAATAAAGAAATTATACAGTGGGGCGGGGGTGGGGTGGAGGCGTGGTTTTAAATATATGAGATTTATCTATGCCACGGGTCTAATGAATGGAGATAGCAAATTATGGTAGTCTTATCTATTCATTGCTCTAAATCAAATATGTTAAAATATTGAATGCAAACCCATTTACTGTACATGAACGCAACAGATACAAAGGCAAGTAGCTGACTGATTATCTCTCCGTGAATAATGATAGTTTTTTTTGGAAGCTGACGTCTTTGTCATGTGTAAAATATTAATTGGGAGGTCAAAATGGACTAGTGTGTCCATGATTTGACGTCTCTGTATACAATCCAATGTGGTTGTAACATAATAGTCTGGAGTGCACTGCTTATCTCGGCAGTCTCCACCAGTATGTGGTCTGAAGATCATGTCGTTACTAGCAATGGAGTTCTCAAGATTGGCATTGGTCTTAAGATCGCTTTTTAAGGGTCTTGGTCTCATCTCGGAATCAAAGGCATTTTTTACTCGGCCTTATCTCAGTCTTGGACGGGGTGGACCATGGATCTTTGAACAAGTCCTGTCACTGTCTTGACCTTGAAAAGTTTTGGTCCTGTCTTGGTTTTGACCTCCAAAAGACTTGGTTTCGTCTCTGTCTCTACATGCAAAACTCTTGGTTCCGTATCAGTCTCGACCACCAAAAGTCTTGGTCTTGTCACTGTCTCGACCTCCAAAAGTCTTGGTCCTTTCTCAGTTTTGACCTCCAAAAGTCTTGGTGACGTCTCAGTTTTAACCTCCAAAAGTCTTGGTTCCGTCTCAGTCTCGACCTCCAAAAGTCTTGCATTTGTCACTGTCTCGACCTCCAAAACTCTTGGTCCTGTCTTTGTTTTGACATCCACAAGTCTTGGTTCCATCTCAGTCTCCACCTCCAAAAGTCTTGCATTTGTCACTGTCTTGACCTCCAAAAGTCTTGGTCATGTCTTGGTTTTGACCTCCAAAAGTCTTGCATTTGTCACTGTCTTGACATCCAAAAGTCTTGGCTCTGTCTCAGTCTCGATTCCAAAAGTCTTGGTCCTGTCTTGGTTTTGACCTTCAAAAGTCTTGGTTCCATCTCAGTCTCTACCTCCAAAAGACTTGGTTTTGTCTTGATTTCGACCTTGATACTCTCTAGTCTCAATAATGTCTCAGTTGGTGTGATCTTGATTACAACGCTAGTTATTGCGTGCAACATGTCACCGTTAATGTTTGATTGGTTAAACCAATCGTACAATAGTAAAAACACGACACTATTAAAATATTCTACAAAACAATCTAATAAAATCACACAAAAGCAATCAATGACAAAAAAGACTGAACTGAATGCATGAGAATTCTAGTCAGTTACGACTAAGCAAGAAAGTAAGCAGTCATCCTTCAAGCATCGACTGACACAACTCATTAGAAAAGTCCGGTAATGTGTCCAAATATTGCGATTCCTAATTCGGTCATTAGTGGGGTCCTGCCTCCAGACTCAAACATTCGCAGCCTTAGCTGATGGAAGGACTGTCATCATTTTTGCAACTATAAAGTGGTGAGAGAGTGCGGACAGAAGGCATTGCAATAAACATTCACCGAGAATGACTCAGTGATTAAAGCTCCTTGGCTTTCCTTAAGTCAGCCATCAAGGTCTGGTTTTATTACGACGTGGCGCACGATGATTGCCTGTTGATTAAAAGTTAGACGACTCATTGACATCCTTGAAGTGTGTCAGTCTATGACCTCAACATCCTTGCTAACTTATAATAGTGCAAACAGGTGGCCGTCTTTTAGCGACGCAATCACAAAGCATATTATGTTGGAGTCATTTTCTCACCGGCGCTTAGCTCAACAATCTCAATCATTGTGGCTGATAAACTCCCTTGCTTTTCGCTCCTCATCTGTGCAGTGATGAAGGATGAATGAGGCAAAAGCTAACTTGTACAGCACATTGTATGCCTCTTGCATCTGTTTGGGGGGGTAAATATTGCGCTATGACTGTAGTTTGCGGCTGTCCTTAATGGTCAAGACCAGAACCAACCAAGATTTTTGGACATCAAAACTGAGACAAGATCAAGACTGTATTTATCAAATAGACAAAATGCCGAGTATCTTTTTTTTTTTTTTTTCTGCGCTTGCAACATAAAACAAATTCTGTTATGTTGCTTTTGACATAACAATGAAATAAAGCTCTTATCTAGGGGGCACGGCACTCCAGGCGACACCAGGAAGGCAGCGTTAGTGCTGGCCTGGTCTTGACCGGTCTTGATAAATAAATAAAAAATCCCGAGTCCGCCCTGTCGAAGATCGAGATAAGACCGAGTACAGACGCTCCCCACCTTACGAACGAGTCACGTTCCGGACGATCGTTCGTAAGGTGAATTTGTTCGTAAGTTGCTTCAGTGCTATATTTTGTATTATAATTTATGTTTAAAGCCTATATAAGTATATTGAAGGTTTATATAAGTATGTTTAAGGCTTGTACAAGTAACCTGCATTGGTTTGTACTGAAAAAAACTTTTAATAAAATGGAGAGAATACGTACAGTACTGTACTGTACTATGTATGTTAGAGAGAGAGAGCGAGACACACACACACAGTATGTACATGTACGTAATAAGATAAATAAAATGAAGTTTAACTTAACTTACTTCTTTCCGAACATTTTTCGACATACTGTACGCGCAGAAATGTTCTTATGTACCGTTGTTCGTAACTCGAATGTTCGTAAGTAGGGGAGCGTCTGTACAAATGCCTTCGATTCCGAGATGATACCGAGACCCTTACAAAAGACCGGTCTCGAGACCAAGACCCAACTTGAGAACTACAACGCTAGGTCAGACATAATGATTACTCAACAAATTTCCCCAATTTTGATATTTTACTGTTAGCTACAGTAAGAGGAGGAAAAAAGTGTGATCTGTGTTTTTGACAATTTTCCCGAGAACGCTGGTTGCAATTTAGTGTCTAGTGTCTCCATGTCCGATTCTTCCTAGGGTTAACACACATACACAAAGTATGCAAAACACTTGTCACATGACCAGCCAGCTAAACTTGATTATTATGCTTCTGCCTCAAGAGGAATGCAATTGAAATGGAAATCAAAGATGCAAGAAGTGCAATAAAAGAAGCAAAGGTGGAAAAGGGGCTGAGTATGACACATGGCGGGGGAGGGTGTCGGGTCGACTACCAGGAATGTGAGGATGAACCAACAATGTGTTGAAGAATTTGGAAACCAAGTGGAGAGGTACATGATTTGGCTTTCCTTCCCACTGGCTGCCTCCGTACTCCCGTCTCCTTCCCCAGAGATGACAATAAGACGGAAAAAACACTTGCGAGTGAAATGGTGTGAGAGAAACAGTGTGAGAGCAAGTGGCAAGGTTCACAAAGAAAATGGCATTTCTCTCGGGAGGGGGGGGGGGTGTTGGCAGGCAGCCTCTTGCGTTTATTTGATGAGACGCAGAAGAAGCAGGGTGAAGATATAGGCAGTAAGACGGAAGATAGAAAGGTCAAAGGGAAGATGGATAAAAAGCATTTTGGTTTTCGGTTACGCCGTTTGACCTTTCTAACAAATGGACACGAGTCCCTTTTTCAGCGCTGTCCATTTCGTTTCTGAGCCTTAGGAACAGATACCGTTGGGTCCCTAATCAAATGCTAATAAGCAAACATTCGCCACTTCAACATTGTTTTGAGTAGAGAATCATAGCTTTAGAGCTTATGGTATCCTTTAGGCTTTTTGAGGTATTAGCCTTGCCACGTTCGTCATAGGAGTGGGCTCATGGGAAAATAATTTTCTACCGTTAACTAATTCACTGCCATCGACGGCTATCGACGTCAACAATTCATTTGAACTATTTCTATTAGTTTAACTTTTTTTTTTCTTTTGTTAACAAGAGTATTAAAACCTAGATTTTTTTTTATTGCACATTTAGAACAGGCATAACATTTGTGATTAATTGTGAGTTAACTAGCAAAATCATGCGATTAATTACGATTACAAATTTTAATCGCATGACGCCCAGAATTTTTTAATAATCTTTAAGTCGCGTCAGGAGATTTAAAATGTTTTATTGTAATTAATCGCATGACTTCAATAGTTAACTCATGATTAATCACACATTTTATATCTGCTCTAAATGTACACACACACAAAAATCGAGGTGTTCATACTTGTTAACAAAAGTGAGGGTGTCATGTTTACTTTCAGTCTTGTTTACTCCCTGTCATGTTTTCCCCTTGTCTTGTCATTTCCTGTTTTATTGTGAAAAGTCTGACTCCTCTCGTTTCTGGTCACTTGCCCTTCCTCGTGTGGTGTCTGTGTCAACCCTGATTGTGTCCACCTTTCCCCATTACCCTCATGTGTCATCCAATCAGTGCCCTCAGCCAGGTGTGTCTTGTCATGTCATTAGTGTTGGTGTATTTAGTCGGTTGTCTCCCCCCTGTCAGTGTCGGTTCATTTTTGCTGTTGCCACGTTCGTAAGTCTTTTGCCACGTCACGCTGACCTCTTCGCCTTATCCGGATCCATGTCATGTTGTTAGTCTCGCCTTAGTTGTTTTTTCATGTTTTGCTTCAGGTTTTGTTAGTTCCATTTGTTTTGTACTTTGAAGTTAGCTTTTTTTTTAGTAGATATTAAAACCTCTTTTGGACTGCACCTCTGCCTCCTTGCTCTGCCTTCCCGCATCTGGGTCCTAAAGCCCACCTTACTGACAGAGGGGAAAAATTAAACTAATATCAATTGGTCAAATGCCGTCCGGCATAGGGCAGTCAGGTGATCACATGACGTCGGTCTAAATACATGATCGGTTTTGCGTTCAATTGGAAACCCTGTTCGAAAGCACGACACACACACACACACACATCGCCATTGCACAAATAGACGTAGTTTTCGCACAATGAATAGGCAAGAAGAAATGTTTTTTTTCTGTTGGGATGGATAGTAATAAAAGAAAAGCAATCTATTTCAACCTACTTTTTCCCAGTGATGATGTATCCTCATCGAGGAACAAATATGAAGCCTGCACTCACTTCCTACTTGACCCATTAGTTCACACCTGTGGGAGAGAGGATTATTTTTTTTCCCCTTCTCCCTTCACTGCGTTCTCCGATTGCACGCTCAATTAAACCGTGCACCCCCGTTAAGGCTCCTGCTTTCTCACCGGAGCAGATTACAGATGTTGTTGGATGAAACGTGTACTTATTGAAATGCGGCGCTGTAATTTATTCTGACAGGCAGTTATTGGGTTGATTTAAAAGTGAACAGTGAAGGAGAGGTTATTACGATCGATGCAACGCGTGCACAATAAAGCACTGGAATAAAAAGGACGGGGATTATGTACGGCTTCTCTGGAGCCCGGCCCAACTGGCGTCAGGGGGTAATTCCAAATAATAAATCTATGAGGTCCATGCCTTCAACTCAAGAAGCTTGTACAAACCACGATCACCTCTCAGAGATGACGTTTTAGCGTCCGAGATTGTCATTTTGAAGCGGTCGGACTTTCCTCCGAACAATCGGAAAGCTCTAGCAGGATGGAGGTGAAAAGAGAATCTGTAAAAATGCGAGATGGAGTGAAAATAGGGAAAAAGATGTGACTACAGACGCTCCCCACCTTACGAACGAGTTACGTTCCGGACGATCGTTCGTAAGGTGAATTTGTTCGTAAGTTGCTTCAGTGCTATATTTTGTATTATAATTTATGTTTAAAGCCTATATAAGTATATTGAAGGTTTATATAAGTATGTTTAAGGCTTGTATACAAATAAACTGCATTGGTTTGTACTGAAAAAAACTTTTAATAAAATGGAGAGAATACGTACAGTACTGTACTGTACTACGTATGTTAGAGAGAGAGAGCGAAAGACAAACACACAGTATGTACATGTACGTAATAAGATAAATAAAATGAAGTTTAACTTACTTTTGGAAGATGTACTCTATGCTTAAGGAGATGATGGAGGAGGAGGAAGAGGAGGATTTTATATCATGAGAGATTCTTCGTCGCTTCAAAAGTTATTTCCTGCTTCATGGGGACCGGCGTTTTCTTCCTCCTCCTCCTCGCCACGTTGCTCAGCCTCCAATGAGCTCTCGCAGCGCCAATCGTCGGTATTAGCGGCGGAAAGAAGCACTACGCGCAATACAAAATCTAACTTACAGCATTTCTTTCCGAACATTTTTCGACATAATGTACGCGCAGAAATGTTCGTATGTACCGTTGTTCGCAACTCGAATGTTCGTAAGTAGGGGAGCGTCTGTATATCATAATGCGAAGAAAGAAAGGTCATCGCAATACCAATAATACCGATAGACAAAACATTTTCCTCGCAGGGTCTTTTGTTAGCACGATTCCCTCCAATAAATGTGTTCAGGGTTTAAAGGTAAAGCTAATATCCATATTCACTTACAGCCATTTGATCAAGCACTAAAATCAAGTTATTTCCTCCAAAAAATCCTAAATCAAACTTCTTGAGAATGACAAGTGATTCTCAGGGTGAAGGTGAAACCTTGAGCCTCGCCGTGTAACAAAGTTGTGATATTTGAAGTATACGCGCCAAAACTAGGGCGTCTCCTAGAGCACCTGCTATTTCGGTTGACGTTTGTGGAACGGCAGACGGCGTGAAGCGACCGCTTGATCCGAAATATCCATCACAGGGGTGGCGGTGATGAATCTGCCCTCAGCGAGTCCCATTAACAACATTGTGTGTGCCAGTCCCGGCTTTGCTAAGAGTTAGAAGATTAAATGGAGTCTTTTGGGCTCAGTTCAGACAAGACAGTCAAAACCATCAGAAATAAACATTACATAGTGAGATCGTAATGTTTTATCATTAGAAGGGGTTGTGTTGGACAATTCATCCAAAGATTAACGTATGCTGAACAATTTGGGGTTAATAACATGATGACTAAAAATCAACCAAATGTTCAATTATGGTCAATAAATTCTCAAGGCACTTGCTTAAAAGTGACATGAGAAAATCAACCAGAAGTAATTAAGACAATCCCTGTTTCAATAAACAGTGATCATCATCCACAAATTGATGTCGATCAACCTTTTTGAAACCAAGAGCTACTTCTCAGTTACTGATAAATGCCAAGCGTTATCACTTTTATACACACTTAAACAAATTTGCTCAAATTACCTCTATGTTGTTATTAATTACGGCTAATCATCATTGTGAAGACACTGATTATGTTAATGGTTTAAAATGATCAACAAGGTAGGAAAAAAAATACTGAACGCAACACTATTTTTTTTTTATAAATTTCAGTAAATGTTCCTTGGAAATCTCAATTGGGGTCGGAGCGACCATCAGGAATTTCCCAAATTGCAGAAATGGGCAGAAGTCTCTAAGGCATAAAGTCCAAGTCAAGTCTCATGTCCTTTGACCCATAAATCCAAGTCAAGTCTTTAGGTTCCAAGTCAAGTCCCTGACCACGAGTCAAGTCCAAAACTTGGCCTCGCTTGTGTCTTGTGCGTCATTAACATTTGGACGTAGTTCAGGCACATGGAAAAGTAGGGAGAGAGAGAGAGAGAGAGAGAGAGAGAGAGAGAGAGAGAGAGAGAGAGAGAGAGAGAGAGAGAAGAGACGGACAACTTGTGAGGCGACACCTGAGCCGCACGCACACATGCACATATTTGGAGTAAGGAGAAGAAATGAGAGCTAGCCACAATGTAGAGACTTGTAATATTATGAGTCCAAGTCTCCAGTCTTTAAAGTTAACTCTTTGACTGCCAGACGCTTTTTGACTGATCTTTCAAGGTCCACAGAAAATTGTGTTTGGACTATGGAAACACACATACTACCAAATGAAAGATTGGACTCTCATCTTTCATCAGAAAAAAAAGTTTGTTTCTACCTTATTCCGTTTTTCAGTAATCAACAATAGAAAATGGTTAGTTTCACCTCTGTTTTGAAAAAAAAACGTCTTTTAACGTCTTTGGCACTCCTCCGTAGGATTTTACTAAACGTTATTTAACGTTTTTGGCAGTCAAGGAGTTAAAGTACCACTGATTGTCACACCCACCTAAAGTGGGGCGAAATTCTTTCTCCGCATTTCACGAATCTCCCGAGGGAGTGGTGAGCAGCAGCAGGAGCCGTGCACAGGAATAATTTTTTGGTGATCTAACCCCCCCCAATTCCAACCCTTAATGCTGAGTGTCAAACAGGGAGGCAAATGGGTCTATGACCTGGCCGGGGACTGAACCCACAACCTCCCAGTCTCAGGGCAGACACTCTACCGCTAGGCCTCTGAGCTGGTGGACGAGTGTAAGTCGAGTTGCACGTCTCAAAAAATAGCAACTTGAGTCTATCGGGGCCCAAGTTGCGAGTCCCCGTCTCTGCCGAACGGCCTATCCATTTTCGGGGCCAGTATTTTTTTAGTACAGACCCGCAGGCGACTCATGAGGTCTTTGGGGGCAACTTTGTGCCCGCAGGCTCAAAGCCTGAGGTAGAAGACAGCCGTCATACTGTCTGACAAACAATCTTTACGTAACATTCTTTAAAGATTGGAATCCTTTCTCTTTTTTTTCTTCACAAGTTGTCCCTTCCTTGAAAAGGATCCAGGCCTTCATTCCGCCTGAGCTTTTCAAATCTGATTCAGGATGACATAATTAGACTTTGGATGAGATATTTGCTGGCCTCAGAAGTGATGCCCTAGTTAGGGGATGCGTTGCATGGGAAGTTATGGAGTGTAGAGAAGGAAAGCAATGGCTTCTCACTCTGTTCGTTCCCGTAAAAGCACAGTTCAAGGACAGCTGTTAGCGACGGTTTTGTACTTTTTTTACTTTACAGCAGTCTACAAAAAAAAAAAACACTCTCAACTTAACAGCGTCCTTCAGTCTCTCCTTCTCGCAGGCCTTCCAGCGCTTCGGCACTGACATGCACACCAACTTGCACCAACACCTGCTTCTCTTCTCTCGGCCATCCGGGCTTGGCTCGCTTTCAATCGCTGTTTATTTGAGTGGCGGCTCTGAAATGCTCGCATGTGAATCGCCGAGCGCGCCTGCGAGAAAAACACAAGCCTTTGTCTCTGGCTTCGTGTCAAATTACCCCCCCCCCCCCCCCCCGGTTGTGGCAAAATGTCTTTTTAATGAAAACTGCTCCGTCTCATCACTCAGTGAGCATCTAATGGATCCAGTCTTGCTGCAGGTACCCGCGAAAGGTAAAGATGTCTGGTACCGGCAAGCCAAATCGTGAGGACTTTAGCAATTAACACAATTTTTTTTTCTTTTCAAGCACGAGCGCGCGCACTATACATTTCAGCCGCCCTCAGAGTTCACCAAGTCCAGACGTGTCCAATTACTATGGCCTCTCTTGCTCCCGTGGCAGACAAGAAGAGTGGGCGTTGTTAGCGGGATAGTTTGGAATTCAATTAATCATCATGAAGCTGTGAGGTGTGAACACACAAGAGAACAAAGTGAAATCGACTTGTTAATCAGAACTAACAGCGGGAAATCAGAATACATGAATGGCAGAGTAAGTGAATCGAACCAGGGAATTGAAATATCTGTTTGGAGTTCACATGTTCCGTTTGCATAGAGTACTCAGTTTTGCCCCGATACCCTTAAAATGCGCTTCCTCGGTTGATTAAAGACTCTAAATTGATTTTTCTGAATGGCTTGAACTGGAGAAACGTCCAGTCCAGGGTGTACCCTCTTCTCGCCCCAATCAGTCAGATGGCAGAGGGTCCAGTTACCTGCGACCCTCATGGGGGCAAGCAGTATAAAACAGGCTTCCCGATTCCTGGTCCTCGTGGGCCGCAGTCCTGCCGGTTTTAGATGTTTCTGTCGTCCAACAGACCTGATTCTGTACATCAGGACCAGGCTTCTGCACAGATTGCTGATAAGCTGATTATATGAATCCGGTATAGTGGAGGACGGAAACATCGAAAACTTGCAGGACCTCGACGACCAGGATTGGGGAAGCCTGAAGATGGATCCCTGGACAGTCATTTTAAACCTTAGGGACCTTTAGCTTCGGTAGATTCACACAGTACCGGTCAAAAATCCAGTCCGCCGAGGTATGATCTCGCAAACACAAAGACGATTAAGCTCTTCTGGGTATGCACCGTTGGTTAATAAGTGTTTCCTATGAGGAGACGGAAGTGTTTAAGGTGGCAAGGAAATACTTCGGTTCGGAAAATAATCCTTGTCGTCTGGAAAACCCATATATATATATATATATATATAAACTAAAATCAACAACATTGGAAAAGCTGCCCACAGCCCAAAGATGGCTGATAGCCTCTGGCATACCCGCGAGCTGCGACCCTATAACCAGTTCAGAAAATGGATGGATGAACATCGGGCAGGATATTATTTAATTTATCGCCGCATCCTTGTCCGTCAGAGACGTTGTTTGGTTGGCTACAATCAATACAAGTCAATTGCATCGAGAGACGGTTTCCCTCACATAAAAATCCTTGGTCCTACATTCGTTTTGGACCCTATTATCTGGACAAATTCACTTTTAAGACACCTCAGACAAGGATAATCTTATAAGACAGTGTTTCGCAACGCTGGTCCTCGGGGCACACTATCCAGCCTGTTTTCCATGTCTCCCTATTCCAACGCCGCTGAGGATGGCAGCTTGATGAGCTGTCATTGGAATCATCTGTGTTGGAATAGGGAGACATTAACTCTTTGACTGCCAGACGTTTTCAGGAAAGGGATGCCGTGGGTGCCAGCCGATTTAAGCATTTTTGACTGATCTTTCGAGGTCCACAGAAAATTATGTGTTTGGACTATGGAAACACCAAATGAAAGATTGGACTCTCATCTTTCATCAGAAAAAAAAAATTGTTTCTACCTTATTCCGTTTTTCAGTAATCAACAATAGAAAATGGTTAGTTTCACCTCTGTTTTGAAAAAAAAAACATCTTTTAACGTCTTTGGCACTCCTCCATAGGATTTTACTAAACGTTATTTAACGTTTTTGGCAGTCAAAGAGTTGAAAGCAGGCTGGATCGTGTGCTCACGTTGGACCATGGTTGAGAAACGCCGTTAGAAGACAATCTTGTAAGACAAGAGAATCTTGGGCGTTTGGGACAAAAGCAGGACAAAAACAGCTCAATTGTCTTAATGCGAGTATCCGGCCTTCGCCAGCGCCAACTTGAAGATATTTTAAGCCTAAACGAAGACACAATGACAAAATTCCCCATCCTTTATCTCGTGTTCATTCAATGTCTTTCCTTCACTTAACCGGCTTGACTTGCTTCTCGTTGCCAAGTGGCGGATTTGCGTGCTCATCCTGAACCCCCCCCCCCCACACACACACACCCAAAAAGGAGGGTGCATCATCAGCTCCCTCTCTCATCCAGCCTGAGTCGTTCCCTCTCCAGAATTGCCACACGACACCGTGCCTACCCAAACCGGACTGCTCGCCATCATCCCTCATCTACTCAGCCACTCATTCCATAATCTTTGGCTCGCTGCTCTGCGCTTCTCCTCGTTCAGTGTTGCAGATCTGGATAGAAACAAGGTCAAGGTTTTGCCACTTAGAGGACTATAGTAAGCTTTAAGGATGCTTAAAGATGACACCGTGTGCTGATTTTTCAAATACTGCTCCGTTGCACATCTGTAATCGAACGCTTTATCCATCCATCCATCCATTTTCTTGGCCGCTTTTCCTCAAAAGGGTCGCGGGGGTGCTGGAGCCTATCCCAGCTGGCTTCGGGCAGTAGGCGGGGTACACCCTGAACTGGTTGCCAGCCAATCGCAGGGCACACAGAGACGAACAACCACACTCACATTCACACCTAGGGACAATTTGGAGTGTTCAATTAACCTGCCATGCATGTTTTTGGAATGTGGGAGGAAACCGGAGTACCCGGTGAAAACCCACGCAAGCACGGGGAGAACATGCAAACTCCAGCCAGGAAGGCCGAAGCCCGGACTCGATCTCACGTCCTGTGCACTGGGAGGCGGACGTGCTAACCAGTCAGCCACCGTGCTGCCCCTCGAACGCTTTAATATACTCTTGAAACAAACACAGCTTGCTTACTTTGGTTTTCACTTTGCGAATAAGATTAAGCTTCTTGAGCTTATTCAAAGACTTTTTTTTCCCCCTCCACATTGAATCAAATCAAACATTGCTGTTTTTGTTAAGTCTGGCAAACATGGCACATGAGCACGGCAACAGCCCTGGATTTGGAAGTGATGGAAAGAAGTTTATAAAAACAGAATGAGAGAGAATGATAGAGTAGCAAGAGGAATTTGCGAAATGTGTGCGAGCGCGCGTGTGTGTGTGTGTGTGTGTGTGTGTGCATTATTGATTCATGGGGGCCTCTGATCCCTCTCTCTCGGCCAACTTCAAAATTCATTCCCTTCCAAGCTCCGCAAGAATCGAGCATGCCATCCACCCATCAATGATTTACCGTCATAGGCTCAAATTTAACAGTGATGCTTGTTGTTCTAAGAAAGTGATACATTGCTGAGGTTTAATGTTCATTGTCATTAATCACTTGGTCTTGGCAAGCAAATGCAGTTCTTTGATTCCGCCGAACATGACAGAAGTCCCTGAATACATCCTCCGTGGGTTCATGAAATGAAGAGATGAGCTCAAATTGTGGCTGCGAACGGAACGCAATATATGAAAAAAGCCATTTGAGTTGGAGCCGTGGAAAAGGGAAGCGGGTACCTCGGCATCAAACCTGTCACACCGCCACTCGCTGCTTTCCTTGATCTCTCCCCTCTGTTTGCTCGTGGCTGAGAACTGCAAACTAAAAATCAATGACTTGTTTTCACTCTCCTGTAATTTTCCATTTTCTTTAAGGGGGGCCTTTAAGAAAGGCTCCTTCAGACTTTGTGACAGGCAAGTGAGTGAAATAACTTTTCTTTTTTGATCTCATACTGGCGTTCTGAGGGTTGGAAAGACTTCTGTCCATTTCAATATGTGTTTTTATGGAAAACTATTTGTCAGTTTCATCTCCTACAAAGAACAATCTTGCCTTCGCACATCTTTCCAATACCTCTTTGACTGCCAAAAACGATAAATAACGTTTAGTCAAATCCTACGGAGGAGTGCCAAAGACGTTAAAAGACGTTTTTTTTCCAAAACAGAGGTGAAACTAACCATTTTCTATTGTTGATTACTGAAAAACGGAATAAGGTAGAAACAAACTTTTTTTTTCTGATGAAAGATGACAGTCCAATCTTTCATTTGGTAGTATGTGTGTTTCCATAGTCCAAACACAAAATTTGCTGTGGACCTTGAAAGATCAGTCAAAATGCTTAAATCGGCTGGCACCCACGGCATCCCTTTCCTGAAAACGTCTGGCAGTCAAAGAGATACTTCCATTTACCTCATATCGTTTCTATTTTTGATGGCCATATAAATGTGAATTTTCTACCTGCCTCTTGAGCCAATAATTAAGGTTATTTATCTACACGCCATAACTGTGTGTTGTATATAAATGTATACTGAGACAAATGACGAATCTTTGTGAATTTTGGCCGCAAGAAGCATAACGGCATCAAATAACATATGTTCAATTAATCGTTAACACAGTGTGTGCCTCCATCCCTTGCATAGGTCAACATTTACTAGGGTGACCAGATGTCCCCGTTTTAACGGGACATTGTAGTTTTCTGGTTTTTCATTTTGAAAATCTGGTCACCCTAAACTTTACTCTTCGGGTTCAGCTCAGCCCAATACCCATTTCCATTCCTGAGAAAGTGAGGGTATTTGATATTACCCTCTTGTCTCGTTCTCATGCCTCTGTGATATAAACTAATGGACAGAGAGTCCCGAAGAACAGAACGAGGGGGCCCTAAGCCCAGGGGCTGACACAAATCACCTGAGGCAGAGAACCACTTTGTTATTTTGTAGACTTCTTCCTTTCTATTTTAGTCATGAATAGGTATGAGAGGAAACGGAGGAATTTCCTTTAATTAGAAATCCCAGGCATGTGGGAGTGTGATCTTTTTTGTTCTTCGCCTAATTAGGCCCGTGTATCTGGAAATACGCCTTGTGTTCTTACCTGCGTGCAAGTTTGGGCCAGCCTTCGGGGGTTGACCTACTAAAAGTTACAGGGATGGTGTGCGCACGTCAGCAGCGTGCGGAAATTAGTCGGGAGTGGGCGGCTAGCGACAGGCTAGTCAAAGTTCTGTGTGGGGAAACGCCAATTCCCAATGTCAAACAAAACACCTAATGACTCTCTCCAAGGAGAAAGGTGGCACACATCAACGCACATGTGCGCACTCGACTTTTACTCCGGCTACACCTTCATCGGGTCCTCTACAGACAGCGGGTCCCTTGGGGAGTTTTAAAGGGATCCTAAATGTGTGTGGCTGTGTGTTTGAGCGAGAGAGGGGGGAGAGAGAGAGAGAGAGAGAGAGAGAGAGAGAGAGAGAGAAACAGTGTATTCAACTCCATCCCTGCACTCACCTGTCAAAGTGAAGCAGATGTTCTGTGAAGGTTAAAGCAAAGGGGATCGAGTTTCACAGATAGAAAGGAGAAAGGAAAGGATCGGCGTTTTTGTCCGTTTTTTCATGTTTTCCTTACGTTTTGACAAATGCTGTGCCTGACCTGAACTTCTCTTTTAGTTCTCAGAGCAAGCCCACCAGGAGCCTACCTTCGCTACAATGTGACGCAGGATTCTGGTTAAGGTAGCCTAAGCCTTTTTAACTCTTTGACTGCCAGACGTTTTCAGAAAAGGGATGCCGTGGGTGCCAGCCGATTTAAGCATTTTTGACTGATCTTTCAAGGTCTACAGAAAATTATGTGTTTGGACTATGGAAACACACATACTACCAAATGAAAGATTGGACTGTCATCTTTCATCAAAAAAAAAAGTTTGTTTCTACCTTATTCCGTTTTTCAGTAATCAACAATAGAAAATGGTTAGTTTCACCTCTGTTTTGAAAAAAAAACGTCTTTTAACGTCTTTGGCACTCCTACGTAGGATTTTACTAAACGTTATTTAACGTTTTTGGCTTCAACAATTAACTAACGCCCGACGCACGGGGCTCCGGTACTCCGGATTTTAGGGAACTCGTGAATGAACGGGGATTTTATTGCTCTAATGTTCATGGTCTTGGTTTTTGTAAAACAAATTTCCTCTAAAAAAAAAAAAAAAAAAACTGACATGTGACTTTGAAGAAAGACGTAAAATAGTGAAGTAAAACTGCAATAGATGAAGTTATGAATACAAATACAGCGATAGAGTGAAGCCGTAATAAACAAACGATGAAGATGCAAGGAAACACTGCACAGCAATAATTTAAATACGGGTCATGGGTCGGACATTTGCAAATTCACATATTGGTGTACTTTATTTTGCCATCATAACATCATTACATTTTTTTTTTTGATTTTCTTATCCATTTTTCATGACTGTAGTACCATGGCTTTCCACTGGTTGCGAAAAAAAAAAGTGCAGGTCAATTTTGAACAAACGTTTGCACTTATCAGATGGGTATCAAACAGAGCTTTATTTTCTTGATAATTTGGTCACCGTATTTAGGTAAGCATTTTTTCCTTTAAATTACATTGTGCATAGTAATCAGTTAGGTTGATTTGAGATTATTTTTGTCTCATTAAAATGCATCATTTATCAACGTATTGAAGACTAATAAACAAGCGCAAGCAGATACTTTGTTTACTATATTAGACAGAAATGACACACTTAAAATGTGAGAAATGACTTCAAATTAGCTGCTTCCACCACCTTCCACTAGCTAATTGCCTGCACAGCTAATTGCCTGTTGAATCTCTCTTTTTTTATATTTAGCTTACTGTACACATGGGAGTGCATTGATGTTTTCCAACCTCCGCTTCAGTCGGTAAACAACGGCTCATTACTCCACTCAAGGCTTCAAGTGCCACAGTTTGGCTTGATGAACACTGAACAGCACTTGTGTTGTCATTAATAACACCTTTTTTTTTTTTCCGTGGGTGCTGTGCATAAACGTCCGACTCTGCGCGCCTGTGGATCAATACGTGCCCCCTCGGAGTTCCAACTGGAACAACTGTTGACCTTATCGGAGCTACGCGAGTGCACTTGTGCCAATTTAATGAGCACACCGGGGGAGGCGGTCACATCATATCATGACACCAAATGAGAGTTTTTATACATATTGGAATCAATACATGGCAACAAATGGCAGAAAAAGATTGTTTCGACCTACTGGATTCAGGGGCGTACTGTGTTAGTACAAGGGATGGGCCATCAGGAAAAAAAGCATCTACTGCCCTCTTGTGGATATATATATATATATATATAATGTCATTGTTTTTTGGGCAAAATTTTACGTATCAAAAGTACTAGTGGTATCAGTCCTTATCGGTATACTCAGAGTACTCAAGAGTTGAGTACTCGTACTGTATCGGTCTGAAAAAATGAAATTGAACATCTCTAGTTACTCCATGAGAACGCAATAAAAGTAAAAAATAAGGCAAAGCATACTAGATGAAATTCATCAGATCATTGGGGGAAATTTTATGTATCAAAAGTAATATTGGTATCGGTATTCAATTTGGCATACGTCATAAGTTCATTTTCTGTCTACTGGAATTTTGGCTCATTTCCATTTTTACATCTCATTGTGCCTCTAATTTTGAAGGTAAGTTTGCTAACCCTGGTTGCTAGCTAACATTCACGCTAACCACATGTTGTGCTAACTCTGGAATACAAAACATGAAGGCCTCACTTTTTTGGTTTAAGCCGGTAATTAAAAAACAAAAAAAATAAGAACGCGCCGGCTGACAGATTGTCAGTCTAGTTGTTTAGCCTTGCCAGATGAAAACAAAAAAAAACAAACACACAATGTGAAAGACACTACAGTATGTTGAGTTGTGGAGTAAAACTAAACTTTGAATCTGTTTATAGTAGTTAGCAAACGCAACAAAGAAAAATTGCTGTAACATGGTTTCCTTCCATTTTTATATAATAGCATAATCGCTGGATCGTGGCATCATTGCTATTGTTGGCAAAATATCACAAAAGTATGTTATTGTGTGCAATTTCCATAATATCGCTCAATTGCCGTTATTGAAAGCACTGCAAACCACACAAATTGATGTTATTTGCTAAAATGGGCCAAGGTGATCTGAAACACATTCACCACTTATCTATAAAAATCATCAGATGTTATCTATAATTCAATACGTGTTCGAATCTTTAGATTATTTACATTCTTTTCTCATCTACATATTCTAATAATTGTCTTGGCAGCGTCACAATAAGGGTGTTTTTACCTCTCTTTGGTTTTCATTTATGGATTATATTTTTGTTCCCCCCCTCATTTAAATGTCAACACATTGTTTCTCTGTCCCCTCCCTCTAGCTCTATTTGGAAAGTCTTGATTGTCTCCCCCAGGACGGGTACTTAGTTTCTGTGAGTAGACTTAGAAAACTGACTTTAGCATGCAAGCACTATAATGCACAAACAAAACACACAATACATAATGATGTTTACCTTCATGTGGGGTTTAGTTGAATATTAATGCCGGAGAATGTCGCTAATGGTTTTGCCATACATTTTCTTCCCTTTCATTAACTCACATCATTTGTCATGACATCTGAATCTCCAGGTGGTCCTCTCATTGGCGGTCAAAATGTCACATCGCACCAAAGCCTCATTTTTCTCACGAGCTGTCCCTTAGAACCGCCAAATCCCACAGGTCTGCCTTTGTGTCTACTTGTCGCTTTCATTTATTTATTTTTTTTTAATTTCATATTTGATGACTACTTGAATAGATGTCTCGCTGTATGTCGCCGCCAGGAGGTCTGACAAAACTTTGTTTTCTACCAGTCACCACAGCTGTCATCCACGTCTTCTTTAAGTGTCTGGTTTGGAGTTCTGTCCAGTGTGATGTCATGTTTTTAATTTATTTGTCCTGAGAAATCTGTCAAGCAGCAAATCAGGACGTGACCAGCAATCATTTCATTTGTTGACCATGTCAGATAGTCTGCATGATGCAGGGATGTGATTTGACCAAAGTGAAATTATCTGAAAATTTAGCCGGGGGTCTGGGTCCGTGTTTTTAAGTACTTTCAATGCACTCACATGACAAAGAAATAGACAAAACAACAGCATAAATTTTCAATGTATATTGAACTATCCCATATAAAATGGCAGTTTTAGTCAACTCAAAATCAGTCACATTCAAAAACATTGGACTGCCTTTGCTTTTAAAAACTATCACTGAGAATATCATCATATCTAACTCATGTGATTACTAAGTTAACACATAAATAATGTTGAAGAGTTCAAATTTCATGAACAAATAATTGTATCATGACCAAATGAAAAGTAACTCATATTAGAGCATACCACAAATGTCTTTGTTATAGCAGAAGATGTTATCTGTCTGAGTCATGTGCATACACAATGAACTACAAAAAAATAAAAATAAATAAATAAAAAATCAGATTTTTTTTTTTTTTTGGGGGGGGGGGGAGATAAAAAAAGCGGAATTCCGCGAATTAGCGGAAAAATCACATCCCTGATGATGGCAATTCTACTACACGAGAAACAGTCACACTTTTTTCATAGTTTAGCTGGTCCCCGAAACTTACAATCAGGTGCAACTTGTATGTATTGAAAAAATTAGAGCTTGGACTCCAACCCAAAATCCCCATCCCTGAATATTGTTAACAGCAGCGAACAACTTCTGGTTGGATTTGAAATTTCTGCTTCTAAATACAGAATTTTTTTCTTAACTTTAACTTAACTTTCTTAATTAAAATCCCACATTGTTAAGTGGCCAAAGGTAGAATCCTGTTCAGTTATTGCGCCTTTGGTGATGTAAATAGTAAATCATTGTTGTGGTGTTTGCCGCATGCTAAGCTAGCGAGCTAGCTAGCTGGTGAGATGATCCCTTCATCACAGTTGCCGTGACTGCTATTTCTTTGTCTTCGTCTGCTTTTTTCTACTTCTACCTTCTTTTGGCAGTTGGCAACGACTTTTGGTGGAGTACAGCCACCTTCTAAAATGGAATATGCGTGACGATATTCACTGATTTATTGTGATTGGAATCGGAAAAAAAATCAGGCGATTTTCATCTCAATTCAAGTCACTTCCGAAGGCGACACGTGATTCCAGTGAAGGGAAGCGATTTTTAACTAAGAAGTAAAACTTTCAAATCCAACTCGCTCATTGCCGTCAACATGATTATGGAACTAAATTTCCCCCAAAAAGTGTGACCAATATTTTTTCCCTCACCTCATTGTTTGGCTGGTGCAACTTCTACTCCCGAGTGACTTGTAGTCCAAAAAATGCGGTACCTTCAAATAAATACTTCTGACAGTGTCCATCAAAATAGAGCGTTGTTATATTCTTAAAAGGTGGATTGTGTGGGTGTACCCTAAAGTGTTTTCAGACGCTCTTTACAC
The DNA here is from genome assembly GCF_051991255.1 of Vanacampus margaritifer. NCBI lineage: Eukaryota > Metazoa > Chordata > Actinopteri > Syngnathiformes > Syngnathidae > Vanacampus > Vanacampus margaritifer. Next base: position 15,200,068 of record NC_135448.1, on the reverse strand, counting down.
TTGACAGTTTGCTTTCAGTTTTGACTTTATCCTCGTCTCCTCTACATCCTCACACAATTTCCATCTGTAATATCTGAGCCTCCGTCTTTACTTCAACTTCTCACATCTGTGCTGCAAGGCGGAATATTTTTGCATCTGACGTGAAGCGTTATACATCACGTAATAGCTGCTGAGCATCCCTGTCAGCGACGCTTTGGGGCAAAGCCCAATTATAGGCTGCTGTGACAGACAGCGGAGAGGTGAGGCGCATCTTTGTCTTCCTACCCTTATTTTGCACCCCGTCCCCCTTCAACACGTTTCATTTCAACACTCAAGAAGCAGACAAATCGTCACAATCATCTCATCTTAATGATCAGGAATTCATGAAACAAGACAGCTGTTTTGTTCTAGTCCATTTCTTGACCGCGCGGAGCTATAGGGAGTTAATTATAAGATAGATAAATGATAGAACAGAAAAGCAAAAGGGAGCAAAAAGATCCATGCGGAGAGATCTTCAAAAGTCTATCAAACAGCATGAAGAGATTGAAGAGGCGTGAGGACAAATGTTGCCGAGCAGCGTGACAGCGCGAGAAATAACAAAAACAAAAGAGCCAGTGAGCCGTCAGGAGGACGCTTCTGAGGACGAGACGCATGGGGAGACGGGACACTCCAAGTGTGGGGGGGGGGGGGGGGAACGGCAAGAGACCGAGGGGCCACATGAGAGGGCGTCCATCAAAGTGCGCTCGTTTCTGCCGCGCGCAGCAGCGCGGAGAGCCAAAAGGCAGCCTATTAAAAAGGCGGAAGAAAGAAAGAACAGCCTCCACTGCGCCTCTTTAAGGCTGCTGAGAGGCGATGATCAGACCGAGTTTCACATAGCTGCTGAAGGCCATCGGGGTTCCTCGACCCTCATCAGCCTTCTCATCCACTGCGATGCTCTTCTAACTCCCACCAACCTTTTTCTCAGTCCTTCCCCACAGGCTGCCCTTGTAATTGGCCGTCCAACAGAGCGGCCATCATCCTACACCGCGTGGCACTTTCTCCATTTTTCCATGTCATTTTAAGCGCACCTCATTTGTCGCCCATCTGAGGTGATGAGCAAAGAGACCGTTTGAAATGCAGTTTCTAGCAAGGTTATTTTAGTTAAGGAAAACTAACGAAAAAATAAACTAAAATCCCCAAAACTATTTCCTTAACAGAATAAAACAGCGAAAATGCTTTTTAAAAAAAACGATAACGAACTGAAACTACTAAAGCTAACTATAATTATAGCGATGTCCTTCGTTTTAGTCCTTGGTTTGGTTTTTTGTGTTATTTAATTGTGTTATTTTTGTCATTTTACCATGGTGTTTTTTAAATATTGCTCACAAGTAATACAGATTTTTTTTTCAAATAAAATAAAATGAACTAAAACTAATACTGAAACTAACTAAAACGAAGCTTTTTTTTAAATATTCAAAACTAATAAAAACTAACAAAACCACCATGACAACTTATTAAAGCTAACTAAATTTTAAAAAAAACTAACGAAAATATAAAATAAAATCCCCAAAACTATTTCCTTAACAGAATAAAACAGCGAAAATGCTTTTTAAAAAAAACGATAACGAACTGAAACTACTAAAGCGAACTATAATTATAGCGATGTCCTTCGTTTTAGTCCTTGGTTTGTTTTTTTGTGTTATTTAATTGTGTTATTTTTGTCATTTTACCATGGTGTTTTTTAAATATTGCTCACAAGTAATACAGATTTTTTTTTCAAATAAAATAAAATGAACTAAAACTAATACTGAAACTAACTAAAACGAAGCTTTTTTTTTAAATATTCAAAACTAATAAAAACTAACAAAACCACCATGACAACTTATTAAAGCTAACTAAATTTTAAAAAAAACTAACGAAAATATAAAATAAAATCCCCAAAACTATTTCCTTAACAGAATAAAACAGCGAAAATGCTTTTTAAAAAAAACGATAACGAACTGAAACTACTAAAGCTAACTATCATTATAGCGATGTCCTTCGTTTTAGTCCTTGGTTTGTTTTTTTGTGTTATTTAATTGTGTTATTTTTGTCATTTTACCATGGTGTTTTTTAAATATTGCTCACAAGTAATACAGATTTTTTTTTCAAATAAAATAAAATGAACTAAAACTAATACTGAAACTAACTAAAACTAAGCTTTTTCTATATATTCAAAACTAATAAAAACTCACAGAACCACCATGACAACTTATTAATACTAACTAAATTTAAAAAAACTAACGAAAAAATAAACTAAAATCCTCAAAACGATTTCCTTAACAGAATAAAACAGCAAAAATGCTTTTAAAAAAAAACGAACTGAAACTACTAAAGCTAACTATAATTATAGCGATGTCCTTCGTTTTAGTCCTTGGTAATGAATTTATAATGTATGGGCCTTTGGGGATGGTTTTAAATGTGATTTTTTAGTTGATTTATTTTGATATTAACCGGAATAAGGAAGTTTTAAAGTTTTAAAGCTTCGCTTTTCTTTCTTTTCTTTGGTCCCTCTTCGGGTCTCCTGGCGGCTCCACCACTCTGGCTGGATTTTGAAGTGTTCGGTTTAGGTGAACGGTATGGGAATTCTTTTTTTTTTTTTTACACGCACGCACGCACACACACACACACACACGCACAAACACATACAAAAAAAAAAAAAAAAAAGGGAGAACAATGGTGATGACATGTCAAATGATCAATACTGAGCTCTCCCCCCCAAAAAAAAAAAAAAAAAAAGAAGTTTTAAAGTGTGTCACACAGAAATGACGTCATCGAGCAGCAGCCAATAGCACCAATAGCAAAAGCACCTTCAGATGACGTCACTCCGAGGCTACAATTTTGCGTGCTTGACTTTTGGCTGCAATGGCTCGGCTTGCCTGCTTTTTTTTAACTCACCCGAAATGCAACACTAGGCAAAAATTGTGTTATTTTTTTCATTTTACCATGGTGTTTTTTAAATATTGCTCACAAGTAATACAGATTTTTTTTCAAATCAAATAAAATGAACTAAAACTAATACTGAAACTAACTAAAACTAAGCTTTTTTTTTTAAATATTCAAAACTAATAAAAACTAACAGAACCACCATGACAACTTATTAAAGCTAACTAAATTTAAAAAAACTAACGAAAAAATAAACTAAAATCCCCAAAACTATTTCCTTAACAGAATAAAACAGCGAAAATGCTTTTTAAAAAAAAAACGATGGTGTTTTTTAAATATTGCTCACAAGTAATACAGATTTTTTTTCAAATCAAATACAATTAACTAAAACTAATACTGAAACTAACTAAAACTCAGCTTTTTTTTTAAATATTCAAAACTAATAAAAACTAACAGAACCACCATGACAACTTATTAAAGCTAACTAAATAAAAAAAAAACTAACGAAAAAATTAACTAAAATCCCCAAAACTATTTCCTTAACAGAATAAAACAGCGAAAATGCTTTTTAAAAAAAAAACGATGGTGTTTTTTAAATATTGCGCACAAGAAATACAGATTTTTTTTTCAAATCAAATAAAATGAACTAAAACTAATACTGAAACTAACTAAAACTAAGCTTTTTTTAAATATTCAAAACTAATAAAAAACTAACAGAACCACCATGACAACTTATTAAAGCTAACTAAATTTAAAAAAAAAACTAACGAAAATATAAAATAAAATCCCCAAAACTATTTCCTTAACAGAATAAAACAGCGAAAATGCTTTTTAAAAAAAACAAACTGAAACTACTAAAGCTAACTATAATTATAGCGATGTCCTTCGTTTTAGTCCTTGGTAATGAATTTAATGTATGGGCCTTTGGGGATGGTTTTAAATGTGATTTTAAGTAGATTTATTTTGATATGAACCGGAATAAGGACGTTTTAAAGTGTGTCACACAGAAATGACGTCATCTAGCAGCAGCCAATAGCACCAATAGCAAAAGCACCTTCAGATGACGTCACTCCGAGGCTACAATTTTGCGTGCTTGACTTTTGGCTGCAATGGCTCGGCTTGCCTGCTTTTTTTTAACTCACCCGAAATGCAACACTAGGTAAAAATTGTGTTTTTTTTTTTTTTTTCCCATGGTGTTTTTTAAATATTGCGCACAAGTAATACAGATTTTTTTTCAAATCAAATAAAATGAACTAAAACTAATACTGAAACTAACTAAAACTAAGCTTTTTTTTAAAATATTCAAAACTAATAAAAACTAACAGAACTACCATGACAACTTATTAAAGCTAACTAAATTTAAAAAAAACTAACGAAAAAATTAACTAAAATCCCCAAAACTATTTCCTTAACAGAATAAAACAGCGAAAATGCTTTTTAAAAAAAAAAACGATGGTGATTTTTAAATATTGCGCACAAGTAATACCGATTTTTTTTCAAATCAAATAAAATGAACTAAAACTAACACTGAAACTAACTAAAACTAAGCTTTTTTTTTTAATATTCAAAACTAATAAAAACTAACAGAACCACCATGACAACTTATTAAAGCTAACTAAATTTAAAAAAAACTAACGAAAAAATTAACTAAAATCCCCAAAACTGTTTCCTTAACAGAATAAAACAGCGAAAATGCTTTTTTTAAAAAAAAAGATGGTGTTTTTTTTAAATATTGCTCACAAGTAATACAGATTTTTTTTCAAATCAAATAAAATTAACTAAAACTAATACTGAAACTAACTAAAACTAAGCTTTTTTTAAAATATTCAAAACTAATAAAAACTAACAGAACTACCATGACAACTTATTAAAGCTAACTAAATTTAAAAAAAACTAACGAAAAAATTAACTAAAATCCCCAAAACTATTTCCTTAACAGAATAAAACAGCGAAAATGCTTTTTAAAAAAAAAAACGATGGTGATTTTTAAATATTGCGCACAAGTAATACAGATTTTTTTTCAAATCAAATAAAATGAACTAAAACTAATACTGAAACTAACTAAAACTCAGCTTTTTTTTTAAATATTCAAAACTAATAAAAACTAACAGAACCACCATGACAACTTATTAAAGCTAACTAAATTTATAAAACAAAACAAAAAATGAACTCATTCAAAAATTCAAAAATTATAATAACTCTGGTCTCCAACTCATCTTAAGGCAGTGAGGGCGAACATTTTCGAAGGTAGCAAACATTGATTTCTCATTAGGGTTAGGCAAATGAGTTAAAATGCGCAAAGTAAAGGCTTTCTTTTGCAACAATGGAAGATACATCTTGTTGAGGTGCGGTCTAACCTGCCGTAAGATCCCCCCCCCCCTTTTTTACTTCCTAGCAGGATGCTACGTCAGCATGTCCATATATGGGCATGCTACAAAACGGTCATTTCACATTGCTGCACGAATAAGTGCAGTGTGAAAATTGCTTAACAGCCCTCCTTCCCCGCGCACGAACAAACGGCACGGAAAGATACAATATCGAATCATACATGACCCCTTAACTGGAACCCGAAATAGGGAGCCTATAACTCAAAACGCAAAATGTTAGTAACATGTCTCAGCAGAATGCAGTGCAGCTTGCACTGAGCAATGCACATTGTTAAAGCACACTACTGGCACAGGGGGGATAGAATCATGAATTCCATCTAATGGCAACATACCGTATGGTGGACTTAAAGTGCGCCTGCAGGAGGCTGGAAATCCGTCTCGCCCCGAGTCAGCCAGTTCACAATGCTAATGAGGACTAGCTGTATGGAAAATATACAGGTATTTTTGTAAGACTGTACAATGTTATGCTATTGGGGGTCCCATAGTAAGAAACTGCTGCTTCCAGTATAGTTTATCAGATATTGTGCAAATAGAACTTTTCTGGACTGTAAACAGTATAGGCATGATAGAGACATCTGACTGCATCTTAGCCAGTTTTTACTTACACTGATTTTGGTCTGATCCTTTTTTGCAGACAAAATCTAATATCCCACTTCTAATCGTTTTTAGGAATCCACAAAATAGCAGCTATTAATTCTGGTTTTCTATTCCTGAATGTGACGCGAAGAAGATATTTGAATCCGATGTTTTATTCATCCCAGTCCAGTGTGTTCACACGTTGCATTATGTCTCGGCGGCCGATTCTGATTTGACACAATGTGACTTTTGGAAATGTCAGATCAGTGCAGCGTTCGCACGGCCGTGCCTCGCCGTCTTGACCCGGAAACTTAAGATCACCGAGGTTTGCACACTTCGTGGCTCATTGGAGACAGGTCACGCAATATGTTAGACGATTGTCCTGAGGTTCAATCTGTCTGGACACCTCATGCGGGTGTACTTAATGAAGAGTCCCGTGTGTTGAAATCGCCAATCGTACCTGTTCGCTACCGTCAAGTGTAATGAATGTCCTGTTTTTCTATATTTGCGAACGTGTATGAGGCGAAGCGCGGTCCGCTGAAACTTAACAGCTCGTTGAAATATTAAAGTCAGTTCATCACAAGTTGACTATTTGCTCTCTAACATTCCATTTTTAGTCAGATGGAAGTTTGTCTCCCTCGATTTGTTTACTGGCCTCTCGTCATATCCCCGCACCCCAGAAGTAGAGGCTTTATTTGTTTTGTTTCCTTTTTCATTACTAAAAGTAAATGCCGCACATTTGTTGGCTTCTCAAAGCTGCCGTTAGCATAACAGCTTTCATTTTCAGTTGATTTCATTTGCGAGATTTATTTGCATATTTTAAACCCCTATGAACATCAGTCGATCTGATTTTAAATCCAGCTTGTGCTGCCAGGCTTGCGCTTTTGCTTTCATTAGTAAGCGAACGGGTACTGAAAAGTTTTTTGATTGCATTTTAATTTTATATACGGACTACTTTTATAATCCACAGGTGTAAACCAAATGTTTACAATAACCTTAAAAAACACCATCTCCATGTGAAAGGAACTTGTAAAAAAATTTTTAATACCCCTTGCTTTACATCGACTTCCCTCAGTTGGGACCGCGAGAGCAAGGATTTACTTTGTTTGCCCTCTCATGAATATACTACATAAACTCCAGAAGGAAACGACTCCAATTTGAGAGTTATGTCACATGCCTCCTTCCAAGCTCTGCCTACCACAACACATTGTCATTCTCCACCCTACTCATAACACACATTCCCATAGCAATCACACATTGGGAGTGTCCCCGGCCGAATAGAATATTTAGCTGTATATCTAAAGAATAAGCCCATGTGCACGTTTGCATGTGCAGTGCGGCTCTGTGGACATGTTGCGACGGGAGCCTGCCGTTGATAAGAGTTGTATTGAAACAGCTTTCGGCGCATTCTCTTTGTAATGCAGATGGGGCGGAACTGCGCGCCTAACAGCGTTTGCAAATAAACAAATCTTTGCTCTGTAAGAGTGTGGAACAGTTCTTGTATTTTAAACACATACAAATTGGTAGTGCGGGCAACGAAATCAATTCACGCCAGAAGCTTTTGGGGTTCCCTGTGTTTGCATTGATGTCTGAGTCGCATCTGGTACAAGTGCAGGAAAAGCATGTACAGAATAATGCATGTCTATGCAAACAACACTAAAAACGATCAATCGAAATACGTTTTGTCGATTTTAAATGCATGGTTTCAGTGGTTTTTGCACAAATAAATAAATAACTCTTTGACTGCCAGACGTTTTCAGAAAAGGGATGCCGTGGGTGCCAGCCGATTTAAGCATTTTTGACTGATCTTTCAAGGTCCACAGAAAATTTTGTGCTTGGACTATGGAAACACACATACTACCAAATGAAAGATTGGACTCTCATCTTTCAGGAAAAAAAAGTTTGTTTCTACCTTATTCCGTTTTTCAGTAATCAACAATAGAAAATGGTAAGTTTCACCCAAATGCTCTGTTTTGAAACAAACGTCTTTTAACGTCTTTGGCACTCCTCCGTAGGATTTTACCAAACGTTATTTAACGTTTTTGGCAGTCAAAGAGTTAAATAAAAGTGTTCAAAATGAGCATCTTAAGAAAAATGACACCAAACAGAATGACGTTGCCATCATCATGGTTTAAAAAAAAAAAAAAAAAAAAAAGAGAGAGCAATGATGATGACGTCAAATCGGTAAAATGACCGAATGAACAATACTGAGCTCTCCAGGAAAAAAAATAAAATAATAAAAAAATAATCTGGGGGTTAACTTTAACCGCAATAAATTAGTTTTCTATATTCATTGCAGAAATCGCAACATCTCACTACAAAGTTAATACGAGTATAAGTACGTACGTAACGTATATATATGTAAGTACAAGTACCGTATTTTTCAGACTATAGGTTGCACTTTTTCATAGTTAAGCTACTCATGCGAATTATACTCGGGTGTGACTTGGATTGGCACCCAAAAGCCCCAAAATTCCTAATTGTGTTGACTTTCGATGCACGGCAAAACACCCAAATCGCCAAAACAAAGTAGAAGAAAAAATTGAAGAAGAAGAAGTAGGTGTTCGGAAATTCACTCTGACGTCATAACACTACTTTGAGAGTGTGTGAAAAGGCATAGCACGGTCCTGTCTAATTAATTTCTGAACGTAGCTTTTGTTATAAACCAATCAGCATCTTCGATTGAATTGTTTTCATCTGTACTGCCTGATGCACTGGGTGGGCTCCAGCACTCCTTTTTTTGGGGGCACCCTGAATGAACGGCACATTTGAACAACTCTTTTGAATTTCCGAATGGTCGGAGTAAAACAGTACGAGCTTGGAGCGTATATCCCAACGCACCCATAATTAGGGAATGGGGATTTCGGGTCTGAGATCTATTTGGTCTTTGTTTTTGTAAAAATAAATTTCCACAAAAATGCTACATTTACTCCAAAACAGTGACTTATAAAATACGGTATTTGGTTTGGGAGGTAAAATTGTATTTATTATTTTGCGAGGTTCATTCGTCAAATGTTGCAAGAGTTAATAGAAAAGTGTTAAGGGCTTGATAGAGATATTGAAAGCCAGGATTTTACTGTCATTTTGATGGAAAATAAATACATGCATTATATTCTGTGCAGTACATATGGAACATATTGAAGAAGCTCCCGAGCCAAACATGCTCGGGGTTCATTGCGAGTACGGGACAGAAAACACACACACACACACACACACACACACACACACGCAACAGCAGCGTGCAATTACAGACTTAGGTTCACATTTAGGTTATTGTTGTTTTCAGGAACCTTTTACGGCTTTAGATATTGAAATGCACTCCTCATAACCCAACCTCCTGCTTCTCCCATATGTATGCACCCTGAAGTGGATTAACATCTTTTGTGTTTTGTATTCTTTTGCCAGATTTTGCACGCAAAAATCAGTCAGTTACGGCTACGGTGAGATTTGCACACGCTAAAAGAACTGAGACGTACTTTATTAACAGATGGAGGTGTAAAAATCTTGCCATCATTTTAAATACAGAGATCTGAGGCCATAAAAGATGCACTTTTGAATACCGAAAAGCATGGTATGACTGGTGCGGCATCGTGCTTTTTTCATCTCAAGCAAACAGGATTTCTCCAGCGGTATTTATGGAGCTTACTAAAAAATTTGGAAGACTGCGCTGCTTACTGTAAAAACATCACGCTAACTCCGGTGTTAAAAGTTTTGTTACTGGTAGTATAGGAGGAATTGAAAAGTAAACTTCCGATAAATCAGAACAAGTAGCGCTACAGCGGGGAGGTTTAACCTTGAATTCTGTGCTCAAACGCTGGCCCATTTAAGGCTGGAAATGGCTTTGGAAGGTTTTTATGGCCAGTGGGCAGGCACAATCACCGAGATGGATGAGTTAAAAGAGATGCAGAGAGATAGCGCCACAACCATGAGCTGCCCTCAGCTATAAGGGGGGTGAAATCAGCATGGATCTCGACAGGGGAACAATGCGATGTTAAAGAGGTTCGGGGTCCGGTGGGGGCGGTCATGATCGGAGGCTTGAAGGGAAAGATGTGGAGAGAGTTGCCCGCTGGTGACAATGAGCAAACGGGAGCGGCGGCGGCGGCGGCGGCGGCGGCGGCGGCCCGCCACGTGCCATCAATCTGATGTGAGATGAATTGAAATTGCGCGCAGGTAGAAGCATAACCGATTTCGTCTATCATTTTCGGTGATTAAAAGTGAAGCCAGATCACATTTCAGCAGTGGCAGAAAACTAAATAAAGTAAGCAAGGCCGATGCTTGTAATACAAGGTCAACGGGTAATTTGTGATTTTTTAAATTGTAAGCGTCTGAGTCAACAGCATATTTTATTTCGTTTTCAAACTACTGAGATATCCCAGATTGTGTGTGCGGACTGAACTGCTGAATGAAAAAAAGATGAAAGCATGTACAATGATTTAGAATGATGTGGAATGATACTGAGTGATATAGAATGATGTTGAAAGAGATAGAATGATGTGAAAGGATATTGTTTTTTTATTTATTTATTTATTTATTTATTTTTTCAGGAGAGTTCAGTATTGTTCATTCGATTTGACATCATCATTGCTCTCCTTTTTTTTTTTAAAAAAACAAACAGATCAATTTAAAAAAAATTAATAAATGTTTTTTTTTATATATATATACATATATATATATACATATACACACATATATATATATATATATATTTTTTTTTTTTTTGTATGTGGGTGAGTAAGTGTGTGTGTGTGTGTGTGTGTGTGTGTGTGTGTGTGTGTGTGTGTGTGTGTGTGTGTGTGCGTGCGAGCGTGTGTGTATTCATCAGTTCACCTAAAGCCCATTAAAAAAAATCCCATACTAATAATATAATATAATAATAAATTGCCAAATGCAGAAACATCAATGTAAGTTATCACGATGTAGTGGCTGGCGCTAACAGACAGAATTAAGTAACCGGAATTAGGTTAAAAAATTCTATATACGTAGACCATGTTTCTATAAATTTTGATATTTGGTTTTTATTTGAGGCAGATATTTTTTCCATTAAAATGTGATTTATGAGGAGGTTAGACCATTGGTCGAGCATTTTTAAGGATATCTAGGCCAAGCCAAGTTACTTGAAGCGATAGTAAGGGCTACAAGTGTAGATTGAAATTGTTTATGTGGTAAGTCAGTTGTTGTTAGGTCACCTAGCAAACACATGCGAAAGGATATTGAATGCAATGGAAGTTTTTTTTGTGTGCGTGTGCGTGCGCATGTGTGTGTGTGTGTTTTAAATGTGTAATTAGGAATGAATGAGGATTCTTTTTTGTTGGCCATGGACATTTTTTTCATGTTGAAAATCCTTCCCAGGGTGAATTGAATGAGCTGAAGGCTTTCAATGTCAAATGGGACCGATGTGATTCTGTTATGTTGAATGTCCCATTGGAAATGAATGGGGAATTTGTCCCATTGGAAATGAATGGGCAATTTTAGGTCGAAAATGTAGAATTTGGGGAAGGGAAAACTGAATATTTGTAATGAGAAAAGTAATACCTCCTGTGATGAGAGTTTTTAGAATATGTTGAAATTGGAATGATGTTAATTAAATGAATTATGCGGAAGGAGATGTATGTCAAAAAAGTGTGAGGAATTACACACGTAAACGCCTTCAGTCTTCACACAAAAATACAAGGAAGGATTTGAAGCAACCCAAAGACATGGTGAAGAACACTAAGGACTCTTTGTGTACAAATGTTTTTTGCCCGGGTTGAAGATTAAGGCAACAGTCTATCATTGGCAGCCAGTAAAACTACAAAGTGGAACTTTTGACACGCCTCGTTATACGGCTAAATATTTAGATCATAATCTCTAAACGTTGCTATTCCTGTAAGAATCGTATCTTACCAGTTAACCATTTGGGTTTACAAGCGTTGTTCATGATATACATTAATCTGATTATTTTTATTTCACAAGTGCAGAGAGTTGATTGGGTTAAAAGAGGAGAGAGCGCCAGCCCAGACTAAAACAAATACTGCAGAAGCAGCGAGGTGAGTCAGAGTGTGGCTTTTAAAAGAGCCACTTTAACAGTTTAGGATTTGAAATGAAATATATTACACTCACGGAAGAAAATGAGGCGCGTTATTTGATGGCTCATCAATTCACAGATGAGAAATCCACAAGCCAACACAAGCTCCATGAAATATGTATCAACCTTATATATATGGTTTTCTTACAGAATAATAATCAGTGCTATGGACAGCGCAGAGCTGCAGAGACAAAATCAAATCACACACACACACACGCACACACACACAGCGAAGCTGGGCGCAATGCAGCTGCTAGCAGTACTATCCTAGGTGGAATCTCATTTATGCTCCAGGGGCACGAACTTCACGCAAGTTGGCCAAAGTTGTCATTGTGACACACTGTCTCTCAGGCTCTCCAGCGGGTCGATGAAAGTAGCCTCAATAGATGTCTTTCTGCATTGTAATTGCACAACAGAAATGTTTTGGGGATGATTTTCTGGCAAATGTCAAAGGTTTTATATTATGCTCGTCTCAGTGGGAAGCTCTGTTTTTTTTTATGGAGGTTTGTGTTTATGGCCCGTGTAAATATTGCAAACCTCCCATAAAACACGTAACTGTAAATGGAATGCTGAAGCGCTAGGAATATGCCTATTTCCTGAAATAGCAACATTTCGCTAATAGTTACAGGCTGGTTCAATGATCACTACTTAAACTGTTATGTTCCATAAAAAAAACAAGGTGGAAAAAAACTGTGAGAATGTTTTTTTGACTGTAAGATTGATTACCTTGACAATGAAATAATGGTAGATGGCGCTCTGGTGCTGCTCCACTACTGACAGTGGTCGCAAAATTACTTTTCTTGAAGACAAAAAAAATGTCATATAAATGTTGACAACATTTTATATTTAGTGCATCTCTCCACAAAAGATTTTTATTAACGGGTTTCAATATGTGTGGTGTGAATCAATTTGACTGTTCAATTTGAAAGTAGATACGGTTCGAATCAGTGGGACTACGATTCCATTTGGCTCTGTTAGAGCGGGTATGATGAAATAAATAAAAAAAATTGCCGTCAATTTACATACATTTGAATCAACTTGTCAGTGAATGTGCCAGTTCTAAGGAATAACTTTCCAATAAAAAAACAACTCGATATGTATCTCGATATATCTCGTGGTACGATTTGATGTACTTGCATAAAATTATTTTTTTTTAACTCTTTGACTGCCAGACGTTTTCAGAAAAGGGTACCAGCCGATTTAAGCATTTTGACTGATCTTTCAAGGTCCACAGAAAATTATGTGTTTGGACTATGGAAACACACATACTACCAAATGAAAGATTGGACTCTCATCTTTCATCAGAAAAAAAAGTTTGTTTCTACCTTATTCCGTTTTTCAGTAATCAACAATAGAAAATGGTTAGTTTCACCTCTGTTTTGAAAAAAAACGTCTTTTAACGTCTTTGGCACTCCTCCATAGGACTTTACTAAACGTTATTTAACGTTTTTGGCAGTCAAAGAGTTAAGATTTACTGCTTCAAACCGTTTTTTGTTACACCCCTACTGGTTAGTGATGCATTTCCGGTCTAGGACGCACAAATCTTAACCCATGGACTCTCGTTCAAAATTTGACATAGAAAGGACCAAGGTGGGGTATCATTCCAGCACCTCGAGCTGGGTGACATCATATCAGACTGTCGCCATGTCAACTTCCTGTAAATTCAAGCTCATTAAAGTACATTTGCTGTCTGCTGGAATTTCTATTTATCTACGGTATTTTACGTCTCGTCGTACCTGGTTGCCGGTTTGCTATCATACTGACTTTGCGTGGTCATGCTCAATGATACACGAGTGGAGACCTAACTATGGTTATTGTTTAGGCAGGGATGTGATTTGACCAAAGTGAAATTATCTGAAAATTTAGCTGGGGGTCTGGGGGCTCATGGGTTTTCCGTGTTTTTAAGTACTTTCAATGCACTCACATGACAAAGAAATAGACAAAACAACAGCATACATTTTCAATGTATATTGAACTATCCCATATAAAATGGCAGTTTTAGTCAACTCAAAATCAGTCACATTCAAAAACATTGGACTGCCTTTGCTTTTAAAAACTATCACTGAGAATATCATCATATCTAACTCATGTGATTACTAAGTTAACACATAAATAATGTTGAAGAGTTCAAATTTCATGAACAAATAATTGTATCATGACCAAATGAAAAGTAACTCATATTAGAGCATACCACGAATGTCTGTTATAGCAGAAGATGTTATCTGTCGGAGTCATGTGCATACACAATGAACTACTAAAAAAAAAAAAAAAAAAAAAAAAAAAAAAATCGGATTTTTTTTTTGGGGGGGGGGAGGTAAAAAAAGCGGAATTCCGCGAATTAGCGGAAAAATCACATCCCTGGTTTAGGGTAATTACAAAACATTGTACGAACCGACGCCTATACAGAATTAATATATTTTATCATTTCAACTGTATAGATAATTAGATAGATGAATGGACAGTTGTCTCAAGTTTTTTGCTGTTTGTTGTTAGCTGACTTTTACAATTGCCTTGACTTCAGATTATCTGCAAGTCTCAACATAAGCGATATAAAAAATGTAGAATGCAGTACAGTATTACTAAGCCTTCCATTTCCTTTTTTTATGTATGCCTTTTTAGAATTTTTCCGCTCTTAACAGGAAACAGTCACTTTCCTTGTACATCTTACTTTGTAGACTTTAGAGCAAAACTCCGCAATCCCTGTCTGCTTCTTATTTTTTGATTCAGCAGGCCATAAAATTCCTTACTTATGTCGACTTGCTGAGAGTGCAGCAGGCTGCTTGCCTGCAGGCGCTGTTCAGAGGCTGGCCCGCGGGTGTTACTTTGCTTTTCATCATTCTCAACCTTTCCAGCATGCCCATAGGAGGTGACAATGCAACGTTGACCTCTGCCGCACTACGTCTTTTGTCCTCTTTGGTAAGCCGATAAAGCATGATCACACAGTGTCCCATGAATCACCCCGAGAGACGTGTTTGGAGGATAGAGGTTGAGTTCTGATGCGATAAAAAAAGGCAGAAAGCGGCACTTACTCGCACATAAACGCACTCTCTCATACATATCAAATCAGGCTACCGCATCAGCTATGTAGTCTAAAAAGTACGTTTCTGACTCGGTAGGCAATATTTACTCACTCGCTGATAAAACTAAGTGCCAGAGTGCTGTTTGAGAGATAAGCGCAACCAAAAACGATGCTGTAACATGAGCACTAAAAATCAATACAAGCCATAATGCATCTATTGTCACACTCGTGCAAGCCAAGCGATTCTTGGCCAGACATAAGAGATAACGCATGATCTGTTCCGTTCTTTTTGAAAATAGTGTATCGGTGTTGTAGTCGCCAGTACAGAAAAGTGATAAAGGTCAAGTTGTGCTCGCCAGTCACAACATGGGAACATTCAAGATTGTGATCTGCGTGCCCATCAAAGTGCACAAAGTGAATGTGTTTGTGTCATCTGGTAGCAATTGTTTGCCTCATTGTGCTTTACACCTCCAAGACCAATTGGAAATTCCTCCTTTTGATTTGTGAGGCCAATAAAAAGACATTATCAGAGCATAATGAGCCAGTATTTGGAGGCTTATTGACCACACAGCCACAAACCCTGGACGAATCTCTCAAAATCCTTATCGTGTTAGCAGTGATCAACTGGCTAGCACGTCCGTTGAAATATCGTTTACAAGCAAATTGTGGCACTACAATTTTGCTGAAAATCCAATAATTGTCACCAGGGACCAATTTAATTGCAAGTCAATCAGGTGATGTTATTACTTTAGCTAATGCTAGTGCTGACAGTTCACAACAGTGCTAAACAAGCAACGCACTCACCATTATCGAACCTTTTTTGCTCAAAGTCGGCTGCGCCGTTTACATCGCGCCGGTCCAACATTGTGACATCGGAAATATGCAGCCAGAAAAGCTCAGCTTGCGTTGGGGCATGACTGGCGAAAGCAGCATTAAGCTAGTAGGACTACATTTCCCATGATTCTTAGACACGGAAGCAGGAAGTAGTTGTAGTTCCGGTATGACAAAAAAAACATGTCTGCTAGCGATTAGATGAAAATGAGAATTTTTTTTTTTTTTTTTTTTTGGGAGATCTCAGTATTGATCATTTGACATGTCATCATCATTGTTCTCCCTTTTTTTTATTTATTTTTTTTTATGTGTGTTTGTGCGTGTGTGTGTGTGCGTGCGTGCGTGCGTGCGTGTAGAAAAAAAAAAAAAGAATTCCCATACCGTTCACCTAAACCGAACACTTCAAAATCCAGCCAGAGTCGTGGGGCCGCCAGGAGACCCAAAGAGGGACCAAAGAAAGGAAAGAAAAGCGAAGCCCAGCACCGACCAGACACCACCCACCGGGGCCACTAACCAGAGTCCTTCACCAGCCCCAGAGACATCTAAATTCCAACAAATCAGGGAGACCTCAAGGGCCCAAAGGAGAAACTGAGGAAAGGTAGAAAGGACAGACGAAGCAGAAGAATGAGAATGAGAATTCTAACATGAATGCAAAAGTAAATAGGTAGGAATTTAACTGTTAACTCTTTGACTGCCAGACGTTTTCAGAAAAGGGATGCCGTGGGTGCCAGCCGATTTAAGCATTTTGACTGATCTTTTGACTGATCTTTCAAGGTCCACAGAAAATGTTGTGTTTGGACTATGGAAACACACATACTACCAAATGAAAGATTGGACTCTCATCTTTCATCAGAAAAAAAAGTTTGTTTCTACCTTATTCCGTTTTTGAGTAATCAACAATAGAAAATGGTTAGTTTCACCTCTGTTTTGAAACAAACGTCTTTTAACGTCTTTGGCACTCCTCCATAGGATTTTACTAAACGTTATTTAACGTTTTTGGCAGTCAAAGAGTTAAGCTCCTTTTTCATTGACTACGTTTGCTTGCAGGCAATAACCCTTTTAAAACCCGAATATTGGCAATATTCGGGTTTCGTAAAGCCATGTAAAAAGGCGCGCAAAAACCCGAATATGATCTTATTCGGTTTTTTTGAAAACTCAAATAAGAGCCCTGGGTTACTCCTTTGATAAGGCAATCAAGTCTGTTCTCTAAGTCTTTGTTATTCCATTCAAAATAACTACCCTTGAAAAGATCTTTAGAATGAAGGTAATTCCATCTCTATTCATTTCCACTTCCGTAGACTCAGTATTGGTCTGGCCACAAACAATAGATTCTTATCAAAGCACAGTATGCGCATTCGGCCTAGGTTTTGTTGGTTCTTGTTCTTTAAGTTAAAGATTGCCCACCCTTGAAGCTGTCACTTCAGTGCGTGATCAATTCTGTTGACTCTTGAGCTCCCCTCATTCATTCTTAACGACGTAACCAAGACTCAATGCAAAGGAAGGATTTCTTTGTCACATTGCGGCGGTCTTTCCTTGCGTCGGTTTCTGACGAATCTGATCGCATTAGTATGGTAATGACTACAATTAGATTGGGCAAAACAGTTGAGAACCAGCGTAGGATGTTCGACCCAAATTCATGCATATAGAGATAAACGACTTTCCCCGCACGCAAATCTGCAGTAATGCACCACGATCCACAAGTGTCACCAAATTAATGGTTTAATGCGCGGTATTGTCACACTTCCTCTTTTGCCCGTGAGCGATATAAATAACAAACGCAACAATCGCTCTTACTTAGCTTCCTCTATTTTGTATCATCAAGGAGGAGTCGCATCTGTTTTTGCACTACATGAGTTCTTTTTATAGGCAAGGCTTAAGGGCGCTCCAATCAGAGCGCTTCTTCCAAGGTGAGGTTACGTCATGAGCCGGGAGTGGAGCTTTTACATCCCCGTTACCGTTTCTCTCTAGAGAGGGACACCGAGTTGTAGTCCCAGTGCTCAATATCGTTAATTAGTATAATTACTTCAATTCAGGGATGTGATTTGACCAAAGTGAAATTATCTGAAAATTTAGCCGGGGGTCTGGGGGCCGCTGGCACCCAGCTAGGTCCAGGGTGCTCATGGGTTTTCCGTGTTTTTAAGTACTTTCAATGCACTCAACATGACAAAGAAATAGACAAAACAACAGCATAAATTTTCAATGTATATTGAACTATCCCATATTAAATGGCAGTTTTAGTCAACTCAAAATCAGTCACATTCAAAAACATTGGACTGCCTTTGCTTTTAAAAACTATCACTGAGAATATCATCATATCTAACTAATGTGATTACTAAGTTAACACATAAATAATGTTGAAGAGTTCAAATTTCATGAACAAATAATTGTATCATGACCAAATGAAAAGTAACTCATATTAGAGCATACCACAAATGTCTTTGTTATAGCAGAAGATGTTATCTGTCGGAGTCATGTGCATACACAATGAACTACTAAAAAAAATAAAAAATTAAAAAATTTAAAAAAATTTAAAAAAAAACTGAAATTTTTTTTTTGGGGGGGAGATAAAAAAAGCGGAATTCCGCGAATTAGCGGAAAAATCACATCCCTGTTCAATTTCATTAATCCATGTTGTACTGTTTTATCCCTGCTGACTTCGAACGCGGCAGTTTTCTGTGAAAAATTGTGACCCCGCCTGCGATCATTAAAGTTGCCCATCTTGGCCTAAGAGACACTTGAAGCTCAAGTCTTCTGACATTTGTACAGAAAGTCATTTGATCTAACAGAAGTGAATGACGAACGACGGGACAATTCACGTTGGCTGGTTTTTCGGGTGCAAAGTGCATTTCTTAAGTTCACGATTGAATCTCCCGGGTACGAGGCGATTGTCCACTCGAGGAGGCGTGCTCGGCGCAGAGGCCATTTTGAGCGTCTGAAGCGAGTGCAATCGCGGCTTGTTTCCCAAGAAGAACGATATGAATGCGAGCCGCGCGCTGCCAACAATTTTTCGAAATATGTATGAGAACGCTGATGTATTTTCTTTATTTCCAGTGTGGTTGTGAATGCGTCTTCTTATTAGTTAGCGTGCTGAGGCAGTTGTCATATTGCGAGCGGAGCCTGAGCCTTTCAATCTTCATACATGTTACTATAAATCTGTCCTGTATGCAAGCAGTATTCTTTAATTTAATTTAGAATGTGAGGAAGTGTTTGCTCCGAGCCAATTCAGAATAAGATCGCCACACATGCCACATTTCAGAAATGACACTTTGCGAGTCAGGGAAGAAACGTGTTGACTTTCAGTTTCATCATGATCGGGGGGGATCTCTGCATATAAGTGTGGAAGTCGCCAAGAATTGAGAAGCACTACTATCCTGCCCTCTTAAGTGGCTTTCACTTCAATTGCTTTTTTTTTTTTCCCAGCAGGAGACAAATTAAGAACCCTATCTTGAGTTTCTAACTAAATGTGGATAGGGAACTTCACAGAATGTGCAAAAAAAAAAGACGGTGGCCTAACTCGTTTCATCATATTTGTCCACTTTGCTGCAACTTAGAAAACTCAAGATTTTTCTTAGCAAAAACTTTTCTTTATTTGGGGCATTCAAATAATATTTAATTATTTATTTTAAAAAATCATTATATATTCCAAGCATCTTTGCTGATTTGCCCATTTTTTCCAACTTTGAACATAACTTGTGCTAACCCTTCTCAACACAATTTCATGAACATAATAGCCACAGAAGGGAATTATGTGGTTATTGTTAAAATTTATTATTTACGACTGTGCTTCAGTTGTTTTTTCCCCCCAAGTCAATTTTCAAGGTTTGCACATCATTGTTGCCACAGTAACTTAATTACTTCACTGATTACTTGGCTTTAAAAGTAATTTAAATTACTGATTGACTTTAAAAGTAAGATTAGATTAGATTACAAATTACTTCATTAGGTAAATCCAAGATGCCGACAACTGATTAACATAAAATTGACAACTTAATCGGAAGTACATTTTTAAGAGTGACATTTGGGAATAATGTTTGTTTTTTTAATTAAAAATAAAATAAAGACTTTTTTTTAATTAGCATTATTTGCGTTTGTATAAAATTAGTCTATGGATTTCACGTAACATAAATGGCTACCTGTATTTGTTTTTTTAAATGTATTTCAAGACTTTTAAGGCAGACTGTTTCGACCTGACATATTTAGCTGTTAATAATGTCATGGCTAATTTAACATTTATAATATACATTGTTTACCGATCCATGTGTTTTTTGTTAGTTTTTTTGTTTTTTGTTTGGACAAACTGGTAGGGTTGTGTCAAAAGCTTTACGTTTTTGATAACGTAAAGGCGTTTGATGCGCGTCTATCTAGGAATGGGCTCTCCTTTTGTATTTTAATATTTGTTATTTATTAGTTTTGTTGCACGTGCACGCATGAGGGAAAAAACCATGACTGAAAAATATGCGTGTTGTCAAATATCATGCGCTGCTGCACCCATGAGACGGGTAATGGCAATATCGCTATATGTGAATGGTAAGTGAGCATTTCCTGTAAGATGAATTTGTTAAATGTTGTACAGTAAAGAATTGGAATCTTGCAAAGTAACTGTAGTCAGATTACGTCACAGAGGAAAGTAGCACAATATAGTAGTTACTGTAAAAAAAATATATATTTTTAAAGGCATTACTGGCATCGCTGGTGCCCGTACAACCAAATAATTTGGTTACTACATCAGAATCTTTACAGTAACTGCGACTATATCTAAAAATAATAATAAAAACGCACAAAAGTGGAAGGTTGAGACCTTCCGCTGTAACAACTCCCTACTGAGTCTTTTCGAGTTATTGCTGACTGTTCAGATGAATGCTATCCTGACAAGCGGTGGGCCAAAGAAAAGGATTAAAGACAAAAAAGGAGAAGGGCTTTGCTAACCGTTGATCCCGTACCGTGGGAGTATTGTGCACCTTTCTGTAAAATCTCTCTCATACCCAAGCCCAGACCCTGCAGCAGCCTTGGATTAGGTCATTTCCGATGCTGGGTCACCAAGCCTTCTGCCTGAAACGACTCATCAAAGCTTTTCTTTGTCCAATTATGAACAATAGTTTGTTTTCAGATTAACAGTTTATCACAGCCACAACCTTTCCTCAATGTGTTATTTCAGGCAAATAAACGGCCGATTGCTGGGAAAGAAAGCAATCAAATCCCTTTGAAAAGCGCAATGGCATAAATCAGGAGCACACTAGGCCCGTAATGTTACTTGTGATGGGACAAAAAGCAGCAAATAGGTCAGCGGTTCCAAAATCGGAGATGAAATGAGCCACACAAAATAGGAAAATGTAGCGCTTTTCTGCTATTGGGCATTTTTCCATTAAATCACTTGGCTTCACGTTTAATTCAGCAGCACTGGAGCGTTGGGCGTCAAAGTCTTATCGTGTAATGGGCCGATCAAAGTGCTGAATTACAAGAATACTGACTTCTGACACTAGAGGAGTGTGCAAGGGTCACCGTTCAAGGGGATTTTATAGACACTGGAGATTTGTTACTACTGGTACACATGCAGAATCCTCTAAACCAGAGGATGTTAAGCTGCAGCGAATTTGGTGCGCTCAGTAGTCGACTTGTGAATGTTGGGATGGTACATCGTGTGGTGTGATTACTTTATTATTGTCATCCCGTCATACTAACTCTGTTGCAAAAAAAAAAAAAAAGTGGTCGGATGATTGCGTGCAAAATTAACTCACGTATATGGTGTTCCACAGGGTTCAATTCTGGGGCCTCTGCTGTTTTCATTGTATCTGCTGTCGATGGGTCCCAGCTGAAAAAGAAAACAACGGTGGTTGTTTTAAAGGGTTCTAAAAATATAGAGTTGAGTTGATTGTTGGCAGTCAGCGCCCTAACTACATGACTGCATGGAGATGGGGAATACAAGAACACAACTCCTTGTTCTCCAGTAACCCCTTTACCAATCTCTTGAATTTTTTTCAGATTTTATTTTTCAAAAAAGAAAGGTTGGGTGAATGCACGTAGGAAGCTGGTGGGGTATCAGTACCTCCTTAACAAGGTTAAGAACCACTGCTCGAAACCATGTTGTAAATGAGATTGCCACAAAATAATCAAATATATTAAAATTGACCCATACAAAGGTTTTTATTTTTTCCTCTTTTTGTACCACATTTTTATGTAGTATGCCAACGTTGGTGTACAAGCATACTGACATGAAGATCTCTAGCCAGGCCAATCAAATGCCTGCTGCATCTAATTTCGATTATCTTAGTAATGAGCATGCCAACAAAAAAAATCACAAGAGTTGATTAAATAAGTCAGCGATTAAAGCAATTTAATTGCGATATTTAGTGCCGGAGAATATCGGCACTCTCCTACACAACTGCGAGTATGGACTCCACTTCAAACATGTTGACGTCTGGCAGTCAAAGAGTTAAAAGATACGATTTTGGAGTGTTGTTAGGCGGGAGCTGCTCGTTGAAGAGAAACGTATGCAGGATTCCTATTTGTGACATATTTGTGATTTGAGAACCAATTAAAGTGGTAGTGGTCAAATGTTGAAGATCAAATGGAGCTCAGTGCAGCTAAGCGATGGACAAAAACAGTGTTGCATCTCTGCATGTTAAAATTTCCCACCAAACTAACCAATTAAAACTGTTTTAAACCACTTCCTCCTCCTCTTGTATTATTTATGAGTAGCAAGTGACCCTGCTCACATTAATGGATTCCCGCTGAGCCCAGATGATGACAACGTATTAGATACATGCATCTTGACCGAACTTGGATTCATTCAAAAACACCCTCTGTATTAATTCTTTTTTTAGGCTGCGGTTATTATTTAGCGTACTTGCCATGACATCTGTGAGCGGATTGTGTTCACGCTGTTAACGCTATATGCGACTCTCGCAAAACTGCCGGAGACGGAAGGAGCTTGCCGTTGATTGTATCATGAAAGCAAAGCGCTGCCTCGGCGGTGAGAACCCTCCGATATATAAATAAATAAGAATGCCTAAACAAAAAAAAAAAGCGACGATGCCTTCTTTGATCCCTGCTGTAATGTATTCACTGGCATCCATACGCTTAAGCGCCAAGACCTTCCTGCTCGCCTTGACGCAACGCTTTTCCGAGAAGCGTTTTCTTTTATCGCCGCGCTAGTCGGCATTAGCATGAATGCACATCAACCATGTGGGACGTGTTTTTTTTTCTTCTTTCTTTCTAATAAATCAGACCACCTGCTGCTGTCTAATTGTAACATGGGAAATGCATACTTCCTGATAGCCTAAAACAATGGCATGCACACACACACACGCACATCTGTTTGAGCACCTGCACACGTTTTTAGGTTCTGCCAGATGCTCAGCAAAGTCCAAAGCGCACAACACAACGCTGCTTTCTTTCAGGAGGCAGGGTTACTTTTAAGTAAAGATGGCGCAAGTACTCGCACGCTGTACTTAAGTATACAAGCACAGTTACTTGACTGAAAAAAAGTAAAAGTACAATTGTTGGATCTAACACAAGAAACATTTTCATGTGTGCACACACAGTGTTCATTTAACATTTTTCAGTGTTACTTTTTTTGTTAATCAAACACTCTATAGTGTTAAAAATCGACAGCGGTGAACACAAGAGTATAGTATAGAAGCAAAGATACTTGACAGAAAAAAGTAAAAGCAAAATCACTAGTGTTAGATGTTACACGCCGGAGGGCACATCATTAACACTGAGAATGTTAACTCTTTGACTGCCAGACGTTTTCAGAAAAGGGATGCCAGCTGATTTTAAGCATTTTGACTGATCTTTCAAGGTCCATAGAAAATTCTGTGTTTGGACTGTGGAAACACACATACTACCAAATGAAAGATTGGACTCTCATCTTTCATCAGAAAAAAAAGTTTGTTTCTACCTTATTCCGTTTTTTCAGTAATCAACAATAGAAAATGGTTAGTTTCACCTCTGTTTTGAAACAAACGTCTTTTAACATCTTTGGCACTCCTCCATAGGATTTTACTAAACGTTATTTAACGTTTTTGGCAGTCAAAGAGTTAAATCTAACACTAAGAAATGTTTGAGTGTTAATTTAACATTTTCCAGTGTTACATTTTTGTTTAATTTTTTAACACCAATCCATTGTTACTCCTGCACTCTATAGTTTTAAAAATCAACACTGGTGAACACTTGGTACTGTTGATAGTACTCCACAAGTGTTAGTTAACTACCAAACTACTCATACTAAATCAATTCCTATAACAACAACAAAAACCTATGAAATGAATTTTATTTAAAAAAAAAATTTTTTTTAAAGCTTAGTCATTGATACCAAAACTGGTATTGGTATCTGTGAAGTAATTGATGTAAGAACAGAGTTGAAAAAAAAAGAAGAAAAAAAAAACTAGCCAATAATAAACGCAGCTTATGGGTTTTTCAGATCACTGTGAGTTTTTGAATGCCGTAAACTTGTGCTTTCCAGGCTGGCACATGACAGCACATTTGCCACAAATTATTCTTGTAGCCAACAACATCAAATTGTTCCAGTAAATAAAGCCACTGATGGCAAATATCTCGCTTTTCTGAATATGTTGCCTTCCCCAAGACTTCAGCCGTGATTAACTTAATAAGATCTCTCTATTTTGCTCATGTTGTCATCCGCGGAGGTTGACAAAAGTAACAAAGCTCATTTTGACAAAGGAAGCAGAGACTACATATACCTGAAAAATCGACTATGCGTACACCACTGCTTTTGCAAGAAAAAGATTACCGGGATTTGGGGAATTTTACATCACACATTTGATTCAACTTCTGCCCCCGCGACCCGACCCCAAATAAGTGGTAGATGATGGATCAGGGATGTGATTTGACCAAAGTGAAATTATCTGAAAATTTAGCCGGGGGTCTGGCCCCCAGCTAGGTCCAGGGTTTTCCGTGTTTTTAAGTACTTTCAATGCACTCACATGACAAAGAAATAGACAAAACAACAGCATAAATTTTCAACTCTTTGACTGCCAAAAACGTTAAATAACGTTTAGTAAAATCCTATGGAGGAGTGCCAAAGACGTTAAAAGACGTTTGTTTCAAAACATAGGTGAAACTAACCATTTTCTATTGTGGATTACTGAAAAACGGAATAAGGTAGAAACAAACTTTTTTTTTCTGATGAAAGATGAGAGTCCAATCTTTTTTTGGTAGTATGTGTGTTTCCATAGTCCAAACGCATAATTTTCTATGGACCTTGAAAGATCAGTCAAAATGCTTAAAATCGGCTGGCACCCACGGCATCCCTTTCCTGAAAACGTCTGGCAGTCAAAGAGTTAATGTATATTGAACTATCCCATATAAAATGGCAGTTTTAGTCAACTCAAAATCAGTCACATTCAAAAACATTGGACTGCCTTTGCTTTTAAAAACTATCACTGAGAATATCATCATATCTAACTAATGTGATTACTAAGTTAACACATAAATAATGTTGAAGAGTTCAAATTTCATGACCAAATAATTGTATCATGACCAAATGAAAAGTAACTCATATTAGAGCATACCACAAATGTCTTTGTTATAGCAGAAGATGTTATCTGTCGGAGTCATGTGCATACACAATGAACTACTAAAAAAATAAATAAATAAAAAAAAAAAAATCGGAATTTTTTTTTTGGGGGGGTAGATAAAAAAAAGGGGAATTGGGCGAATTAGCGGAAAAATCACATCCCTGGATGGATAGATGGATGGATGGATGATCCAGGTTCACTTGCCGTTCATAGATGCAACTCTCACATCCAACCGAACAACAAGTAGTCTAAAAAATGAAAAAAAAGTTGTCTGCTAGGTTGCATAAGCTTGTTTTGTAAGGAGCTATTTATTACCAGCTGAGATGTCACCGAGAGCTTCTAGATGAAAGATAAAAAGCCCTGCGAGTTCCCTGAAGAGCGCAGACAGAGAAATGTCAAGCGGAGGCAGTTCGGATGCCTGTGTTGATCTTAACAATTACACAGTACTGTAGTTTTGTGAGTTTCTTCTACTTTCTGCTCTCATTTTAACGCTAGTCAAAGACTTTGGTCGAGGCAGCGTTCACACGGAGACTTCCTTGTTCGCCGACCTGCTCATTCGACCATTGAAAGGCAGTTTGCAACGCACGCTTAGGACCGCCCCCTCATTTGAATAACATTTTGTCATGACAGAGCGTGTGCAGCATGAAATAAATGCATGTGAGTGTTTTTTTTTTATTGATTGATATTTAATTCTATTGACATTTTTATTTTTGTATTTTGACATTTATTTTTATATTTATATTTTGACATTTATTTTTATATTTATTTTATTTTTGGAATCTCATTTTTTATTTTTGTAATTTTTACTTTATTTATTTATGGATATCTATATATATATATATATATATATATATATATATATATAAATATATATATTATCTTTTTATTTCCATTTCTAATAATTTTTTGTATTTAATTTTTGAATTAGATTTTTGTATCCGTTTTGATTTTCACTTTTAGTCAATATATATTTATTTAATTTTGTCAGCTTTGGTCCTCCATACACGTCACCCTCTCGTGTACATTCTGATGCATTTCATCGACTAAGTGACCAAGAATTGGTCAAAACAAAACAAAATGATGTATTCGCTCTCCCGGCTCTAGTGGTAGAAACGCGGTCATGCGCTCCCGGCTTATTGGCTTAAAGTAGAAGGGACCAAAAAAAGTGTCACCAAATGGAAATCAAAATGATGAATGAGCCTTTATCTTGTAAAATGTGACACTTAAAGAGTTCTTGTGTCCTCCAGTTTACTTTTATTGTCAATACAAAAGGGGTGAGACCTTGTGCATTTCCTTTCCTGCTACCTCTGCTATGCTACAACTCAATAACAAAAGAGACTCTTCCTTTACGCACATTAAATATTTCCATTTTGTATTTGATTGTAGCTCTAAGTCGTGATTAGATTCTGAAGCATTAACGTTTCCTTCCCAATAAACGCTTCACTACGACACGATTATGCAAACACTTTCAGTCAACAGACAAATAGCTGGAAATATTAAGTTAACCAATTTACAGCTGGAACGCAAAAGAGAGCTGGGAAAGTAAAGTATCGTAGCAACCAAGATAAATCAAACTAAAAAAATAAATAAAAAGCGGCAAAATAATAATGCTCCTTCATTTTTCTTCATCTATAATGAGCGACGGTTCAACCAGCAGAGTGATCAGAGAAATATGACGAACCACGCCAGAGTGGTGACCCTGGATGAGCCATCCTGAGATTTGCTCCTGCTGGAGTGGCTCTGGAACAACCTCCATGTTTGATGGGACTCAAAATGGACAAGAGGCGTTTGGAACAAGTGAGACGAGGAGATTAAAAGACACTTGAGAACCCGAGAGTTTTTTTTTTGGGGGGTGGGGGGGGGGACTGCCTGTGAAATTAGATAACAGATTCCTCTCAAACGTTCTCCCAACTCTCTATCAAGTAGAGCCAATGCATTTGGCTAATGATTTGCCAAAACAGCTGAAGTACAACACAGCACGTGCAAGGACAGTTTTCCATCACCAGGCAAATTTCCAGTCTTTATTTCAGGCGATTAAAATTTTTATTTGTATTTAATCGCAAAACTTTAATAGTTAACTCACGATTAAACACTTTTTTTTTGTTGTTCTGAATGTGTAATATAATGTACATTAAAATGTTTTTTTCTACGTTTTTATACTCTTGTAAACAAAAGTGGGAAAAATGTTAAACTAATAGCAATATGGCTGCATCTTTTAGTCATTGATACATTCATTTCATAATAATTCATAAAATTTAGTTACAATTAAAAAGATGTACTGTATGGTAAAAAAAAAAAAAAAAGAGTGTGATATTGCTTTATGTTGAGGTCATTTTTCTGCCACTAGATGGCACAATTGCATTTGTAAGACATTGGTGACAGCTCAGTGCATTTTTCATATTAAAAGCTATCTAATCTTTAACATGAAGTTTTGCACATTTTTTCAATTGTAAAATACAACTGACCCCAGTCTCCACAAATATATGCATTATTATTTAATTTATTACTGCTGAATTTTGATGTGGATGTGTACCGGCTTTCCAAGTAAGGGGCGGTCATTAATTGTGTTATAAAAAAAAAAAGTGGCGTTAAAGGAACTATAAATTAACTCAAAATTAACACACTAATTTTGGCAACCCTACTGAGAATATTTAAAGGGGGATATATTTTGGAAATTTTACTTTTTAATTGCTTGTATACAAATTGTTGGATCACTGGAGGTCCTGCCCTCCCATTAAGTGTGAAATTATCCAAATAAGTCTTTTGTTATTTGCCTATATCTGCCCAAGTGTCTTCACGGGAGCCATTCGGAATTTCCATCCTGCAACATAGTTGCTAATTTACATAAAAGCCACACTCACAGAGATTTTTCAGCTATGACTTGTAATCTTAGTTGGGTGAAGAAAAAAATCTCTATAGCCTGAAATATGTCATTATACAACCACTGCCTTGAGATATTCAGTCATTTAAAAGAAATCATATTTTTCTTGTGAACTGAACCTTCCAGCTTTGACTTAAACAATTCTGAACACTTGCTGAATGAAAAAGGGTAAACACCAAGTTGACCTCAAGGAATTCAAATTGAGTCACACATCCTCCACTCGACAACAGGTGAAACACTCCTGGAAGATTTTAATTGAAAAAGAAAAAAGAAATGAAAGATCACACAAGCAACTAGAAAAATTCCCGCGGAAATTTTGAATGGGACTGCTGACTCTTTGGTAATGAGCTGAACAGTTTAAAATTTAAACCACTGGAATCGCTCAAGAAATGTGGAATTGCTGACTCTTGCAAGGTGGAAACACGCATGTATGTAGTACTTGTAGACATAGTAGTAGTAGTATAGTAGTAAGTAGTAAGCAAGTACAAACAGAAGTAGTAGTATTAGTAGTACTTGTAGTAATT
The DNA here is from genome assembly GCF_051991255.1 of Vanacampus margaritifer. NCBI lineage: Eukaryota > Metazoa > Chordata > Actinopteri > Syngnathiformes > Syngnathidae > Vanacampus > Vanacampus margaritifer. Next base: position 15,171,364 of record NC_135448.1, on the reverse strand, counting down.
TTAGTAGTAGTCAATTGGCTAAAATGGCCGCTGACCCGGGTGGGCGAGGGGGAGAGAGTCCTTGCCGTACCTAATTAATTGGCCAAGATGGCCGCCGCCCTTGGTGGGCAGAAAGGCGGTAATCCAGGGTGTACCTAATTAATTGGCTAAAATGGCCGCCGCCCTGGGCGAGCGGAGTGGCGAGAATCCTGGGCGTACCTAATAAATTGGCCAAGATGGCCGCCGACCCGGGTGGGCAGAAAGGCGGTAATCCAGGGTGTACCTAATTAATTGGCTAAAATGGCCGCCGCCCTGGGCGAGCGGAGTGGCGAGAATCCTGGGCGTACCTAATAAATTGGCCAAGACGGCCGCCGACCCGGGTGGGCAAGGGGGAGAGAGTCCTTGCCGTACCTAATTAATTGGCCAAGATGGCCGCCGCCCTGGGTGGGCAGAAAGGCGGTAATCCAGGGTGTACCTAATTAATTGGCTAAAATGGCCGCCGCCCTGGGCGAGCGGAGTGGCGAGAATCCTGGGCGTACCTAATAAATTGGCCAAGATGGCCGCCGACCCGGGTGGGCAAGGGGGAGAGAGTCCTTGCCGTACCTAATTAATTGGCCAAGATGGCCGCAATTAACAAGCAATTATCTCTCCAGCATCATAAACCATGCTATCCTTTAGTGTGTCATAACTGCCCTCATTTACCTCAAAAGAGGTATCTGAAGAAAGTCCGATTTTTTTGTGTGTTCCAAAAATGGATTCCGCTTATTCAACCCAGCTCTGTTTACAGAAAACAAAAAAAAAGTCACCGGTTTTAGAAGGCGCGTAAGCCGAATCAATGCGGAGCCTTTAGGAAGCCGAATCAATGAGGAAAAGCAAAGGTTAGCCTTCTTCAGAGTGTGATGGCTCTCTGCGTAGCCCTTAACCTTTAACAGGGCATCGCTCACTACAGCTCACAATGTGCCAAGAACCCAGCCGAGCTTCTGCTACCTTAAAATACTCTTGCTACAACATCATCTAACCTTGTCGCAGATGTTTCATCGTCATTTTAAGGTCGGCTCTGCTATTGGAAGCTTATAATACCGATGGCGAACAAATTAAAATGGCTTTATGTGACTTGGGATAAGTTACATGCCCGCACAGTGGAATCTGAATATTCCTAATGGCCCCCCCATAAAGTGGGAGATTTCACTCGGTCAAGGTAGAAATTACCTGTAAAAATCCTACTTTTTACGGTTACCCGTAAATGGAGAATTGGTTTTTGACGGCAGATGAAGACGGCTTCTAAACTAGAAGTACGCTACTAAAGTAAGTTTTGACAATTTATTAGTACTAAACTCACAAGCAATTATATCATGTAAAGAAAATGCCAAGAAATGTAAACATCTTAAATAGGGGTGTTACAAAAACTGGTTTGAAGCGGAAAATCTTTTTTTTTTTTTTTTATTAAAGGATGTGGCAAATCGAATCGTTCCACTTTGAAATATATCAAGATACGTATCGAATCGTCTTATATTGGAGAGATATATCTTAACTCATTTGCTCCCCAAAAATGTATAAATACGTTCTATTTTAAATATTACCATGCTCCCAAAGACATATTTATACTTTTTTTTATGGGGGGGGGGGTTATGCTAGAGCATACAGGCGGCTTTGAAGGAGCCTCTGAACTGAAGAGAACGCTTGAAGAAATGGTAGTTATTACAAAAACGTCCAGCAGGTGGCAGCAGAGTATAAGAGATCAACCAGGGTCATGTTGCAAAAAGCCCTTTCCCTCACTGTTTTAAACAGATTTGTGAATAATGATAAAATGTAGCTATTTTCTAATACTAATTGCTGCAAAACGAAAACAGATAGAAACATACTTTTTTTTCCTGATGAAAGAAGAGACTCTAATCTTTCTTTTGATAGATTCCATGTTTTTATGGTAATAGAACACAATATTCTGTGGGCCATGCAAAATCAGTCCAAATCTAGTAAAACAGTCGGGAGCGAAGGGGGGTGCTTCAGTGAAAATGGCTCGGAGTGAATGAGTTAAACAAAAATCACAGTTTTACAGTACTGATAAGTTTATTCAAATGGATGTCAAATTATAATGAAAAGTCATCACGTCGTACCCTCTCAAACTGAGCCGTACCATGTCTAACAATATCATAATTCCACGTATTGAAAATGGTGTTGAATCATCTTTTGTGGATGTACTTTCTTGTCATTTCTTTGGCTTTAAAGCATTTACCCTAAGCAGGTAACTTGAATAAAAAACGCTGAGGACAAGAAGTCTCTTATTTTTTTTAAATTAGTGTTTCAAGGAGAAATTAGATGGTACAAACACCTGATAGCTTGCCAGACCTACACAAGAAGCATAACGTGCAACTAGAGTCCTTGGCGAATAAATTATACTCAAAAGATGCCGATTGTGAACGTGCTTTCAAAATAAGCAGTTCCTTCTTATAGTTGAAGATTCTGAGGCGGTAGAAAATGACATATTTCCCACTCATTTTAAAAGTTCTGTGTAGCAATCATCCTTTTCCTACCCTGCAGTTAACACACAAAAAAGGGAAGAATCTTCTCAGCATGACCTTTCTGCGAACATTGGTTACATATTTCAAGGTCAAACTGACGTGAGCACGGGAAGCACTCCATGCAACGGAGGTGAAATGAAATCAATGAGCTGCAGGCTAATGGAAGACGGTTTTAGAGACGCGGTATTAATAAGGCTGGCCTTTCCTACGGCATCTTTAATCGCCAACTGGTGCTGAGCTTGGTTTATTTTTGGACACATTTGCAGTTTTCTCCACATTATATCTAAATAGTACGGTAGCGCCTTGAGATACGAATGACCCAACTTTGGAGTTTTTGCTTTTAGTATCCTATTAGGGTACCAGTTATATGATTATTTTTTTTTTTTTTAAATCATGTCAAAAAAGGTACACTGATGTGAATAGTTTGTCGATACGGACCCTGCAATTGTCTGTCCAATTTAGGGCGTACCCTTAAGTCAGCTGGGATGGATAGTTGGACACAGCCGACCCCGTGACCCTAGTAAGGATAAGCACTCGAGAAAATGGGTGGATGATGGATAGAACATTTCAATTTTTCAATTTAGCACAGCAAACTGACCCTACCAGTGACATCCTGGCCAAGTAGCTGTAACGCGCCCTACCCTCCGTAATACTACCTTGCACACATCTTGTCTCTACAGGTTATGGATGGGTCTATTAGAGTACCAACAAAAATAGATTTTTTTTCGTTTTTTTAAGTGTTAAAATTGCTCGATAAATTCAGTCTAAAAGAAAATCCTGTCAGAGCTATTGCTTTGAGAATTTCGGGAAATTGCTTCACAACACTCTAAAAAAAACAGTTGGGTCGAAAGTAACTCAATTATGGATCAAAAATGGACCGATCCACTTTATGGGTCTATTTGACCCAACTTTTTGGCAAATTGACCCAAGTAGAGGATCGGTGCATTTTTGACCCATAGTTGGTTTATTTTTTACCTAACTGTTTTTAGAGTGTAAAATATGGACTAAGTTATTTAATTAATGAATCTCATAATAACAATAATAAACTTAAGCAGACCTTAAATCAGGGATGGGCACTGGCGTCCACACATTCTGAGTAGCCTATTGAGTAAATTATTCTAACCCCCACCCCACTCTACAAAAGAATATGTATTTATATCCAAGTGAAGTGAAGTGAGGGGGGGGTAAAAATATGTTTAAAAAAACAACAAACAAACAAAATATTTGGGGGGGAAAAGAAAAAAGGTAATGAGCGAATTCTCAAGTGCCAAACTGCAAATATGCACCTGTAGTTTTAAGTTGTAATATTACCATTCACCACTAGATGGCGGAGATGTCTTAGATGCGTTTACATCGGGTCTGAATATTTAGAATTTCAAGCGAGTTGATTTTTATGAAAAAATGCACAGATTGATTTTTTTGCTGTTGAGTAGTTTTGTGCTGTTTAGGACAGTGGATCTTTAATACTTGCATTAAAAATGTCTTATAAAAAATTAAATATATTAAAACTCTTTGACTGCCAGACGTTTTCAGAAAAGGGATGCCGTGGGTGCCAGCCGATTTAAGCCTTTTGACTGATCTTTCAAGGTCCACAGAAAATGATGTGTTTTGACTATGGAAACACACATACTACCAAATGATAGATGAAGATTGGACTCTCATCTTTCATCAGAAAAAAAAGTTTGTTTCTACCTAATTCCGTTTTTCAGTAATCAACAATAGAAAATGGTTAGTTTCACCTCTGTTTTGGGAAAAAAACGTCTTTTAACGTCTTTGGCACCCCTCCATAGGATTTTACTAAACGTTATTCAGGGATGTGATTTGACCAAAGTGAAATTATCTGAAAATGTAGCCGGGGGTCTGGGGGCCGCAGGCACTTTCAATGCACTCAACATGACAAAGAAATAGACAAAACAACAGCATAAATTTTCTATGTATATTGAACTATCTCATATAAAATGGCAGTTTTAGTCAAGTCAAAATCAGTCACATTCAAAAACATTGGACTGCCTTTGCTTTTAAAAACTATCACTGAGAATATCATCATATCTAACTAATGTGATTACTAAGTTAACACATAAATAATGTTGAAGAGTTCAAATTTCATGAACAAATAAATGAAAAGTAACTCATATTAGAGCATACCACAAATGTCAAAACATCCCTGGTTATTTAACGTTTTTGGCAGTCAAAGAGTTAAGAGCACACATTTCACATATATGATGTCTATTTCTAAAATATTGTTTTTGTCCATACCTTTTTGTTACACATCTGATTAAGAAATGTGCGGTCCTATGTGGGCCACTGAGTAGAACAGATGAAAAATTGAGGCCCCCACCAGCCTTTTAAGTTGTCCTTAACTGTTAACTGTGTTTATTTACCAAAAATTTGCATATGTAAACAATTAAGCCGTTAGCCTTAAATGATAGGGTGAAAAAATGTGTAAAAATAAAAAATAAAGCATTCAAAACGATCTAGTTGGCAGCTTGAACGTGAATTCATATGTTTGAGGCAGATATGAAGAGAAAATTGTCTATGCCGTAAGAATCAGACTAAGGAAAATAAATGTTGTATGGCGCGAATGAGACTTTGGTGGCGCGATGAAGCCAGCCGTGAAATAAGGCCTTTAAAGTGCTGTTACGCACAAAAGCCGCTGCTCGCGTACGCGCGTACGCTATCCGCACAAAGGCAATGAGCGAGGCATCACCATACAACTGCAGATAAAAGGAGAACCTTGACATGCGAAACGATGACAAATGACCTTCCGCGCGCAGGAAAAGAACGACTTCAAATGGCGCGGGAGAAAATCATCGTGAAGTGTAGTCTGTTTTAAAACATTGAGCGATTGCGTGTTAACAGAAACGGATGCCGTTTTGTATACGTTTGAAGGCCGGAACCACACAGACGACAGCTTTGTCTATATGCATGTTGTTGGGATTTCTCATTGTTCCCCAGCAGTTGGCATTGTGTCACTTCTAATGTAAAGCGACTGCTTTGACTAAGCAGATGGGAGGAACACGCCTCTTGGCCGTTTTCTCTTTTCCTGGAACCAATCAGTCCAATCAAGTCTATAGGCTCGGCTCGTCCTTGGAGACTCGCAGTAAAATCAATATTACGCAAATCAATTTGAATTGCATCACATATCGGACTTTAATGTGTGCTTCATAAGCATGAAAACTGTTTTTACATTTGTGCAAGCGGCGATTCTATCAATTTCGTATAATTACATTTTTCATTATGTGCCCTTTTGTTTTGGTCCTGGGAGATGTTGTCCCTGCCGTCTTGTTAGCCATCACTTTTCTTTGGATTGATTCATTCATCACTGCTCTTTTGATTACTGGATTATGGACCATTTTATTGTTTTCTTCTATTTCAGTTTTGTTTTTCTGTCCTTTTAGAAAAGTTGTCTTTTTTTTAATAGATATCTCGCGGCCTTCTCTGGCTCATCATGCCCATTGCATGAACTAATCAATCTATTGATCAGTGATTTGGTCTTTTGGGGACTCAGATGAAAATCAACAGGTTCCATCGAGAGCTTTCTCTGTTCCATATCTGGAGTTAAAACAAATTTCTTCGCTCTTGTCTCACCTGCTCTGAAATCTGGACTTTGGTCTGTTCAGGGATGTGATTTGACCAAAGTGAAATTATCTGAAAATTTAGCCGGGGGTCTGGGGGCCGCTGGCACCCAGCTAGGTCCAGGGCAGTGCCCTGGTGGGGGGGCAAGGGGGGCGGAGCCCCCCGGAGCTCATGGGTTTTCCGTGTTTTTAAGTACTTTCAATGCACTCACATGACAAAGAAATAGACAAAACAACAGCATAAATTTTCAATGTATATTGAACTATCCCATATAAAATGGCAGTTTTAGTCAACTCAAAATCAGTCACATTCAAAAACATTGGACTGCCTTTGCTTTTAAAAACTATCACTGAGAATATCATCATATCTAACTAATGTGATTACTAAGTTAACACATAAATAATGTTGAAGAGTTCAAATTTCATGAACAAATAATTGTATCATGACCAAATGAAAAGTAACTCATATTAGAGCATACCACAAATGTCTTTGTTATAGCAGAAGATGTTATCTGTCGGAGTCATGTGCATACACAATGAAATACAAAAAAAATAAAAAAATAAAAAATCGGATTTTTTTTTTTGGGGGGGAGATAAAAAAAGCGGAATTCCGCGAATTAGCGGAAAAATCACATCCCTGTCTGTTTTACTGCCACTTCTCCTCCGGGTTTTTGAGACTCTTTTGCAATTACGATTTATACAATAAACTTGATTTGACATGTTATATATGTAGTAAAGTAGGTAAAGCAATTAAAAAAAAACTTGAGTTTGCACTTCTTTCGTGTGGATTTTGTAAAAAAAAAACATTTCAAACTGGCAACATTTTAAAAAATAGGATGCAGAGGAGTTGAAGATTGTTAACAGGGTTTTCACTAGCTATTCTGTTCTGTTTATTTGACGCAGAGTTTATGAAATAAGAAAGAAAAACAGCAGAGAGATGCCAAAGCAGAAACTCAGAAACAGTATCTAGGCCAGAGATTGCCAGCAGGGTCCATCCCAAAACTCCCCTTCAGAGAGCAAACAGCAACTAGTGGTCCCTTTTTTTTTTCCTCAAATTGTCCTCTGATTTAAACACAAACAGTCACTGCTGCTCTCAATTTTAGCAAGGGCAATTTTTTCAGAAAGGCCAACAAAAAGACAGCCTGTGTGTGTTCCAATACAAGAAGGCTTGAGCCGTCCTTTGCACAAAAGGTTACTTGGAAGCCTTCCAAAAGGGTCTTGCAGAAAAATACAAGAAAAGACCAGCAAGGCTGAAAGGGTATCAGCGATGCACTTTTGTATGTTGGACAAAACAAAATGCTGAATGTCCTCCACTGCTGTGCGTGTCCAGCTGTGACACTCTGTCCTGCTTCTATGATGGCATCCATCACGCGGCCGCGGCACCCGCTGGTGGAATCGCAAGCCAAGATTCAAAGATCAAATACAAATAACACGATAGATGTTTTTTAAGCAGATATGCGCAATTGTGAATAGCATCATTTGGCATTCTCTTATTTCAGTATCTCGTATAGACATTGTTTGGATTTTTAAAAAAAAAAACTGAATTATTATTTTATTTTTTTCCCTGCCTTCTACTCATCCAATATGGGGCAGGGCTCATTCTTGCCCCCCACTCAGAATATGACGGCAAATTTGCAAGAATACATTATTCATTTCCTATCAAGGATGACAAGTGCTCCTCGCATTTCATCTTTGTTTCTTTTTTTCATTTTTCATTTTCTGCAGCGCACCTGAGACACAAATATTCACTCACTTTGCGTGTGTGTGTGTATGCGTGCGTGTGTGCGTGCGTGCGATTTAGACCTTTTCCATTTCAGTTCTAAGAACAGAAGAATGCACTCACACATGGACGCAATGTTATGCCCAGTGATGCTTTACTTGGACTTACAAAGGGAATCAATAAACTTCGGAGGTATCGGGTGGGGCGGGCCGGGTGTGGTGGTGGTGGGGGGTTGGGGTTTTTTTTTTTTTTGGGGGGGGGGGGGTATTTTGACCACTTCAAACTGAAGCCGCTTGTCAGTGTAAAAGGGTTGACCTCGATGGTGAAATTAACTTTGACTGCCAGACGTTTTCAGAAAAGGGATGCCGTGGGTGCCAGCCGATTTCAGCATTTTGACTGATCTTTCAAGGTCCACAGAAAATTATGTGTTTGGACTATGGAAACACCAAATGAAAGATTGGACTCTCATCTTTCATCAGAAAAAAAAAGTTGTTTCTACCTTATTCTGTTTTTGAGTAATCAACAATAGAAAATGGTTAGTTTCACCTCTGTTTTGAAACAAACGTCTTTTAACGTCTTTGGCACTCCTCCATAGGATTTTACTAAACGTTATTTAACGTTTTTGGCCGTCAAAGAGTTAAGTGGCTTTTTTGGTACATGCTCAAAACTCAAATTTTTTTGTTTTGTAACATTGTAAACAGTAGAAAAGAAGATGCCTTGGGGGGACCATTTTGGGATCTGCTGCTGGTGAGGCCGCTTAAAGCGCCCGTTCTCCAAAACCATTTCCATCGGATACTGCAACAAAATAATTACAATAATTCCGTTTGCCTTCAGTTAATTAATTTAGTACGGACCTGAGTAGATGTTCTTAATCACTTCATACTTTTTAATTATATTAGCCTCATTCAACTATTTTAAAAGGAACCCCGACTGTAATGAAAAGTTTGATCTAGATCATTTATTTGGTTGTTACTAACATAATTCATGATTCATCTTTCAAAAATCATTTACAGTTTAATACATTTTGTAGAAACTTTATTTGGACGTACGCCGCCATTGTTATTTATTTCTAAAGAAATAACACGCGATCGGGAGGGTCACCCTCACCCAAGCCGTGCTCTCGTCATTCACCAGGCACATTCAAGATTTTTGATCGTCCCCTTTAGGAACTCTACGCAGGCTTACCTTGCTTTCTTTATTACAGACGTTTCACATTGCTCGGCAGAGAGCCAGTCGCCATTCTACGTCACTACGCACTAAATGCGTTGCGACGTAAATAACAATGGCGGCGTACGTCCCGATAAAGTTTCGACAAAATGTACGTATACGTATATACATTCATATAGTTATATACAGGTGTGTATGTGGCAGATACATTCAAAAACAAGCCCTGTAGAGACCTAACTAATACAAGCAATTAAAAAATTAAAATTGTCCAAAACTGTCCATAATATGTCCCCTTTTAGTCACATTATACAGTATTTTAAATGAAACAGGGACAAAGTTGAGACCCTTAGGAAAGAAACAATATTTCTCTTCCACAGCACATCCAGAGCACATTGATTAATTCCCCATCGGGAACTCTTTATAAGCCCAAAGCACTCATGGGAATTGTGTTAGGCACTTATTATGAACACTCTGGACAGATCATTTGCATATACGTATTAACAATGGCTACATTTAAAAACCTAAAGAAACGTCACACCTCAAGTAAAAAGATTATGTCCAGGAATAAGCCACGTGGAATTAAAAGGCAGGCTCAAGACTTAGATTAATATAGAGCCAGTCAGGGCAGCCAAAATTAGTCTTTCAAAATGATTTTTCGAGTACTTAATACTTATTGTTTTTTTGTTTTTTTTTGTTTTGCCTTATTGCTGCTTTCATTTTGTACATATTCAAATGAAATGTAATTTATAGGGGTGTCAGGCGATTCATTTTTTTTAATTATAATTAATCTATAACTTCAATAGTTAACTCGATTAATCGCAATTTTTTTTATCTGTTCTAAATGTACAATAAAATGTACAGTAAAATGTACAATAAAATGTACAATAAAACGTACAGTAAAATGTACAGTAAATATACAATAAAATGTTTTCATACTCTTAACATAAAAGCGGAAAAAATGTTAAAAATTCAAAAGATGTACTGTACGGTAAAAAAAAAGAGTGTGATATTGATTTGTGTTGAGATCATTTTTCTGCCACTAGATGGCATAATTGCATTTGTAAGACGGTGACAACTTAGTACATTTTTTTGTTTTTTTGTTTTGCCTTATTGCTGCTTTCATTTTGTACATATTCAAATGAAATGTAATTTATAGGGGTGTCAGGCGATTCATTTTTTTAATTATAATTAATCTATAACTTCAATAGTTAACTCGATTAATCGCAATTTTTTTTTATCCGTTCTAAATGTACAATAAAATGTACAGTAAAATGTACAGTAAATATACAATAAAATGTTTTCATACTCTTAACATAAAAGCGGAAAAAATGTTAAAAATTCAAAAGATGTGCTGTACGGTAAAAAAAAGAGTGTGATATTGATTTGTGTTGAAATCATTTTTCTGCCACTAGATGGCATAATTGCATTTGTAAGACGGTGACAACTTAGTACATTTTTTTGTTTTTTTGTTTTGCCTTATTGCTGCTTTCATTTTGTACATATTCAAATGAAATGTAATTTATAGGGGTGTCAGGCGATTCATTTTTTTAATTATAATTAATCTATAACTTCAATAGTTAACTCGATTAATCGCAATTTTTTTTATCTGTTCTAAATGTAAAATAAAATGTACAATAAAATGTACAATAAAATGTACAATAAAATGTACAGTAAAATGTACAGTAAATATACAATAAAATGTTTTCATACTCTTAACATAAAAGCGGAAAAAATGTTAAAAATACAAAAGATGTACTGTACAGTAAAAAACAAGTGTGATTTTGATTTGTGTTGAGATCATTTTTCTGCCACTAGATGGCATAATTGCATTTGTAAGACGGTGACAGCTTAGTACATCTTTTATTTTAAAAGCCATCTAATCTTTAACATGTAGTTCTGCACATTTTCAAAATTCTGAAATACAACTTGACCCCAGTCTCCACAAATATATGCATTATTATTAAATGTATTACTGCTAAATTTTAACGTGTACGTGCCTACTGCGTTGCGACTGGAATTCTCAATACAGGCTTTCCAAGTAAAGGACAGTCAGTAATCGTACAGTAAAAAAAAAAAAAGTGACGTTAAAGGAACTTTAACTTAACTCAAAATGAACGCACTCATTTTGGCACCCCTAATATTGATCATTTTGAGTACTATCATTAACTCTTTGACTGCCAGACGTTTTCAGAAACGGGTTGTCCCCAGTGCCAGCCGATTTAAGCATTTTGACTGATCTTTCAAGGTCCACAGAAAATGTTGTGTTTGGACTATGGAAACACACATACGACCAAATGAAAGATTGGACTCTCATCTTTCATCAGCAAAAAAAGTTTGTTTCTACCTTATTCCGTTCTTCAGTAATCAACAATAGAAAATGGTTAGTTTCACCTCTGTTTTGAAACAAACGTCTTTTAACGTCTTTGGCACTCCTCCATAGGATTTTACTAAACGTTATTTAACGTTTTTGGCAGTCAAAGAGTTAATGTCTAAGCGCCTTTCTAGGTACCATCAGACAGCATACATGGCATAAATAAAACAGATGCGGCAATACAAGAACTAGATTAATAATACTGAATATAAATGCAATTTGCCGAGCCACTTCCTCATCAATTTTCCTTTTCCACGCAGCCTCTGCATCCCCTCGCACAACTCAACAGACTAATCTGCGTGTCGTGCCGACTTGACAGTAATGACGAGGCGCTCGCTTTCCGAGCACACGTTTCTAAAGGCACACTCAATATTGTGGCAGCGAGACAAACAGCCTGCCAGAGTGACTCTGTCCGCAATCAGGCTTGGATATATCTGAGGAGCAACACGTGCGCCGTGCGCCACGACAAGCTAGCAATCTGACCTGGCCTGTTAGCATGCTCAACTTTCAAAAGAATCTGTGACCCAGAAGGAGTTTTCTGTAAATAGAGCCAAATTGGTGCTCTTTTCTGAAACACTCATTTGACATGTTTGTTGCGTCTCATCCAAGCCTTTGAATGTTCCGTTACTGTGTGGTGTGTTTACTACAAAACGTATGCCCTTGAATTGCAAAAGAGGATCAAAGTGGAAATATTTTCGCAGCTTAAATGTTGTTTTGCGCGCGGGGGGGGGGGTTGAGGAATATAGCGCATGCCTGGAGTTGTAAGAAGCGAGCTAAACATGTTCCCCCTTCATTATTGTCACTCAAAGTTTGAAGGTTTATAATTATGCAACGCTGATTGCCAGTATGGTAGTTTCAAATTGATTAAAAGGTGTCAAACATACAGCCTGCGGGCCACAACTGGCCCATCAGGGGATCGAATCTGGCACGTGAAGACTGCAGTTTTTCACGAAAATTAACTGTTGCTAGTTTTGTCTACTAGAGGGTGCAGTGATGACTACTTAAATGACCTTCTGAAATTTGGCCATTACTCAGGATTTTATGTAGAAATTGTGCACTCATTATTGTTAAGACTTGATGTTAAAAAAAAATGTTTTATTTGTAGCTCATTAAGCGACAGACAGGTCCGGCCCACAAATTTAAGTGAAAGTCATGGCCACTGAATTAAAATGAGTTTTTACTTTTACACATCTTTAGTATGGGCTGTTCCTGAGCACCTTCACGAAAGGAAGGAAGATATTTGTTCCCATCAATTCAAACCACTTAATTCCTTGAGATTTTTTTTATTCTTTTTTAACTAAAGTAAATCAGTGAAACGCATACCTCCCCTCACGTCAATTACAGTAATTCTAATTTAAATAGGCAGCAAATTGAAAAACTACAACAGTCAGCTGATCGCAGACCTCCTCCAAGCAGGGTTCTTGCAAGAATCACCAAGTTCAATTTTAGACCTTTTAACTCTTTGACTGCCAGACGTTTTCAGAAACGGGATGTCGCCAGTGCCAGCCGATTTAAGCATTTTGACTGATCTTTCAAGGTCCACAGAAAATGTTGTGTTTGGACTACGGAAACACACATATTACCAAATGAAAGATTGTCGCGTCAATGCTTCCAACCTCGGAATCACCATCATCATCATCATCATCAATGTGCTCTTTAGCGTTGGTCGATGCTTTTCGTCTTTGAAAAAAACTGCTCGAGCGTGAGCTGCTTGCTACCGGTCGCCATTGTTCTCTTCCCTTCCCCAGCCATAGTCCCCTCTAGCTCCGCCTCACGTCTTCTACTGACGCCTACCTCTTTGACTGCCAGACGTTTTCAGAAACGGGTTGTCCCCAGTGCCAGCCGATTTAAGCATTTTGACTGATCTTTCAAGGTCCACAGAAAATGTTGTGTTTGGACTATGGAAACACACATATGACCAAATGAAAGATTAGACTCTCATCTTTCATCAGAAAAAAAAGTTTGTTTCTACCTTATTCCGTTCTTCAGTAATCAACAATAGAAAATGGTTAGTTTCACCTCTGTTTTGAAACAAACGTCTTTTAACGTCTTTGGCACTCCTCCATAGGATTTTACTAAACGTTATTTAACGTTTTTGGCAGTCAAAGAGCTACCCAATCTTGTCGAAAGAGAGTCATTGCTGCCATCTAGGGGCCAAAAATAGTCATTAGGCTAACTAGATCTGCTTGAAACTTTCACCACAGCTGGCCAAGGCTTTCCTCCACCCGTCCCCCCCCCCCCCAAAAAAAAAGAAAAAAATTGAGAACGTCTTTTAAAGTCCTTGGCGGCCCTCTGTAGGTTTTTACTAAACGTCATTTAACGTTTTTGGCAGTCAAAGACCTTTTTAGACCATCATGACAAAAAATTTTAGACCAACTTCGGGACCTTTTTTATTTTTTATTTAAGCATTCAAACACACGGAACTTGTATGACATGTCGAGTTTACCGGTAATTTGACTGACAAATTTTTAGGCTTAAAATGACTGCGGTGACGGTCAATGAAACAGTGACAGTAATTATTAAGTAAAATCGTGTGCATTCCTGGCATGAAAACAGGTCAGAGATGAAGAAGGTGTGAATTATATACAACCCCTCTAAGGGTGTCTGGGGCACTTGGAATGTTTCACATTTTAACACTCCAATTTGATGCATTTTGAAAAACGAATTTAAGCAGAATTAAAAGACAGCATCTATAGATGCATGGTCACATGATCAAATTATGCTATACTGTATAAGCAGGGTTGGAAGGGTTACTTTTCAAATGTATTCTGATACAGTTTCTAGTTACCTGATAAAAATCTATCTATCTAGAAAATTAGAATGGATATCCAGCCCTAAAAAGTATGACGTTGGACTTTTTTTTTTTTTTTTTTGGCAGGCTGTAATGGATTAACATCATCACACTAACCTGCATAACTTTCCGCTGAGCTACTGTCTCAAGTGTATCACTCAGTGAGGGTATTCTGTGCTGCATCTTATGAATTAATGATGTCTGGAAGGAGATCGGAAAGCCAACGAGATGGAGTGGGCAGAGCACTGCGGTGAAACAACAGAGTTTTGGACAGAAAGGAGATTAGCCCAGGACATTAGGGGAGGATCATCTCCAGAGACAAATTGAGAAAAAGAGAGCCAGAGGACAGCACGTGGGGGGGGTCGACACACGGTTTCATCTCTTTTTGGTCTGTTTTGGTGGCAAGATAATGAAGGAACTCATTTGATTTCAAGTGTCTCATTGAAAAACATGGATTTTCTTAAGTGTGCAGCCAATCGCTTCAATCATAACAATGTGTCATTTCGGGTAGGTTATAATGAGGGCCTCTTCTTCACATCTGGATTTTGAATCTCATCTGGAGCAGTGGAGTCGATTTCTAGGCACAAATGTAATTATGAATGCCATGAAGATTATTTGTGACGCGGCGCCATGTTCTTCTCACGTGTAATGTACTTTTCCCGTACGAGTTTTGAATAGAGAATGGAAAAACATGAGTAGCATCCACTGAGATTGACCCGCATGCTGTTGCGCGAGTAATGCTGAGAAAGACAACAGCTGCGAGCTCGCAACAGATAAACTTGAGCACGGGGAGAAAACACGAAGGCCTCGGGCAATGTTCACAGCTTTTCAGCATAAAATTGACACTGCTCAGCTGGCCTCGGGGCTGTCAGAGACATACACACTACCATGCAACACAAGTAGACAATACTTTTAGCATTAGGTCTAATTCTATACTCTTTGTACACAATGTATAGTACACTGTCCTCCAAAACTTTAGGAACAGTGAGGGCAATTTGTTTTTGAGGTAGACTGAAAACAACCCCCCATTAAAACCCAAGGTCATACATTCTGACAGCTGAATTTTTCAATTCAATTTTATAACTGCCTAAAAAACATGACCCTGCATGAAGCCAAATCCTCATTTGAAAACTCGAGGTCACACATTCTGACAGCTGAATTTTTTTAGTTCAATTTTGTAACAACAGTTAAAATCCGTGATCCTGCATGAAGCCAAATCCTCATTTGAAAATTCGAGGTCACACATTCTGACAGCTGAATTTTTTAGTTCAATTTTGTAACAACAGTTAAAATCCGTGATCCTGCATGAAGCCAAATCCTCATTTGAAAATTCGAGGTCACACATTCGGACAGCTGAATTTTTTAGTTCAATTTTGTAACAACAGTTAAAATCCGTGATCCTGCATGAAGCCAAATCCTCATTTGAAAGCTCGAGGTCATACATTCTGACAGCTGAATTTTTTTAGTTCAATTTTGTAACAACAGTTAAAATCCGTGATCCTGCATGAAGCCAAATCCTCATTTGAAAATTCGAGGTCACACATTCTGACAGCTGAATTTTTTAGTTCAATTTTGTAACAACAGTTAAAATCCGTGATCCTGCATGAAGCCAAATCCTCATTTGAAAATTCGAGGTCACACATTCGGACAGCTGAATTTTTTAGTTCAATTTTGTAACAACAGTTAAAATCCGTGATCCTGCATGAAGCCAAATCCTCATTTGAAAGCTCGAGGTCATACATTCTGACAGCTGAATTTTTTTAGTTCAATTTTGTAACAACAGTTAAAATCCGTGACCCTGCATGAAGCCAAATCCTCATTTGAAAACTCGAGGTCACACATTCTGACAGCTGAATTTTTTAGTTCAATTTTGTAACAACTGTTAAAATCCGTGATCCTGCATGAAGGCAAATCCTCATTTGAAAACTCAAGGTCATACATTCTGACAGCTGAATTTTTTAGTTCAATTTTGCAACAACAGTTAAAATCCGTGATCCTGCATGAAGCCAAATCCTCATTTGAAAATTAGAGGTCATACATTCGGACATCTGAATTTTTTAGTTCAATTTTGTAACAACAGTTAAAATCCGTGATCCTGCATGAAGCCAAATCCTCATTTGAAAACTCGAGGTCACACATTCTGACAGCTGAATTTTTTAGTTCAATTTTGTAACAACAGTTAAAATCCGTGATCCTGCATGAAGCCAAATCCTCATTTGAAAACTCGAGGTCACACATTCTGACAGCTGAATTTTTTAGTTCAAATTTGTAACAACAGTTAAAATCCGTGATCCTGCATGAAGCCAAATCCTCATTTGAAAACTCAAGGTCATACATTCGGACAGCTGAATTTTTCAATTCAATTTTGTAACAACTGTTAAAAACAGTGACCCTGCATGAAGCCAAATCCTCATTTGAAACCCTACTTTGAAACCACGCCACCTTTAAAATCCAATTTCACACATTCTAACAGCTATTTTTTTCCAACTCAATTTTGTAACTGGTAAAAATCATGACCCTGCATGAAACCATATCTTCCTTTGAAGCCTTTCTTCAAAACGTTGACTCCGTTAAAACCTGAGGTCACACATTGTGACTGCTGAATTATTCAAATCAATTTGGTAATAAGTGTTAAAAATCGTGAGCCTGCATGGAAAGCAAACCCTCACTCATTGAAAACCAGAGGTCACAAATTCAGATTTTTTTCAAAAACTTTGACCCTGCATAAAGCCACATCCCCCTTTGAAGCCTTACTTACTTAGCAATTCAAAGCTTGACTCCTTTAAAGCCCAAGGTCACACACATTCTGACATCTGAATTTTTCAATTCAGTTTTGTAACTGTTAAAAATCCTGACCCTGCAAGTGAAACTCTCCATTAAACCTTACTTATGCACCCTTGACTCGTTTAAAACCCGAGGTCACACATTCTGACAGCTGAAGTGTTCGAATCAATTTGGTAATAAATGTAAAAAATCGTGAGCCTGCATGGAAAGCAAACCCCTCCTTAGAAACTCTCACATTCAGACAGGGGAATTTTTTCAACACAATTTGGCAACAACTTTAAAACTCTTGAACCCTGCATGGAATTTAAATACTTGCAAACAACAGATGATCTTTTGATGTCAAACCCAAATGATTTGCATGCAGCACTTGGCCTAACCGTTCCAATACTTTTGGAGAGGAGTGTAGGTGGTGGTTGTAGTTTGAAAAAAAAAAAGAAAAAATCTCATAAAAATAAAAAGCTCCCCGAGCTTGCCTGTCGGTGCGACATGGATGTAATTGTATTCTCCTGGAAAATAGCAGCAAAATGCCTGCCTGTGACATTTTCTCTGTCGTGCCACCAGGTCTTTGCCTAAAAATAACCGGTCTCCAGCAGTATAGATGACTTCTTGCATCAGAACACAATTCAATGCAGTTGCTTTTGCCAACATCAAATCAGACAGGGAGGCTTATGCCTGTAATACATCATCATTACAGAATCCCTGCAAACGGGACAATTATAAAACACATCTTTACAACTGGAGCACCTTATTATGAATCACATCAACTCATCACAAGGTCACTTTTTTTTTTTTTTTTTTTTTTTTTTTTAACCACACTCTAATTCACTCTCAGGTGAATGAAAAAAAAAAAAAAAGTAATATACAAAATCCAATCGATGCCAAAGGTGTTGTTTTGACAGCGTGAGGAAGAAGGAGAGAACAATTTGGCGTCTCGTGACACGAGATGATAAATGTGAGGCAGAGGTGGAAATGGCTTCCACCTGATTTGATATGGAACTCTCTGCCTGTTCCTCTTCATATCAAAGTCTCGGTAACATATTCATTGGCACTATCAGACGCGCTGATTTATGAGCTAAAGGTGTGTGTGTGTGTGTGTGTGTGGCGGGGGAGGGGGGGGGGGGGGGGGCACCTTATCTCAAAAAGCCCACAAGCAACTTTTGGCATATTCCTACAGCGGCATGCTGAGCGCTCTATAGCATGCTCAAGCAGGGAGGGAGTCACAGAAGAGCTGACGTAATGCACTTATTGTATAAAAACACAACAGGTTTATCAAACATGATTTAAGACAAGGCTTGGGGACGTTATTGAATTGCAATACATTTATATTGGGGTGTTAAAATGAGTGCATTCATTTTGAATGAATTTTCAAAGTTTCAAAGAATTTTAAAGTTTTTTTAGGGGGGCACACTTCTTCAACCTAAAACTAATGTTCTTCAGGCTGAATAGTGGCGTTGTGACAACTGCTAAAGTGCTCAGGAATATTTTCCGTCACTTAAAAGTGGCAGTTCATTATGAAATCTAAAAGACAAACGGATTACGATTTTTTAAAAAAAATCGCCAAACACCCCTAATTATTTTTTTTCTATTTATGCCAAAGGATGGTCCATCTACTACAAAGGGTGAATAAAGTTCATCATATATTGTCGAATAACTCATAAAAAGAAGAACACTGGGGAAAAAAGAATGTATCTACTTCGATGTACATTAAATAAATAAACTTATAGTCCCTACCAGAAGACCATAACCACAACACAGTCACACAATTATCTAAACAAATGTTTTTTTTTTTAAAAAAAAAAAGGGGAAAAACAGAAAAACCCTCCTTTTCCCCAAAGCCAAGCTGTCCCAAATAAAAGTGGTCTGAAGCGGACCAAATCAGATGCACACTCGACTACACAATTCCCCGCTTGTGCATGGAGAGCCGGGCCTAAGCAGCTCGCGGTGATATAGGGAGGCTGGAGAAACCCCAGCTGACCCGGGCTCTGCTGCACCATGAATCTTTTATAAACTCACCTCTGCAATCTGCTGCGCGGAGACCCCCTCGCTTTAAAAGGCTTTCTGTAATTTACGCTCATTACTGAATTATTCACATATTAAAGATATGAACACATATGGCAGCGTTCCGGACTGTTATGATGTGTTGATTTCAATGACACAAGGTTGGATCGCTCCGTGAGGGGTTTTAAAAGGGTCTTGTTGAAAGTTTGAATCCAACATTTTCACCTGGCATCTGAAGAGTGTCGGTCCAAAGTCAGCCCCCCCCCCCCCCTCCCAAAAAAAAATATTTTAAAGACTGTATCCTTTAAAACTGAAATACGGCTTCTCTTATTGATGTTTACATTTTGCTGGTGTTATTTATTGTATCTATTGTACGCTTCCTGCCTAAGGCTAACGTTAACATCTGTGGACAACAAAGATGGATTGAATCGTGGATTGCTTAGGCATTTGCTATCGATAACGATTGTAAGATTTAGCGCGCTCGGTCTTTTTCTTTCACTCACTTGCCAAGAACAAGTAATCACTGCCACTGTTGCCACTATTGCCTCTATCGGGTTAATGGTATAGTTCAGTGACGCCTTGAGGCATGAATTGGTGCCGTTACCATGCTCGTAACTCAAAACACTACAATTATTTTTTGCCATTAAAATGATTACAAATGCCATTAATCTGTTCCAGCCTCCTCCACATTACAAAAGAAATGTAACGTGTTAACAAGGGAACACTCTCTTATAATCGTACTTTATAGTAAATATTGACATTTGTGGATATAATAAAATAAATCGAATTAATACAGTCATGCCGACAAACCAAGAGTTTCACAGCTACAGCAAATGATGTACTCATTTTATGAGTTTATTTTTTCGCAGTTACGAGTCACGCATGAAAAATCGAAATCATCCAAGGCTTTGATGTGCAAACTTTTTCCTCCGAGTGCCACAGAAAAATCAAAGAATGCAAGAAAATTCTTCTCAACTTTATAATTCATTAACTCTTTGACTGCCAAAAACGTTAAATAACGTTTAGTAAAATCCTATGGAGGAGTGGCCAAAGACGTTAAAAGATGTTTGTTTCAAAACAGAGGTGAAACTAACCATTTTCTATTGTTAATTACTGAAAAACGGAATAAGGTAGAAACAAACTTTTTTTTCTGATAAAAGATGAGAGTCGAATCTTTCATTTGGTATTATGTGTGTTTCCATAGTCCAAACACAAAATTTTCTGTGGACCTTGAAAGATCAGTCAAAATGCTTAAATCGGCTGGCACCCACGGCATCCCTTTTCTGAAAACGTCTGGCAGTCAAAGAGTTAAATTGTGCCATAATCAGTGAAGTAATTGTATATTGTTTATATATTGCAGTTACTTTGAAAAAATATCATATTGTATAAAATGAGAGGAGGCAAATAGTTGAGTTTGTTCCCAAATATTAGCCCGGCTTTTTATCTCATTAAATTAGAGTCACCCGTGTAGTAAAAAGCATCTTTAGATACAGAACCAAAACAAGAGCAGTTAATTAATTAATGTAATAGGTTCATAATTTTTGCTTCTAAAAATTAATTACACCTCAGTGTTAGGAAGATAAATGTTCCCATTTTATTTGTAAATAGTTATATTGTATCTTTTCATAGAAAAGCTCTAGAGAATCTAAAATGAATTCAATACTAGTAGTGGTAGTCTCCATCAACTGTACAAATAGTTTTTATCATATGCCAGGGGAAGCCGAAAAATGGTTGGCGGGTTTGGACACCACTGACGTTAGCTCAATGCTAACAAATAATGTGAAACGGGGCTAATGGAAATTAGCAAAATGATGTCACAGTAACACATGTTGTGAATCACGGATTTAGAACATTGTCTGTACAGCTAATAAAGCTTTTTTTTTCTGTTTTAATGGAGATTCGCCTCAAGCCCATGCAACATGTCAAGTTAACAGTTCAGCTCACGCAAAAAGCTGCATTTCAATCCAAACGCGCGCTTTTTCATCCAGCAGACATCCTTGCCCCGAGAATCCGCAGCGGAGGTGCGTTGTTCAATTATCCTCCGGGAGCCAATACGGCGACCTTGGCTACCCTGGCTTAACTTTAAATGAATAACAGGGGGGTCTTTTTTTTTTTTCCTGCGGTGTGAAACCGTATGGCACATGACAGGCAATTACGCTTTGTGATGTCAGTTTGTTGAGGGGTCAACTCCCATCACCATTGTTGTCCAGCAGTCTCCTTTTCTTTCCTGTCTACTTTTGATCGACATCTCTTTAGAGTTCCGGCCCAGCATTAATAGCCGCTTGAACAGAAACTCAATATGGGCTGAGATTGGCATGAAAAGACCAAAAAAAAAAGAAGGAAAAAAAAGAACGCAACTGTGGCTTGGAGTAGGTAATGTGCTTTCAAAAATCACTTCCTAAGACTGATCTTCGTCGGCAGTGATTTATTCATGCCAATGTCTTTTAAATCCAATTTACATGCGGCGCACATTCATTCCCAGTTAGCCCCATCCGAGCCTTTCGTGACATTTCAAAGTGCATGATGAAATCTTGAGTGACAGCAGAACATTGAATTCAAAGGACATTTAGGCTGGGTTTGAAGAAAAGGGGGGGGGGGGGGGAAGCACCACTGTTATGTTTATTATTACTATGAATGTGCATCGCAGCATCCTTTTTGTCAATCTTTGTCTCTGTAACAGCATCCCATTTCCTAGTTCCCCACTGGCCCATGGATCGGATCTCGTCTCTTCCATAAAGAGCAGGGAGAATTTGCAAAATAAAACAGGGGGAGCTCTCGTCCCCCGGGCCCCAATTAAAACTTCCTTTGGCAAAATGAAGGCTTTTTATCCCTCAATACTGCCCCCCCCCCTCCTCACCACATCCCCTAATAAACTACAGGGGGGGGGGGGGGGTGGAAAAAGCAAACTATCATGAGCTACAATTGAGCCAAGTGGAAGTGGACAAGTTAGGCTGCAAGACATGGAGAGCAAGAAAGCTATTAGTCACGCATTATTCAGAAATTATGGAATAATTTAAAATGTTAAAATGACAGGTCTTTTAGACAGAGCGCTTATTTGCATGAACCTGGGGGATTGTGTGGACTGTATGTACAGATCAAGAGCCACAACTTGTGAAGGGAAAAAGTACTTTTTAACACTTTGCTCAAAAAAGTTGAGCTAGCTGGGGTTGAACCGACTAGTCAACTTTACTAACCCACGTTAAAATTTAAAGTTAATCACTAAATACGTTTTTGGCATCTCATCTGCGTGTACAGATAAGGATACTTTAGCACTACTTTCCAAAAAATTTAGCTACTATATATACTGTACTTGGGGTTGAACCGACGTTTAAAGCTAATAGCTAATCACATGTTATCTCTTCTTCTAACAAGCAACTTAGTTTAGTTTAGTTTAGTTTAGTCTATAAAGAAACTTTTGACTTTTCCGTTTCTTACCGTCGTCGGTCTATAGCGCTCAGTGGAGCAGTAAAACGTCCGGTGAGACATACATTGGCGTGGGTCCGAAAATAAGTTGATGATCACTTATGACTCAACGAGGGGGCTCAAATTGCCCATACAAGCAGCAGTGATAAACATGTCATGATGCAAGTAGAAAAAATTGAACCGATCCTACTTTTATTACAAAGACTTTTTGAGTTCAAAAATGTGGGTTGCTTTATGGGTTATTAACTAAACCCAATTTTTTTAGGTTAATTGAATAATCCAATTGAATTGAGTCAGAAATGAAACGACCCAACTTTTCAGGTATTTAACAAAATCTTTTTGAATTAACCCGAAAATTTGGGTCAAAAATGTAGGTTGCTTTTTGGGCAACTTTTTGGATTAATTGAATAACCCATTTAAAGTGGGTCAAAAAGGGACCGACCCAAATTTTTGGGTTATTTAATTTACCCTAAAAGTTGGGCCAAATTAAATTAATAACCCACAAAGCAATCCAATTATATGGGCTGTTTTGTGTGTTATTCTTTTGACCCAACTATTTGGGTTAAATGACTGAAAAAGTTGGGTTGGTTCATATTTGACCCACTTCAATTGGGTTATTCAATTAACCCCAAAAGTTGCCCACAAAGCAACCCAAATTTTTGACCCAACTTTACCCAACACAAAGTTGGGTCAAATTAAATTAAGAACCCGCAAAGCAACCAAATTATATGGGTTGTTTTGTGTGTTATTCTTTTGACCCAACTATTTGGGTTAAATGACTGAAAAAGTTGGGTTGGTTCATATTTGACCCACTTCAATTGGGTTATTCAATTAACCCCAAAAGTTGCCCACAAAGCAACCCAAATTTTTGACCCAACTTTACCCAACACAAAGTTGGGTCAAATTAAATTAAGAACCCGCAAAGCAACCAAATTATATGGGTTGTTTTGTGTGTTATTCTTTTGACCCAACTATTTGGGTTAAATGACTGAAAAAGTTGGGTTGGTTCATATTTGACCCACTTCAATTGGGTTATTCAATTAACCCCAAAAGTTGCCCACAAAGCAACCCAAATTTTTGACCCAACTTTACCCAACACAAAGTTGGGTCAAATTAAATGAAGAACCCGCAAAGCAACCAAATTATATGGGTTGTTTTGTGTGTTATTCTTTTGACCCAACTATTTGGGTTAAATGACTGAAAAAGTTGGGTTGGTTCATATTTGACCCACTTCAATTGGGTTATTCAATTAACCCCAAAAGTTGCCCACAAAGCAACCCAAATTTTTGACCCAACTTTACCCAACACAAAGTTGGGTCAAATTAAATTATATGGGTTGTTTTGTGTGTTATTCTTTTGACCCAACTTTTTGTGTTAAATAACTCAAGAAGTGACTCAACTGTTTTTAGAGCATGCTCCAAAATGCACAAGGTCATCTGTGAAGCATGGTGGAGGTAATGGCAAGGCTTGGGCTTGCATGGCTGCTTCCGGAAGGGGCTCACTAGTCTTTATAGATGATGTAACTCATGACTGTAGTAGAAGAATAAATTCTGAAGGTTACAAAAGCGTTTTGTTCGCCACTTTACGCAAAACCGAATCCTGGGAGAAACTCCAACAAAAATATAACAAAAGACTTGATCAGGAAGAGAAAGTTTAAGGTTTTTAGACTGGTCAAGTCAATCACCAGATCTTGATTCAACAGAGTATGCATTTTACCTCCTAAAGAGGAGATTGAAGGGATTAACCCCCAGAAACAAAGCAAGAACTGAAAGATGATGCAGTAAAGGCTTGGAAAAGCATTTCAAATGAAGAAAAAGTCTGGTGAGTAACACGAAATAAAAGCTCGGATTACGATTATTATTTTTATCTGAAACCCAAATGTATTCCATATACAACAAAATCAAAGGAATTGCTGTTTGAATTATTTTGGAGGGGACTGGAACTGGACCCCTGAGGGCAACCATAACTAGAATGTGGCCTGCGAGTATCAAGTCGTGATTAGGATGCTATGTGGGTTTGGTTGCCAGCTTACACACTGACAGTTTGTCATATTTCAAACAAAGTCAAAGATTTTTGATCCAGTTGAGTATTCGGGGCGATGCGGAAAGATAACACACGCACATGATATTTATATTCACAGCTGAAGCCGGGGAAGAAATTTTAGCTGACTTATGTTGTGCCGCTGCGCTCGTCTATATTTGGCGGCTGCTTGTTCTTCTTTCGCGGTACACTTCAAGTACAGTTCAACCTAAAATCCCCGCAAGCCCGCTGCTACTTTAATGAAAGGCAAAAAAAGAAAGCCGTGTGATGATTAGTTATGCTTGCGGGTCGGGATGAGGCTGGCCGGGCGTCGCTGCTTTCTTCTGCTATCTCGGCAAGCCAACAGCTCAGCTTGTTGTTCCTAAGATTACAAAGTTTCCATCTGGACCAAACCATCAAATTCAATTACTGAGCACAAAGCCCAAAGCAGCACCAAATCCCATAACATTCAATAACAGATGGGGCGAAAGAATATGATTTAGCTTTATAAGATAGTGGAATTGGCTTGTGTGGTGTTTTAATTAAAAACACTCTCTGGTCACTTTCGAGCTGGCTGTCAGTCAGATTTATTTCCTTTTGTATTATTTGCTGAAGTCAACAGACTCAAATCGATAAAAGGTCTGTTGTTATTCATGACGGTTGAAGAATTTAGCCTCACTGAACCTTCCCAAACAGGACTGATTAGATTACATAAACACATTTATATGCAGGATCATTACATGTAGAAGTGGCATTCAAAAACAGACTTATTGACTAATTGAACCAACCGACTGAAAATGTCTTCAGACAAGATTGGTACAATTCTCGTTGACGACCACAAAGAAAGAATCACAACGAGAAGCGCCCAAAAGCATTTATCGGAACATCCCTCCATCACTGCAGCAACCGTGTCGCTCCATAGCGAGGAAACACTCCATCAGCTTGAGACTGACATATTAACGACGGCGATCCACTGCTTTTTCACTCGTGCGCTGATAAGGGGTCGCCATTGCTTCACATAAATGAAATCAGGGAGCATATCTCGCACTGACTGGAAGATGGGCATATTGTGAAATATCGAGGCAGGCATGCAAGCTGGGTCGGCAACCGAACGATAATAAAAGTGTGTACGTGTGTCGGCTTGGTGACAGCGGGGATCTGATAATGCTGAAAGCGTTCCAAGCTGGATTCAAACTTGGCCTGATGCGCAAGTAGATTGTTTCTATCCAGGAAATATAACCGCAAGTATGACTTTGCAAAGTGGACGAATACGGTACAAAATATAGCTTTACCAGTTTTTAATGTCAGGCTGCTAATTGAATGGCAAATTTGCCGCTATGTTTGGCTCATAAATTTGTAAATCAAAAAAAATATTTGTACTTTTTTTCTCGTTTTTTAAAATCTTTTCTAATTTTGTATTTATTTGTACTTTTATTTACATATTTATGTACGCATATATTATTGTTGCTTTTATTTCTATTTATATTATTTTGTTGTATTAAATGTTTTAATTCTATTTTTTATATCCATCTGTTTTATTTTGGCAGTTTTTGTCCTCCATACCACTGCCCCACTGTCATTTGGTGTTCCACAGGGTTCAGTTTTGGGGCCCTGGCCGTTTTCGTTGTATCCACTGCCTCAAGGTTCCATCTTAACAAAGCATGCTACTTCCTTTAACTGCTATGTGGATGACAGTCAGCTCTATCCTCCGCTCAGCAAAAAAGATAACATTTTGGATATTTGTTGCCGAAACCCAATTTTTGCTTTTAGTCCCTTAATATTCCGAGCTTGAACTGAACATTCGACTTGTCGGTCTGCTCCCTCGAGCTGCTCATTTGGCACTTCTCTGCACAAAATTACAGTTGTGAGAGCAACATCCACAATGTGCCTTCACGGGGTTTGTGGAGGTATTACAAAGGGCATTCCATGACTAAAGCATCTGAAAACCGTCACTTAACATTAATTCACTCCATTCCAGTTTAACTTGTGATGGGACGAGAGCAGGGAGGCTGCCTGTCTCATGGGGAAAGGCTGTTAAGAGAAAGGAGAATATCACACTTTCGCACTCTGCACTTAACTCATTCACTCGAAGCCATTTTCATTGAAGCAACCTCCTTCGCTCTCGGCTGTTTTACTGTATTTTGACTTATTTTACGAGGCCCACAGAATATTGTGTTCTATGGCTATAAAAACATGGAACCCGCCAAAAGGATGATCAGAGTCTCTTCTTTCATCGGGAAAAAAGTTTGTATCTGTTTTGCAGCAATTAGTATTAGAATATAGCTAGGTTTCATCATTATACGCATTCCTGGTGAAAACACTGACAAAAAGAGCTTGTTGCAACGTGGCCTTGGCTGATCTCTTATACTCTGCTGCCACCCGCTGACCGTTTTTTTTTGTTAAAAACTACCATTGCTTTAAGCCACCTCTTCAAGTCAGAAGCTGCATCAAAGCTTTCTGTATGCTCTTGCATAAAAAAAAAAGGACAAGATAATAAAAAAAAAACGTTTTTACACATTTTGGGTTTGAATGAGTTAAGTAGAAGTATAGAAAAATAAGTAAGTTAGTAATGCAAAAAAAAAAAAAAAGTTTTATAGTTGCCTTTTCTCACCACATGGCTGGATTGTGTGCCATCTTTTGCGCATCCTTGCATATTCGCTTGCCTGAGTTTGTCACCACGAGGTGACATCCAAACAAGCCTGATTGAAGCAAAGTCCTTGAGTGGACAAGCAGCCCGGAGAGAAATTCAGACTATCTCCAAGATGCCAGGCCTTGGCAGAGCCTTTCCGAGACCTTTCGATGTCCTCCTTTCCACAAATGCACATCTGATGAGAAAGCCCGAGGAGGCCCTCTTTGAATGCTGAACAGTCAGCTAACAACTAGCACAATCGGCCGGCCGGATTTAGCAACATCATTATACTCGGCATACTTGTGTGAACACAAGGCCCCACAGGCTTGCAATTCTTGATTTGCTTCCCCGCTTCAGTTTATTTTCTACATCCCGCCTTTGTTTAGGACGGAAATTGCCTCCGAGATGCTCGCGGCCCGCGCATATTACCGGCGAGGTGCTCTCTCGGTTAACGCACCTGAGGAGACACATGCGCCGAATAGTACATGAGTGCATATGCATGAAGCTCCTGAATTCCTCAACCTCTCGTTTCCCCGCCGTTTCCTGCGCAGATGCTTCCATTACCTACACCAGCAGCAAACCTGTTATACATCCTGACATGAGGTGTCTGTTTGCCTGTGCGGCAAACTTGCAGAATACTAACTAGGGCTGCCGCTGTGTATGCGCTCCGGTACGGAAAGTGGGGAAGGCTGTGAAGGGGAGGCAAACCGTCAAGAGGTCAGAGTTCAGATTTGTAGTAGGAGCTGTCAATTATGTCGCCGTCTCAGGTGTCGTCTGTCGACTCCACTTGTTGAATTTGAGTGTAATGCAGTGTGTTGCCTCTTGATTGTAATCAGTGTTTCAGCCTTCTGGTATAAGTATGGAAACCTCGTTGCAATCTGTGCGTTTGCTATCAGCAATCATCAAATGCCGCCATCCCTCGCCATGTATGCTTTTATGCAGCGAGTATTATGAAACAGGTGGCAAGCCGAGCACCCGGGGGGGGGGGGGTACTCAAAAGACATTTGGATCCATGTAATTAGATGCAAACACCTGATCTTGGGCTTAGAAAAATGCAGGGAGAAAAAAAAACCACATCTTTTGTGCCATTTTATCGGTGTTGTATCTGTCTACACGAGATAACGAGATGCACTGCAGGAGCTGTGACAATTCTTCTATCGACTATTTGATTTCATACCAAGAGATGCTTATATGATGTTGATTACCTTTATAGACGTACAATGATTAAAATAACCACAAAATAAACTTGCATTACAGTAATCTGACAGGGTTCATAAAAACAGTTCTTAACTAATTATCCAATTAACTCCAAACAGAACGTAACATTTAAATCAACCATAATACAATAAATCATTTTTTTTTTTTTAAAAGAGGCAATTTTCGCATTAACTCATATAGTTGTGGCCTCATTTCATGCCAAGTTTTTTTTTGTTGCTTGCATTTTCACAAAAAAGCAAATTAAAAAGTGTAAAGAAGGTCAAATTAAGTTTGCCTATAAAGCATCCTTACTTTACTCGAAAGTTGAATATTTTGTGAATAATCTATGATGAGTAAAAGTGGAGTTTAAAGCAAATTTCAAAATTTATTATAGAGAAATCGAAAGCATTGAACTTTTAGACTTAAAGAGATTTATTTTATGTGTGTTACAAATTAAAGTTACGCCAGACTATGAGAGTTGGCCTCTCCAAATAACATAAGATCACCTTGAAAGGGAAGTCAACCCCCCCCCCACCCCCAAAAAAAAAATTCTTGACAATATGTTCCACTAGTCTAAATACGATATTCTCGTTAATATTGCGCAAGTGGAATATGAGGTATGCAGCGGAATCCAGCCATTTTTATCAATATCAGAAGGCGGCCATTTTGCCACTTGCTGTCGCGTGAAATTGACATCACAGTTGCCGGGTCTCAGGTAGCAACCAATCACAGCTCAGCTTCAGAAAACAGGTGCGCTGTGATTGGTCGTTGCCTGAGCATTCAGCAACTGTGATGTCATCGTCAGCCCCTGAGAACGGCTGGATTTTGCTTCATAACTCATATTCCACAAACGTCATATTTATCAGAATGTTTCGATGTTTATTATGTAAATTACGACTGTTATTATTATTATTATGTAAATGTTTAGGTCACATATAACATTTTATTACTTAAGGTTGACTTCTCCTTTAAAACTGCTCCGGGAATTGAAAACTCAATGCAATGTAAGACTCATTTGAGAGACCGTCAAAAGGCTTTATTGGTGCTGATGTTCAGATTAGCATTTCTATGTTTGAATAGCATCTATGAACTGCGGAACTACTATATTGTCCCTACTATATACTGTATTAATTTTATTCAATCACACAAGTAAATTATTTGTCAGACTGTAAAAGGACTCGAGACAAAAGTCAGCATGCAGCGAAGGCAATAAATCCCTTTGGCTGTTGGGGGCCCCGTGAGGCCGTTTGAACTTCCATGCGTCAATGAACATTGAAAGTCTTTAATGCATGTTTTGAGAGAGTCCCCGGCGCACCGCGGCGCGCCGTAAACATATCCGAGAGCGTCGACATCGCTTTGATCTGCCCACAATAGTCGAGTACTTTCAGGATAATAACGGTAAGATCACCTCTCCATTCCCCACTCATCCACTCGGCACATCACTCTGGCACAAGTCAATGAGGGAAGCATTGTGCTGAGAATCGATAGCGAGAAAGGGCGGCGGTGAAAGAGCCAATGGTTTAACCATTACTTGAATTACACCGTTCGATGCAAAATCAAGGGCTATCCCGGGGACGTTTTCCTTCACGGGTCGCGTTGTTAAGCCGCGTGACCGTTTTGTTTGGAGCGCGAAGCTTTTGTTTTGATTAGCGGTTTGAACCCGGCGACGGACTTGGCTCGCTCATTCGTCAGACAAATACTGGAGGGGAAACGTTGGCATTCACAACGGATTCCTTGGCAGCCATTTTGCTCCGTAGGGGGATCCGCTGTCTGCCAGAACGCATAACGTCGAGGATGTTGACGTCAAGAGCGCTTGGACGAGCGACCCTTGATAAGGTGGACAATCAAGGAAGCGTCAGTGAAGAGCGAATACGGTACACGCTGTTTGATGGCGTCAACTGATGCGTCAAAGAGATGTCTCCGTCCATACCTTTCAAACTTAAAAAGCTACACAAACAGATAAAAGACTACATTCACAGAGGATATGCATTAAGGCTCTCCCAAGGGTTAATAACCCAAATGACTCCAAAGCACGATCTTTCTGTAAAACAGGGCTGTGCCCCTTATTTCAAAACATTTCCTTAGCACCAAGATTCCACTAGATGACACCAAAGCGCTACTTTTATATTAGACAGGGTAGAGCTGGGCGGGGGGAATTTTTTTTTTTTTTCGGTCATTCTGGACAATTACGATTTTAATCGATTTTAATCAAAAGAATAAATCCAACAAACATTTATTTCAAGGTTTCATTTATTCAAAATAGGGGTGTCAAAATTTGTGTTTTAATTTTGAGTTAATTTAAAGTTCCTTTACTTTTAACGCACAGTTAACTCATTCAGTGCCAGTGACGACTATAGACGTCAAAAATTCATGTGAACTATTTCTATTAGTTTAACTTTTTTTTTTTATGAAAACCTAGAAAAAAAAATAGTGTACAATTAGAACAGATATAAAATGTATGATTAATCGTTAGTTAACTAGTGAAGTCATGTGATTCATTTTTTTTAAATTAGGGGCGTCAGGCGACTAATCACATGACTTCACTAGTTAATTAATTATACATTTTATATTTATTCTAAATTAACAATAAAAAAATCTAGGTTTTCATATTCTTGTTAGCAAAAGTGGAAAAAAATGTTAAACTAATAGAAATAGTTAAAACTAAAAGAAATGAATTTTTGACGTCTATAGCCGTCAATGGCAGTGAATGAGTTAATGACCAACCTCTTTGTTTTGTTTTTTGTGTTTTTTTTGTTTTTTTACATTGAAGTTATTCACCTTTATTGTGTAAATTGATACTTGACAAACATTAACTATTAAAGCAGGCAACGCATAATGAATCCTATAAAGTATGCTTGTTTTGTTTTTTTGTTTTTGTGGGGGGGGGGGGGGTCAAAAACTGAAGTCTCCTCTACACGCATGACTTTGTGGCAAATTCAATTCAAGAAGCAAAAATTCACTACTATTTCCCTCCGTTTCTGAATGGCACCATACAAGAATAAAGTATTACATCAATAGTAACGTTAAGATCTTCCTTACACCCTGCAAAATGTTACTTTCTTTAAAAAAAAAAAAAAAAAAGACCAACCTTTTTGGAAAGCACGTACTGGGGGAATTCCAATCACAACGCAGCAGACGCGTCCACGTCAAAATTTAGCAGTAATACATTTAATAATAATGCATATATTTGTATATTTAATGTGAAAAGAAAACTGCACTGAGCTGTCGCCAAAGTCTTACAAATGTTAACTATGCCATCTAGTGGCAGAAAAATGATCTCAACACATCACTATCACACTCGTTTTTTACAGGACAGTACATATTTTTAATTTCAACTCAATTCTATGAATTCTTATGAAATTACTGTATCAGTGACTAAAACATGCAGCCATATTTCTATTAGTTTAACACTTTCCCTACTTTTATGTTAACAAGAGCCGAACCCATCTTTCTTCTACAGAAATGTGCTGTTCGTGTCGTTTTCGGTTGTGGATACAGAGACCACACTAATCCATTAATTATACAACTAAAAACTTTTAATTTAATGAATTGATGGTGTTTACCCACCTTAAAATAATATATAAAGCCCATTGTGAAATTTTACCCGCCAATATACAAATAAAAAAAATTTAAAAAGGGAACGTGAGTACAATTTAAGAGGAACAGACTTTTTTTTTTCCAAACCTAGATATAGAACAAAACATATACAAACCAAAGTGGAGCAAAATCCACTCAAACCTCTTAAATTTGTCGCCTCCGATTCCTTTCGTCCACCTGAGATTTGAGTCGAGGAGGCAAGGAGGAGATCAGACGCAAGAAATTTCTAACCCAATGAGACACCTTCGCTTCCGAGCTGTCATTTGACAGCGGCGGCACAAAGTGACGAGCGGCGCGGCGGCCTTTATCCGTTCATTGTTATGTTACAGCCAATCACGTCAATACGCTCGCGCTCATTCATTCGAGTGGCTACAAGTGACTTACGGTAAGTTATTTTTAAACCCTGGCGATACGAACCTGTCGTTACGACGGGGAAAAATACGCATGTTTTTTTTAAATCACCGTAACTTCGGAACCGTTTGCGCTGGCAACGTAATTCCAACGGCTTCTGAAAGCAGAAAAGTGAAGCTTTACATCAATACCACGTACATTACGGTAGCTGGCAGCATGTCACGTGTGGAGGGGGGGGGGGTGCGTCATAGAGGAGAGTGACGCATGAAGTACATTAAAAAATATTACACAATATTTAATAATGTAAATATTGATGTTCTTTTTGTAAACTTGCACCAAAAAGTGTGCTGCCGCATTAGTGCTACTTTTTGGATGGATATTGAACATTATTTTATGTATGAATCAAAAAAGCACAAGATTATATTGGATGGTAAAAACATTATTAGCCTTTTTGAATCTAAGAACAAAAAAACTTTAAGCTTTTGTTACTTTGTATATTTTATTGGGAAAATGTTTTATCCATGAATGTAAATTTGTCACCTTTAATTAAATTATTTTTCATTGAAATTGATAATTATTTAAATTATTTTATTTTGGAACAAACAAAAAATGTCATTTGATAATTAATATTCATGCAGAATTATTTCTAAAAAATATATATTTTATTATTTGATTCATGTAAATTGGATTTACTGGTATTTGCATTATTTTTCTGTATTCAATAAACGTTTAAAAAAAAAAAAAGAAGGAAATGACGCGTGATTTTCAAATCACTTTAACTCCGGAACCGTTTGCGCTAGCAACGTAATTCCAATGGATTCTGAAAGCGGAGAAGCGGAGCTTTACGTCGAGAGGAAAAAAACAACAACAAAAACAGGCTGACTGCTATCATAGAAGTATCGAAAGGGTTTTAAACTACATTTCACACCTGCAGTTTTTATGTTGTCGCCGTTTGAAATTCTACAAAATCTCCAGTAGTTGAATTCAAATCACATCAGATTGTGTCATATTTTACCATCTTAATTCCAAATTCAGAGTTCAGGTCTGCTTTGAATATTTTGAGTAAAAATAAACGACCCTCCACGAAGCGCAGCTGCCGTGAAGATCGCATTATCTATCCATCTGTGCGGTGGGCCTTGACGATTTTTTTCTCTCCACAATTTCAGTGGAAATTTATTCGTTTTTGTCGCCTAATAGCGGCTTTTTACAGCAGCTGCAGCTCCCCTTTTAGTAAATGATTGTTATTTCTGTGCAGATAAATGCGTCAACCCCTTGGTTTTATAAACATGTGGCGAGGCTCCAAAGTGGCGGGTTAGCGTGGGAACAGAAATGCCGCGTTACATTTGATATTTGTGTTGTTTTTTTCACGCCTCTCACAGGTGTCCAACTGCCTCCTGCAAACGACGCACCTGTGCCTTCCTGCTTTTAGCACATCCTTTCTCTCCTCTATACGCATTTTAGGAATAAAATTAAAATGAATAGCATTCATGCCGGACGAAGGCGGTAGTTAACGACGAGGCGGCGTTGTGAACAAACCCCCATCTGCGTGCGCTTGTTCAAAAAGCCAGATGTGTTTGTCCCAGTCTTCCCGCTGCACTGGATTCTAAGGAAACAAACAGTTGGACCCTAATTACTCGAGGCGCACGGCGCATGTGTGCGCGCGCGTGCTCGTGCGACCGCATGACTCGCTTGCAAATTTGTCATTTCCAAAGCTAATCAGGTACGTGCTGAAGTGGAGAGAACGCGCTCAAGACTCTCGGGAGGCACCGGCGTGCACTTTGACTCATGCGGAGAGACTTGGTAAAAGTTCCACGTGGAGGGAAGGGGAATATAAACAATGCATTGTTGGTCTTCTGGCGAATCATGACCTGAATTGACAAGAAGGGGAAAGCGCAAACAGCCAATTAGCACGGGTGCTTGTTAAGACAGCCACTTAACACGTTGCGTGTCAGCATGGATTGGCCTTTCACAGCTGCTTCGGGGCTATTGATATGAATGCAGATAAGTGCATTAAGAGAGGAACGATGCTTTGGGCCAACACAAAATCCCCTACTCATTTGTGGAATCCTACCCGGAGACGAGAGACTCGGCTCAGCCACAAAAAGCTCATCTGCTGTTTGCATTGAACCAAACGCACCCACGATACGCGAATACCTGCCATTGACAGAAATTGATGAACAAATACATTTTGATATCAAAATGTTCAAACAAACAGAACATTTTACTAGCTTTGTGCTAACATATAGCATGAAACATGATTGACAGGCTAGTGGAAGCTAGCATACAGTTTAGTTCAACCCTTTTCAAATACTCCGTATGTGTGATTTTATAGCATTTATAAAAGTCTTTAAACACATTTTTGAAATAGGACAACACATTTAAAAAGATAATATAGTGAGAAAGCGCAAGAGCTATGCTCTGGATTTATCATAAATAAATCTCGTTTTTGCCAAACTTTAAAAAAAAAACTCACAATATACATCAGTAATCATGCCAAATATGTACATTATTAAAGATCATATATTGTAGGTATAAAAAAGCAACATTAAAGAATATGTGAGAATAATCTTCAACAAAAATTATGACGTGCTTGAAATACTTCCTGTTTTCCCTCCATTCTGAATAAATTTGAAACAAGAGTGAAAACAGAATTATTTCAAATGCATAGTTTTTGCTGAAGGTTAATCAAATTCAAGAATATTTGATATTCAATCATCTTCAGCAAAAACAATGATGTGTTTGAAACACAGGGTGACAGAAAAAATGGGAATTTTTTAAGTGCATATTGGCAGACATGAGCAAGTTGTAGCACTGCGAGACAGTGACCTTGAGCAAGTAAACACTCCGTCATTTTAGTAACCATGGTTTCAATTACTAAGAATAAAAGATTTTTTTCCATCACTCTTGGTTTTTTTGGATTGTTAAAAAGTTCCCTTTTTTGTCACCCTGTACTTCCTTGTACTTCACTTTCCTTTCAAATGTTTCCCACACAGTACGCCACCATTTCGTGGACAAAAGTGGAATTACACACAAAATAAATGAGAGGCAAAACAAACTCTTTATAAATTGTACCGTCCGTCCGTCCGTCTTCTTCCGCTTATCCGGGGGCGGGTCGCGGGGGCAGCAGCTTTAGCAGGGAAGCCCAGACTTCCCTCTCCCCAGCCACTTCAGCCAGCTTATCCGACGGGACCCCAAGGCGTTCCCAGGACAGCCGAGAGACATAGTCTCTCCAGCGTGTCCTGGGTCGTCCCCGGGGCAGGGATAGGACATGCCCGGAACACCTCCCCAGGGAGGCGTCCAGGAGGCATCCAAACCAGATGCCCGAGCCACCTCAACTGGTTCCTAAACTAACTGGTTATAAATTGTACATTAAAAAAAAAATGCGGAACCATGAACTCGAAACCCACAAACATTTACTTTATCACTCTCAGTTAAGTTAAAATTTCATTTCACAAAAAGCCTACTAGCTTCATGCTAACTTCCACATTTCTGTTGTGATTAGATAAAGTTGGGGAGTATTTATTGCCGCCACTAAAAAAATAAAAATAAAAACCTATAGACCACTTCAGTGCCAAAGCAACACACATATTAATGGGGAAAATTTCAATTTTAGTCTTGTCACTAGACAAAATTCAACTTCAAGGTAGCAATGCATTTGCTTTTTCATTTTGCTTCCTGAGAGAGGGCCTGGAGGGGTAGAGCACCGGGGGGTTCTTGAGAGACCAAAATGGAACAGCGAGTGAGAGATTGGGAGTTTAGAGGGCGACCCTGGGCGAGCGGCAAATCCCCAGCAAAACGTGACCATGGGAAGCGGCGGCTGGAGTTGGAAGATGAGAGCGTCGCCGATAAGCAAACGGGTGGATAAAGATGGCGAGGAGGAAGAGGTAGGAGAAAAGTGGAGGGATGTCCACGGAGATAAGCTAAGAGGAGATTCGTCGCGGAAGACAAACTAGGGAGGGAGGGTGAGAGTCAGTGAGATGCCACATGGGAGGATGACATCTTTTTCGCTCCCTCCCGAGAGAGGGAGAAAGACGTGAGCGAGGTCAGACAGGCCCCGCTGATTGACTGGCAGCAAGTACGCCTGTCATTCAGCATCCACTCACACTCCAGACGCTAGCTTAGCTTTTTGCGACGGGGGCCAAGGGCACGCCGTGCGCTCACATTTCAGCAGGGAGGGATTTACAACTGCACGGGCGAAAACATGGAAATCTACTTCAGTGCAAAGTATTTGTACTTAGTTACTTTCCACTACTGGCAATCCCCTCCGAACGTAGCAAGGTGCATAATGCCCAATGAAATCAAAAAGTAAAACCTCAGCTCCGTTCTCAAATGATATTCCATGAAGAAGGCGCACAGAAGTTAAACAAGCCCCAGGTTTCCTCTAAATATGTGATTATTAATTACCACATTGTGGAATCCAAACATCCACAATGCAGTGGCAAAGTGTGTCTCAGCAGACTGCTGGCGTCCAGGATGCTGCCAGACAGAATACATCAGGCTTCTCAAACACAGCAGTGCACCTGCTGATTAGGGGAAAGGCGATTTGCGTGTTTGTACTGCCCTCCTGTGGTCATGAGACGTACTAAGAGGTTATTCATATGTGCCTTTACTGCTATCTGGTGGTCGGAGAGGAGAAGTGCAGGTAATGGATATTTCACAAAGGAGTTGTTTTTTCTCTCTCACTGTGAAATTCAGCTCACACTCAAGTCAACTATAGATACAGATACAGATAGGATTTGTTGTGCAAAATATTACATACAGTAGTGATAGTCACTTTTTTTTTTAATCCAATACAGTACATTTATCAAGAGAAATATTGTTGCATTTAATCTTTTGCAGCTGTTTCTTTTCAAACATTCGTTTAGAGTCACGTTTTACCTGTATTTTAAGTCCTCTTGAGTTGTGTCATGTGAGTCGTGATTGGTCTTTCCCTAAACAGCTGTGATGTCAACGTCCGGTTACAGCAAGTGACAAAATGGCCGCCCCCTAAAATGGACAAAAACAGACAGATTTTAATAGTTAATTAATGTTTCACAAACACAATATTTATCAGAATACCATGTTTAGACTAGTGGGGCTGATTTTTGTTTTCTTATATTTAATTGCAGTGTTAATGTTCAGATTGTTAATTGTTACAGTGGCTTACAATAGTATTAAATCCTGTTTTTTCTTTTGGGTCTTGAAGTTTTTAAACACTACAAAACGGCAATGGCGCGTAGCAGTGGAGCCTGTGGGGAATCACTGTGCGGAAATCCTTTGTGTGTTTTTCGACACGAGACAATGGATCACAACAGACTAATTCATGTATGTCTTTTACATATATTCATTTCCGTATCAAATATTTATGACAATAAGCGTATTTGTTTTTCAAATGAGTGCAAGCGCCATCAAACATTTCAGACACACCTCATTAGAGAAACACAGCCACGAGCCAACATGCATTTTTAAAGTCGCGCACTCCACAATGGCAACACGAGAGTTTTGTGGCATCCATTAGTTTCGCATTCTTTTTGCTTATTTTTTAGTTGGATTTTGTACAGTCAAAACAACGGAAGGAGCCAATTTGAATTGAAAGGTCTGAAAATTCTTATTTACTACAAATGTGGTATTATTCATCCATCTATGCCAGTGGCGTCTAGTGACAGGCAGAACAATATAAGGTAGGGCTGTGCAATTAATGGAAATTTAATTACTATTTTAATTATTACACTCCACAATTACAAAATCATCAGTATAATTGTAAATATATATATATATATATACACACACACACACTCATTTTGAGTTGTTTACATTTACACCTTTTTGTTTTTATTTTAAAATGACAAATTTAATCAATTCTGTTTCATCCAAAAGGAACTTCCATAATTATAGTGTTTCAAAGAATTCTATTTGTCTTAATATTTTTGTACGTTGAAACATGTTCTTGTTTTGAAACCGGTAAACATCCATGGCCTGTGTGCTTTTGTAACTGTTCACAAGTACTCCTGATTATAATAAACATCAACATACACATGTTAATCATATTTTATTCATGATTTTTTTTTTTTTTTTTACTTCTGTAAATAACACATGCTCTGCATCTGATGTATTTGTTTTTTTTTTAATTGATGAAAAATAAGTGTGCGTGATTTGTTTCAGACTTGATTGACATGAGTGCTTTTACTTCTTTCGTCCACTCGATGTCCCATATGTTGCTTTCACTGAAGCACCAAAGCTCCGAATCTTTTTCGGCGCAATTTGAAAGAAAGCCTCAAAGGTTCACAAAATTCCACTCGCACATCTCTACATTAAATGCTAGACAAAGGAGCCAAACATTTCTTACCAGTTTACCAAGTCGCCTGAACAAACATTTCCAAACATGCCAAGCTCCACACCTTGCACTGCGGCTAACCTGTCCGTCACTAATTGAGTCCCAACAGAAACATGTGCCAGAAGAACGGTTCCCAGCGAACTAAACCCTAACTTCACCAAAATTTCACTTCCAACTATGTACTTTACTGAATCAAAGTCTCTTTAATAACGTCAAGAGATTGCAAGCATTTCAGTCAAGTGGAACTTTAAGTCTCCACAAACACAAAAGGCCACTTTTGGGGCCTTGGGGAATGCTCAGGCTGACTTCCTGGTCTTTGCTGCTCTTCATATGGAAGCAATACAACCAGCCTGGGCCTCGACTGGTTGCTCATTGGGAGAATGAATAAATGAATGAGCCATTTACAGTGCCCCAAAAAGTTAGTACTTAACCCCAAATAAAGTTAATTTATTCTATAGACTTTTTCTGACATTTATTTTGCCTTCCAACAGAAGCCTGGCTGCATTGCTCGAACACAAACTGCCATTTTGAACTGTTCATAATTTCCCCCCACCATGACTGAGGCCCCAGTTCCACCACATCACTGTTGGCGTTGTGTTACGCCAAATATTTTGGAATTATGGCCTTGGTCTCATCACCTACTTGAACTGGTAGTTTACTACTAAAAGAATAGTTTTTATTTCTACAAAGTGATGAGGACAGCGTAGCATATATTTATAAAGCCGGAGTTGGAGGACATGGATGGAAACGGAAATGGATGGCGACTGTCTGGGTGGATGGAAATGTTTACTGGCAACAGGAAACTCTTGGGGGCTCCAATCCATTAGCTGCACAGCGCCGCTACTCGCTCGCATCCCTCAACATGTGACTTGCAACAAATCCAAAAAGCCTTTAAGCGTATTCTTGTTTTCTTTCACGGGTTTTTGCCGTTTATTGTGTGATGCCTGATATCAATCTGTAAAAGTTTCCACAAGCACCGACGTTTTGTACTCATAGTGCAAACAATCAACAACCATTCCAAGTTGCGGTAAAATAAAACGGCCGTCACGCTCAACTAAAGGTGGTTTATTGTTTCTGATGATCACACGTCAGTCAATAAATTAATGGCTCTGACCTCACATTGACAATGTCTGTAAAGTTCCAAGGCAAGGCAAAATAGCACGAAGATGGCGGCATGAGATGAAAGCATCCAAGTGTCATGGTTGGCTGTGGTTTTGGACCCGAGTGTGGGGAGGCAGAGCGAGGAGGCCGATGTAAAGTCCCAAACAAAAGGGTTTTATTAATTGAACAAAAACAACGTGGTGCAACGTGGTGCAACGTGGTGCAACGTGGTGCAACGTGGTGCAACGTGGTGCAACGTGGTGCAACGTGGTGCAACGTGGTGCAACGTGGTGCAACGTGGTGCAACGTGGTGCAACGTGGTGCAACGTGGTGCAACGTGGTGCAACGTGCCGACAGGAAACACCAAAAACAACAAAGTACTACATTGGCGCAAACTCAACTGGCAAGACATGGGCGAAACAACAAACCGTGGAAAAGACAATGGAACGACACATACTAGACAAACACAATAGACTAAATACACTAACACTAATGAGAAACACCTGGAGAACACAATAGGCTGAGGGCACCGATTGGTCGGACACACCAGGAAGGGAGGAAACACACAGGTGGACGTGATCAGACATAACGAGAAAAGGGGAGAAATCGAGAACACGTGACAAACACCAATCACAGACAAAACAACAAACGCACCCTTGATAAACAAAATCCAACCCCTTCAAAACTGAAACATAATACCAAGAATTACATAACAAGATAAATCAGCCTGATTTCACACATCGTTTTGAAGCATATGTGGCTGATTGTTGGTTTGTTTGAAGAATTATGACATTTGTATTTTTATTAGGGCTTTTCAGTGGTGGAAAACTGCACTCATTCATATTGGGAGTTGTTTTTTTTTTGTTTTTGTTTTTGCAGTGTAAAAATATTCCTACTACAACTAATTACTATCATTTTAAAAAACTTTGACTTAGTATGAGACTCAGTATTGTTTTGGTGTCTTTATGACGCTATACTATTTATTAGCATTATTGTTGATTCAAACATCCAAAAACCTCACACCCAACGAACAAAAAAAAGTCATCCAGAAAGAAAAATTCACACACCAAAAAAAACATCTCTCACACACGTTATTACTCACAAAAAAAGCCCTCATACAGTGAGGGCAGAAAGCGATCTATTTGTTTGTTGTTTTGGTCTAAATGAAACGTTTGGTTCAAGTTGACGGTTCCTGTAATTTGCCATTTTTAGTGGTGTCATGACATGATTTGGCCAGCAGATGGAGCCGTTGAAATGCATGCGAAAGTATCATGACAGGATTTGGCCGGCAGAGGGAGCCCTTTGAACGCATGTGAGCGTTGGCCTTAACCCAGATGATCAGATGTACTCATTGACTAGCCGTGACTCATTTCGCAGCAACACGTCGTCCTGGTCTTTGTACGTGGTGCTGACTCACCCTCCACCAGGGAAAAGGACACGTGCACAGCTTCCGGCCGGTGAAGATAAGAACATATCATAGACTGGCTTGTGATCAGTTTTGCTCGAACAGCCTCCCGTTATCGCACGTGATTTCGGCCTGGGTTACAAGTGGAGTGGAAGAACGAACGGAGGCACCTGCAAAACTTCCACACCCCAGAAGCATCGATGACTCACCTTGGCTGTCAGGTGATCAATCACCGCCTACTTGGCAAGCCAACCTTTAACAAACACAACTTTGAAAGCAGTGGGACGTCAAATAAAGAGACGTGATGGCTTTTTATTCAATTTATTTATTTTTAAAGAACCAATACGAACTGGGGATGCTTTTAAAATGGGAACAAATAACAATATAAAAACAAACAAAAAAAACTGACCATTTTCGTTCTTATCCACTTTGCCTTTCAGATGTGGGGGGGATATCAGGCTGTGTGTGCACCTTTTGACGGGGGAGTCCTATTATGCTGAAAAATAAATGTACCTATTTCAGAGGTTGCTGAGTTTCATCCTGTATACGTCTGACGTAAAATGATGAGTGTGCATGTGTGCAGGGTGTCACGGCAGTTCGGTGGGCTTTACTGAGGTGGACAGTCTATTGCACTCCAAGAAAAAAATAAAAATAAAAAATAAAATAAAAATAAACACATGGCTCTCAAAAGGAAGAAAACAATTAAACGATTGGAAATCGGTGTCCTTGCCCCCTGCCAAACTTGCAACTCCCCCACATATCACCTTGTGAATAAATATTGCAGACATATTCAAACTCTGTGAACCTATCAAATAAAAGCTGGAAACTTCAAGTGGAAAAAGTGTGTGTGTGTGTGTTGGGGGGGGGGGGGGCATTACTGCATTTTCAGTAAGAATAAAATAAAATAAAAAACACCCCCATACCAAAACGGACAGTCACAATAGGTCTCAAAATGTTTTATAAGATACATAAATGTATTCCAATCATAAAATTAAATGTTTGCAGAAATAAAAATCAGATTTTCTAATATTGCATCCTTTCATCACCACTGTGAAAAATTAAAGACAAAAAAATTCACAAAATGGAAGTATAATATCCCACGATTGTAGCTGAATGAGGTGTTGGGGGGGGAGGGAGAAAAGAAAAATAGAAACAAACAAAACTAAACAACAGGATGGACTCTAGCTGAAAACATTATTGGGCCGTGGTTGACAGTAGAACCGGGAGGCGGGCCCGTCCGTGTGCTTTGACCTTCCCATTCATTGGTTCGGCTGGTGTACCCCCACCATCGGAATTTCGTTTCATTCGGTTACTCGCTTGTTCTCGGTTCAATTAACCATGACTCAGTGTTTACAAAATCATCACAAACAATTACTGTTAGCGCTCTCCACGTTTTGTTTTGTTTTCCACCCCCCCCCCCCCCCCCTCCCGCTCGAGGTGCATAGGCAGGTGCTGGTGGGCCGGCTTTACTGCACGCAGCAGCTGTGGCCGTTGGGATCCTTGAAGCGCAGGCGCATTTTCGGTCGGTATTTCTCGAGGTAAAGAAGCTGTTTGGAGTTGAAGGCTCCGCGTCTCTTCCTGCGGAAGAACAGATTCAAAATATGAGCTTAAACTGATATTTATACGCGTGGCCCTAATGCGCCGTCGTAGGCTCGAGACATTTTCCTTCGACAGCAAAGAAAGTTGACTTACTGCCTTATGAACTGCACGGCATCCTCATACTTCATCCCGCTCTCAATGAGCGCCAAGGCCACCAAGACCGGAGCGCTGAGAGGTGGGATGAATTCCGACGCACAAGGTGAGGGGGCAGACAGCGCAGGAATCAAAGAGGGGAGGGAGGAGAAGAGAAGATTAAATGCCACAGTTCACACGGTTCGTCATCGGTGCGACGGCGGGGGCGGAGGAGCGGGTGTTTAAACCTGGGAAACCGGCCTGGGAAATCAACAGGGGTGCGCAGGTTCGCGTTGCCCTGCTAGGGCAGAGGGTTCATGCTACACGCGCTACAATAAGACAGGGTGCTGCTTTCTCACCAGAGAGAGAACGGGGAAGGAAAATAAATATCGAAAAAAAAAAAAAAAAAAAAAAAAGAAAGACCGCAACCGCACATCGGCAGGTCAAATCTCAACGCTGGCAGGGCATTTCCTTGGGTTTCCCGCGGGATAGGATTCGAGATGGAATGTGAGAAAGACGGGATTAACAGAG
The DNA here is from genome assembly GCF_051991255.1 of Vanacampus margaritifer. Taxonomy (NCBI): domain Eukaryota; kingdom Metazoa; phylum Chordata; class Actinopteri; order Syngnathiformes; family Syngnathidae; genus Vanacampus; species Vanacampus margaritifer. The sequence continues at coordinate 15,128,223 of NC_135448.1, read as the reverse complement.
ATATTAAGATGCGAGGTTTAGTTAATACAAAAAACAAACTAAAACTGAAAAAAAAATAATCTTTTTACAAAACTTAACTATAGAAAAAAAATGTCATTTTTCATCTTTGGCAATTAAAGAGCATTTGGGGTTGATTTTAAAATGTATTTATTTCGGTATTACAGCACGATCGCAATCCATTATCTGGAAGGTCAAACAGTCATCTGGGAGGAATTTGTGGTCCTAGTGACCTCATTTAGCGGCAACCAATAAAAAGGTGCCATCAGATGACATCACTCCTAGACGACAGCCATGCACGACATAGCTCAAAATACAATGCTATGTAAACAAGTCTTTTGTTTTTGGGTCATGTTAGAAAATAATCAGCTATCCTCTTGTGGACATCTTACAATCAGGAACTAGAAATTCAAATTAATTTCATGCAATTTTAAGAAGATAAATGCTATATTTGATTTGTAATATTTTTGTTGAATTATTTCAAATTATTTTTTAATTTTGCACACAACAAATGCACAATAAAAAAAAACAACCGTAAAAAAATAAAAATAAAAGCTTTTTTTTTTTTTTTTTTACAAACCCGCTCCAGGGCGTTAGACTGCCCCTAAAATTTGAGACAGCGCAAGTATTTAAAAAAATTAATTAATAATAATTTTCTCACGCATGTGCAACCAGTAAATGTTTCATTTATTCTTGAATAGTTCATAAAATAATGAAATAAAGACTCACGACAGCATGATAACAGTGGCAAAACAAAGAGGACAAGCCTCATTAAAAGGGAGGGCAGTTAAGGTTGAAGGCAGCTGGTGTGAACTCGCCCTAACTGAGGCACCCAAAAAGAAAACAAAAAGTGTTGAGGAAGCCAAAAATGAAGCTACTAACCAAGAGTGACGGTTATACAACATCCAGAATGCCAAACACATCTGATTTGCTACATGCGCCTTTGTGGTCAGGAGACTTCTCTTTTTTTTTTTTTTACAAGCTCGCTCACATCATGTGCTTCTGTCTACTTTGTTTGCGGGCTTGTTTTTTCCCCCCCTTTTTCCTTAAACTGAGTACAGCGTGTGTGAAATTCTCTGCCACGCTTGTAGTGGATCGAGTCGGCGCATGCGTGCACTTCGCCAATACAACCTCATGACCGGCCGACGGATCACATGCGTTACGGGGGTTGACTTGCAGCCCTGATGCAGAACCATCAGTTCTCATGTTCGATAAAGTGAGCTAAACCCAGCAGCTGATGGCCTGAGCACAAGACGGCAAAATGTTGAATGAAGGGCATGGGATCACGTGCGTGTGCTAATTTGATGGCATTCGGGTTGCATTTACATCTCGTTAAGTTGCAAGCTGGTAAACTGCAGTTAGCGTATTGCTAAACTTGTTCTGCCGTTTGGCGAGTCCGCCGCCTGCGCAGCTAGTCCCGCTAATGTCGAGGCCAACACAAATAACGCTAAAAATAACTCGAGTATGTTGAACGTTGTTGTAGCAACCAGCGAGTTTGAAAGGGATGACGCCAATGGCAGTTGCCATATTGAAACGCACCGCTGCCTGGAGAGTAAGCTCAAAATCTCCAAAAGAAAGCAAACGCTGCTCCCGATAGAAAACGAGGATCATAGTCGGGTTAACCTTAATGTAGCACAGCGGTACCTTATGGGCTTTTTGAGTTATGAACAAAAATACGCGTCGGAAGCGTAAGAAGTAAGCAATGTTGTGAAAAAGTATTAACGAGTATTGTGATAATTACTGTATGATAACCATGGGCAAAAACATGGTGTATTAACATTACACCTATAATTGAAATATTTGGTTGAAAAAATGTAAACAATCCATTTTTAAACAAAATCTAGACTATTTAGTACACAAAAAAATGTACCACGTTCAGTTTAAACAAATAAATGTTAACATTCTTCTTCTGTTTGAGTTCTTCTTACTACTTCACAGTGTCCCATCACTGGTGAGCTATTTTTAGAACAGACCCATGGGATACTCATGTTGTCCTCGGGGCTAACCAGCACCGACTGGTACCTTTCTTTTTCTTTTTTTTATGTCAATGCAGGTGTGAAGTGGAGGCAATTAACTTCAAAGAGGTGGGATCACAGCCGAATCATATTGTGTCCTGCTTCGACGTCCCCTCAAAAAATGGAGTTCAAGAAAAGTTAAACTTCCTTTCAGTTCTGGACTCACCGGCCAAGCCCTGCTACACAATGCACGGCGATGCAGCAGCCAGGTTCATCTCGAAACTTGGTGTTGAGCAGCTTGAGCCAGTCGTCCACAATGTGGGTTGGGGGAGGGGCACCGTCGTCAAAGGGCCAGTCCTTTATAGGCAGAAACAAAAAAACACATTTGTTCAAATTAGGGTGTTAATTTTTAGTTAATTTAAAGTTCCTTTAACGGCACAAATCTTTTCAAACGCGCGATTAATGATCATCCCTTACTTGGAAAGCCTGTATTGGGGAAATTCCAGTCGCAACGCAGCAGACACGCCCACGTCCAAATTTAGCAGTAATAAATTTAATAATGTATATGTTTGTGGAGACTGGGGTCAAGTTGTATTTTACAATTTTAAAAATGTGCAGAATTTCACAAGTTACTTCATGTTAAAGATTAGATGGCTCTTAATATGAAAAGAAAAATGCACTGAGCTGGCTGTCACAAACATCTTACAAATGGAATTATGCCATCTAGTGGCAGAAATATGATTTCAACACAAATCAATATCAGACCCATTTTTTTAACAGTACAGTACATCTTTTAATTTTATGAATTATGAAATTACTATATCAGTGACTAAAAGCTGCCGTCACATTTCTATAAGTAAATTTTTTCCCACCTTTATGTGAACAAGAGTATGAAAACTCAGGAACAAAACATTTTATTGGACATTTAGAACAGATTAAAAAAAATGTGATTAATCATAAGCTAACTATTGAAGTCATGCGATTAATTAAGATTTAAAAAAAAATTATCACCTGACACCCCTGGTTCAAATATGATCAATAAAGAGAGAAACAAGAAACGCTAAACAGGGTCATTGTGGTCTCTCACCAAAACCTGGATCCCTTCCTTCTCCACTGGAGCCTTGTCGTAGGTGGACTCACACACTCTCACCAGTGTGTTCACCGCAAACTTTTTTAGCTCCTGGTGGGAATAAAAAAAAAAAAAAAGCAAATAAACAAATATATAGATGCCAGACTTCTCTCGTAAACAGATGCATTCATATAACGAGAACAGATGTGGACATACCTCGGTGAACTTGTTAAGGGTGGCATTGGTGGGATTGTGGGTGATGAGGAACCTCATGCACTCGTAGGTTATCTCGACTGCAGCGGGGCGGTTCATGTTGGCGAGACGGCTTGAAAACAAACAAAACAATTACAATACTAAACGCTTACAAAACAAAAAGGCACTTTTTGGCTCAGAAGTCAGTAGGCAGATTTGTGTAAAAGGCTGAATAAATAAAAGGAGGACAACAAAGGAGATGACGAGTTGACTAATGAGGGTGACGTACACAGAGGACGGGGAACAAAAACCCAGGATGTAAAAATAAAAATAATACAAAACCAAAATGTAAAAGAATCTTAAAAAAAATATTTAAAAAAGAAAGAAAAGGATCGAGAGACTATCCGAGAGTCAGTTTACCCCATTCAGGAGAGCTGTTTGTGATTGGCTGTTCAAAGAGAAAGCGGAAAGCAAAGAGTTGTCGTATTGGCGAGGCAGTCGAGGGGGGCCGAGGACTACGCGTTATCCAGGGGGGGGCTTTTTTTTCTTGTTTTAATTCCAAAGTCAGCGCTTCCAAGGCCAATCACGGGGGTTTCTGGGTAGCGTAGTCTTTCAGGGGGCAGCCGATTCACTTCTCCACAGTGGTGAGGTGCTGTGCCTGGCAAAATTCCCCGCTCAAACACGCCATATAGGTACGGCCCAAGTTAACACAGAAAGCCTGTCGAGAGAAGAGCGAGACAAGAGTTAGGGATTATTTCAACAAAGTCAAGCCAATGACTACATTTAGTTCCATTTTTCATACAGCGGGATATTACACAGTAAGAATGAAAACAAGAATGCTGTTATTTTTTTTTAACACAAAAGCCCGTTATGCTCAGACATCAACGGAGGCCTCTGAACCGCTCAAGTGTTTGTTTACTTTCATTTAACCATAAGTGTTAAAAAACAAGCAAAAAAACCCACCATGATTGACTCTTCTTAATTTACGAGTCAGCTATGTACTGATGACACCTTTTCAAAAGATCACCGTCTAATATAAGCGCACATGTGCTCTTCAGAGAAGCGTGTGCAACAGTGCCAAGTCCTTGACGGTCTAAACCCGGCCGCCACAAACTGGTCTCGGAGAAATATGTGTAGGGAGGCAGAGAAGAGCGGGGGAACGGTGCATGACGGTAGTTAAGTGGTTCACGCTACGAGCGGGAAGTGAGCTTGGACTTTAGCACTGTGTCGCGCAGGCTGTAGTCACAAGGTGAGGATTACAGGGTGGGCAAAGCTTCAAACGGCCGATGTGATCCAATCATTGATTTGACCTAAAGGCTTTTTTGTTCCAAAGATGGCTACCTCGTTAGAAACTGTGCTGCTCTGATAGGGGACAAACTGAACACGTGCTGTAACATGTACATGGATGGACTGTGCTGTAGTGACTTCAAAATGCTTCCAAACAGAGAAGTAGGTCAACTGTACGCTGTCAGTGCGCTGATGGTAAGGCATGCAAATCACTTGGAAAAAAAGAAAGTGCTACCTCACTCTACAGTCACACTGTTTGTGGAAGCCACAAGCTTGTTTACAACACAGGAAACAAGTAACAGATAATTGAAAGGTTGACCATAGGGCTGTGCAATTAATTGACATTCAATTATTACACTCCACAATTACTAAAATCTGCATAGTCGTCAAAAAAAGATTATTAATACTAATTTTGAGTTGTTTAAATCTATACATTTGTACTTTTTTTAAGAATTTAAAAAAAAATGTTTTGTCCAAAAGGAACCTGCATAATTATAGCGTTTCAAAGAATTGTATTTGTCTTAATATTTTTTTTACGTTTAACATTTTCTTGTTTTGGACCAAAAAATAAATGATTGTCCTAATCGTCATTTCAATTAAAATAATCGTGATTAATATGTTCTTCATAAATCGAGCAGCCCTAGTTTTATTTAGATGTCATCTGCCATTATTGTAAACAACATTTTTTTTTTTTAAATAAACTACAATGTTCTTAACAAAATTAAGTTCACAAAAAATATACTGTTGGGCTTATTTCCAAATCAATCCATTTCAATTTTATGTGTTAGTTAAGTGTAGAAGGAAAAATGTAATATATTGCTTAGACTTTTTTTTTCCTAATTGAATTATTCAAGCTAATCAATTCATATAAGTGTAGCCGTAGACACCTTGAATATATTTTACTCACGTATTTTTGTATTCCGATTAACAAGTCTGGGCGTTTAATAAGCCTGGCAGCCGGCTTTTCTTTACTAATATAAGCCCCACTTACCCCCACCCCGCCGACAACCGCCGGGCGTAGAAAGTTTTCAGTAATTAATTTAAGTCTCTCCTTTTTTCAAGGATTATAGAAACGTAACTAATGAAAACTAATCTACGTTCTGAATGGTGAATACATTTTAAAAGAATGGTTGATGAAAAGAAACGCAGAGGCTAAACATGTAACAGGTACAGATAAACGAATGTCCATTTAACACGAGGTCCTATACACAATATCTATACAGTATAAATAAAACTGGGAGAAAGGTCAGCTGCAGCCAGTGAAAGGTCCCTTGAGGAAAGTTCCCTTGGCGCTCACCACATGCTTTACTGGTAGGGGAAGGGCCAACGATATCTGTGTGTGTGTGTGTGTGTGTGAGAGAGAATGAGCGAGAGGGGCGGAGGGGGGGGAGGCCCCGTCAGATTGGTGGAGGGTTTCCCAAATCAGCTGGCCTCCAACAAAAAAATCAACAGCGACTGAAGAGAAAGAACAGAAAGCGATTGAGAGTGAAAAGGGAGAATTGTGCGAGAGCCGAAAGAGGCTGCGCTGGCCGATAAGGAGGCCCGCACTATCTCAGGGCAGGAAAGAACGTGCAAACCTAAACAGGTGATAGTGATAGTGTCACCACAGAATGAGAACCAGGGCAGGGGTGTTGTGAAACTGCAAACTCATCCTTTTAGGTTAAGTCGCCACTGGGTCGCACGAGAAGAAAGACGTCCAAAATACTATTTAAACTCATGTTTTATAGTAACGGGACCAACTTAAAACTAAGGTTCGATAAGTTGCTCTTAAGGTGTCCTGTATTTGACCACCGTGAACGTCAATTCAAAAAAGTATCTAGTCTTGATTGGATTGAGGCCATAAGGCTTGGAAGAAAATACTACCAGTGTCTCGACGAGAAATGTTTATTTGGTAAGGTACAGTTACAAAACGTAATGTCTCGGTCCATTTTCTGTGTCCCAATAACTGCCTGCCCTGTCTGCTGGTCTGAGGGTTGTGCCAGAGTCTGGCTCCTGTTTTGTCTGGATCCAGACCGAGCATGACCAGACTGTACAACTAATCAAGCAGCTGGAGGGTTAATTTGTCATGTGGGAGGTGAGTCAATAGGGCAAGGGAGGGGTGGGAGGGTGTCATTGGTTGCAGGTTGGACAAGCAGGAGGCTAGAAAAAGGAGGAGGAGAAAGGAAGTTCCCGTTCTCCTTGGAGTCGGCGCAGCAGGGACTGACCCGCATAGATAACGTCTCTGATACCTGTGCCCTACATACTGGAGACACCTGTTTGATAGGCGCCGTGCGTTGCAAGTGTTGACATTTCCACCACAAGAATAACGGTGAAAAAAAAACACTATTTGGCCAGATGTCACCGAGCCATGTTTGCGTACATGTTTGCATGGACATTAGTACTGAATAAAAGATGTCTAAAGGTTCAAAGAGGCCCGGGATTACGGCGCTGTCAAAATGTATCCGGAAGCGATGAGCCGTACGCATAGATTAAAGACGCCTGAGACAAAGCCGAGGATCACACCTGTTCGGCGGCCTGGCTGGCTGCTCGCTATGACGTCGGTGTTGTCGACTGTCGGGGGTGGGCAGATCTCACCTCCAAATAGATTCTCGAACCATGTGCTCACACGTAGAGCACCAACAAAAGCAACTCGTGTGTGCTAGAAACCTCAAAATATCACTTGAAGCTGCCTCTTGTGCAGTCAATCTATGAAGGACATTTATTTCTAAACCAAAAATAATCTAGACTAGATCCAAAAAACCTGATCTTTTTGAATATGAATCAACTCTAACCGTGTACTCACACACAAACAAACAAACAAGTCTCCGACCTGTTCTGCCACTGATGCACCAATGTATGTGAAAGCGAATGTGAAAAAGCGAGACGGAAAGTGTCTTGAGTGACAGGTAACCGTGTCAAGTGAAGGAAGCGAAAGACAAGTCGAGGCAAAACACCCGCCGGCAATGGATTGTCAAGCGTGTGTGACGAACGTTAACCCAATTTCGACTTGACAGCAACACAACTGATGGGAATGGAATCGGAGCAAAGCATATTGATGGCTGACAGATGACATAACAACTGCGTTCCCCAAATGTTTTCCAAAGGGACATCTCAGACTACCGTTTTGCAGCTTCGCTTAGCTAACAGACAGACATCAACCTTGATGAGACGCCGGTTATAAATTTTTGCCCGCGAGGGTGGGATCTCTGGATCGTAGCCAAAATGGTCCTTACGTTCACATTTCTTAACTGTGCCAAGAGACACTGGAGTTACGAGATCTCATCCCATGCCTAGCTGGTTATTTGATCTGTTTTTCGAGGCGCCGCAGACAATACCCTAGTATATTTTATTGAACCACAAAACATGGCCCTTTTGTCAGGAAGCCGATTGCACTGGTATGTTTTGGCAGCGTTTTGTTGTGAAAGCTCATTTGTATTTTTATTGCATCGGCAACGATGGTTCAAATTTGAGTAGGGAACTGACAACTCTCAAGAAAAGCTGACATGTTTTATAAGTGAAGGATGCTCTTTAAGTGAAATAACATCTCCCCCAAGTAGTGATGTTGCTCATCTCAGGCCAAAAGAAACTTGGGAGGGTGACAAAAGTGCGACTTGTAAATACAATATGTTCTGAGGCAAGGCCCATTTTGAAAACGGTGTCAAAAGTTGTTGGTGTTTTTTTTTTTTTAACACAATGTGCAACATACATTTTGCCCCGCTTTCTTCTGTGTTCTTCAAATACATCCTGTAGCCTCCAAAAGCAAACAAGTTATTTTCGGGGCAAGACAAATGTTGGCATGGCAACTTGAGAGCTTTTTTCCCCACCTTGCCAATTGCACCCATTACCTTTACTTCCCTTTTGCGCAATATAACGACAATAATTGACAACTTCTAGCTTGCGTGTTAGCGTTTATGCCGTAAATAACAGGGTGATGCATTGAGCTAGGTCACCGGTGGACTTTTAAAAGCAGTTCATAACAAATGTACTCATCAAATAGTTGAAGTTTGTTTTGTGGCTGCACAGCATCCTAAAGTTACCGTCTGATGACTTTGCTATTGGCTTTAAATCCTCACAATACTCTGACTAAGCTATAAATTCAAAGTCATAATAAAAAAAATTACAGCCTGTGGTATGAAAAAGGGCTTGACATCCATATCCTATCATCGATCTGCTTTTCAACACACCAGGTTAAAAGTAAACTCTTCTCCGTCTTTCCTTGAAGTCATTCCGGGTTTGAAGTCTGTTAAAATGTGTATGAAAGGAATGAGGCAAGTTAATACACAACCGTCCCGAGTTCTATGACAAAGACAAACATCCCCCCCCCCGCACACTCACAAACGTAAAACCCACTTATCAAACTCTTTAGCGGTCTCTTGAGACGGCCCAGATAACAAGTGGGACGATCAAAGGGCTGCTCGAGCTTGTAGAGGCAGCGAGAGGTCCAAGCTTGCTACCTTCGAGATGCCAAATAGCAGCACAATTTGGATCGCCATAGATTGAGAAATGACAGACGACAACGTTACTCATTCACATTTAGGTTATGGGATAATGTAAACAACTATATTCAACACTAGTTTTAGTTTGAACACCTTCCAAGAAATGCAATGGATTACAGAGTGACTGTTGAAACTCAACCATTCCAAAACAACCACAGACGATGTTGCAACTTGGTCATTATAAAAGGCAAGCTTCTAAGAGGGCGCCCTCCACTATTTTTGAATGTATTATTTTTCACCTGACAAGTGTTAATCTGCCAAAGAATGTATCAATCTTTTTGGGACGTCGGGTTCCATAAATTAGGATGTTATCAGCATGTTATTTTAAGACAAAAAAAAGAGACGATCTGATTTAGATTTAGATCGTTGGCTGGTATTAATACAGCATGCAAGTTTTACTTGGTCAGTTATGCCGTAAAGCAAGTAAAGGCCCACAAATATTTTAAACTAGAGCGGAAACGATTAATCGAATAACTCAAAACAATGGAATTGCAGAGGACGATGCTGAAACGAAAATATCAATTTCACTCCAAATTTTGCACTAAGAGTTCAGAGAACTAAATGGCCAAAACCATAAAAGCTGTGCTAGATCAGAAAACTCACAGCAACAAAGACGACGACTGAGAACGTTTCTCAAGCTCACATTGTTGCTGAAGGGTTGCTTAGCTCCACTGTGACATCCATATTTTTTTCCCTGACATTTAGAGACCAACTTGGCCTTCTGACAGCCACATGGGGGGAGAAAGCCTGTTGCTATACCAACAATAATCTCAGTGGTGGTAACAAATGCGTCTGTAGGGAATTTAGGTATCCCCTGTGAAGGGATCAGAGAAGTGCTTTTGAAACCATCACACAGAGCCAAACTTACAGCTGACGGCAGAACTTTTTAACGATTGGTGGTTTCACAGCAACTTCTTACTGGTACACATTAATCTCCAAATTAAAACCTCTCAATTAAGAAAGTCATAAAAGGACTGTGCGCGCGTGCGTCGGTATCAAAGCTATCATCTTGCGATTACGGCCACTCTCACAGCTTGGGGTTGCGTTGCGAGTAGTCACACATTTCACGCATTTAATAAGCTCCTTAAGGATATGAGGAAAATAGCGTGAAGTCAAACATTGCCGTGGCAACGGGAAAATACAACTCGTTCTTGTGCAACCACCCCGCTAGTCTCTCAGCCGCAGTTGCTCCGAATCGACAACACTGCCTGGAACACGTAAAGGCCAACAGCGACATACATTTGCTGACAACAACGGCTCTAATTGCACTATAAAATGTTTTGGCATTGAAAGGAACTTTAGAGATACTTCGAAGCCGAGCGCTCACACGATCACCACCGCCTTTCCTACCTGTTGCTTTAGTGTCAGCAGGGAGCTGTGCAGCAGCATCTAGATCAGTCGTCAGTATGTCAGACGCTGCCAGTGACGCTGAGACGGTCCTTTGCTCTATTGCAGCGCTGTGGCAACAACCGTAAACGAACACTGTGCTAAGAAGGGCACGATTCATTAACCAAAAGCAGATGAAACGCACAAGGTGGCCATGGCTACGCAGAATTCTCTATCGCCTTCCGTTTACTGGCTTGTAATAACAACAAAACTTGGGCCACTAGTTTGGACTAATACTCAATTGTTTTCAGAGTAGGCATGTGATATTTTGTCAAACCAGCACGGCGTGATATTTCAAAATGGTCATATATGCTTACTTCGATATTTTAACTTAGGACAGGGCAATATGGCCGACAAATAAAATCTAGATATTTTCAGTCAGTCAGGAAATTATGATTTGAATCAGTTTTAATCTAATCAACCCAACAAAGGTTTTGTTTATTCAAAAATAATTCCTGTGCAAAATGTTTAGACAACAATAAAGTATATTGATTCTAAATCATTTTTAACATGAATTTAACATTCATGGTTTGTGCTTAATTGCCACAATTAAGTAGTTGGTAGCTCATTTGTAAACCACCCATCCAGCATTCTGCCACTTGTGGAAAACGACAACTCATAATAGCATCTGGATGTAACAGAACATAAGAACAACAATTTAATAATCCAGAAGACAAAATTCTATTTCACGATTGAGCACATTTTCAACAATTCGATTTTCAAAATGACGATTGATCGATTTTATTTGTTTTTTTGCCCAGCCCTACTCTTCCTGTTATCATGTTACTGTAATGTATATAATCTATGTTGACCTTTCAACATTACAGTAAAAACTCCCAAAAATGATCCCTGTGAATCTTGCAAGTAGAGATTTGACGTAAACATTTTAAAAAAAATCAATGAATTATTCAATTACTCGTTTCAGCTAAGCATGATGCTAAACGTAGCCATAAAAGTAAACCGTTGGGTATCAAAAACAGGACACGCGGGTAAAGGGAATTTGTTTTACAGCAAGGCATCCCACGAATGAGGGCCTTCCGCTCTGCTTGCTTAACAACTGGAAAGTTTGTTGACGGTGTGTACGACAACTCGAGGGCCATATACGCCTGACAAACACTGAGGTGACGAAAGCAGCAATTTCATTTGTACATAAATGTTTAAGAACATCTTATGTCACTCTTTTTTTAATGGAACTATAGTTCATTGCGTGAGTCACTCTTCCCCATCTGTTACTCAAATATCCGCAGGTGGTTACAGTGCAACAAACCATTCTGTGAAGGTAATTTCGTTACGGATGTGATGAATGATAGGTTTGTACCTCTTGGATGGCTCAGCTGTTATGGCCTAAGGTGATCGCATCGGCTTAAAGGTTTCATTCAGCAAGTACAACAACAGTAGCAGTGCTTTGGATACACAGATACTAAAAATTGGTTCTCACACTTTATAATAACCAAGGACCACCACTGAAAATACTTGACTCGCCAAGTACCATGTTTATGATAATATTAAACACGGACGCATAAGTAGGCTGAAATTGTATTCCTAAAAATTAAAACTCACCTTGGCTTGCCATTACGCCAAAAGACCCTTTTGTGCAATTTTTTTCATCTTCAATGCGCATATCCAGTATCGCAAGCTACACACCAGAAATGATTACTGACCAGGGGGACTCCGCTGGAAGGTCATACATTGAAAACTGAGAGGCATGGGAATGCGCTGGGCCTTTCGTGTCACAGCTGCTCGAGTCAACTTCCTCTCCAAGTACATTTCCTCCTTTCACCTCAGCCCACATGGCTATATGCCGGAGTGCTTTATGCCTAGCACAGTGTTGTAAAGGACACACCTAGTGCACAGCACATTTCTACACGAAAGATGGTTTTAAAAAGTATATGCACAGATATAAACGTGCGTTACATTTATACAACCATATTATTCACATAAGACAACATTATCAATGATAAAGAACGCGTGCCCTTTTCTTCAATCACAACTGAAATTTCTCAAAAAGAGCAAGTAACAACTCAGACAACATTTCCCAAATTATAGTTGACAATGACCCCTTAAATCATAAACACATTTTTATTATATATTCTGTGTATATATTTTGTCTATGGTTCTGCCAAATCTGATGGAAATTGGTCAATCCGCAGACACATTTTAGGAACCAGGCTTAATGCTAATCTGACTAGCAATAAATCACATTTATGGTGTATGTATGCTAATTTCATCAACTACAAATGCCTTTTTATATATATATTAATTCATTCTTCCTATGTATTTCAACAAGATAAGATAAAGAACGAAATGAAAGTTTGAATCACTTTCAACAAAATTGATCTCAGGAAAATGACTCACACATTACTTGGAATCATGTTTTCAAAATCTGTCTGACATCGTTTGAACTCGTGTAATCTTTGGAATTTTACACACATTCCTATTAGATTCATTGCACATATGCTACCAAAACATGATGAACATGCGATGCTGCTCCTTTATGTGTTGTTATTAACATACAAGCATGGTATAATGTTAAATATGACACGAAATAGGTCAACCATGTCCTGGGTCAAGATTTGCCACAAAGGGCGGAAGGCAGTTAGCTCGTTCGCCAGCTAACCATTTTAGCCGCGCCGGAAATCGCAGACACAAGCACAAAACACTCACCTGAACACAAAATCGAATATGTCAACACCGAAACACGACCGTTGAATACTTAATCCAACCAACCACTGAACGTCGCACGTTAAATTCACTAGGAAAGGCTCGTTTTTTTATCCCCATCAGCCCCGAGCTAATGGCTAGCGTTATCTACAGCAATTGTTGACCGGAATTACTGAAACAGACATACTTGATTCAGTTTTAAACAATTACAGCATGGTGAGACCGTGTCAGATTTGCTTCGAATGAAAACAAAAGCCCGAGGATAATGTGAATTACTGTTAGTCGTGACCGGAAAATAGCTTTCTTCTTTGCCCCCGGTCCTGATAGCAAGCAATGTAGCATTGTTAGCTCGCATGCTAGTTCCACTCTCGACATTTTCCCCTATTACTCAGTAATTGCCACGGCGGTTGTGCAATGACAGGCGCTCTTCGGCATAACGCCACCCTAAACAACTTGGTGAGAGTAACCACAAAAGCACGGCGACCTCAAATAGTGTCAAATAAACGCCGCTAACGGCTTAATGCTAAGGTTAACGTGGCTGCATAGTGCTCCACACTCTTAGAACTTACTTGAGCTAACTGCTAATGCTAAATCTCCGTGTCAGTCTAATGTGTAGCGCGGCTCGAAACTACAGTACAACCCCGCTAACGTGTACAAAATAGGCCACTTTTCGTTGATGTCTGGCTAGTTGGTATACTTACAAAGCGCAGGCTGAACATTGAAATCCAGTGACTAGCCCGGAGAAAGAGGAGCGAGTGCGGAAAGCGCTGTCAAGTTGCCGTTTTGTTCCTCTTCAATGTGGCAGCTTCGACTGTTGATTAGGGAGGAACCTTGCTTGGTGATTACTTTCATGGCGATCGGAAATGTAGGTGTGTGGGGAACCAGCGAGAGAAATCCAATCACTTCTTCAGTTATTTTCCTTTGTCAAATGCCTCTTTGTACCTTCCACTTGAATATATATCTTATAAATACATTTAAATTGATTCCAAGTTTAGCGATAAAATCCCGATTAAATAATGTGTATCTGTCGAATATGAATCGACAAAACAGCCTGGATAATCCAAACAACACAATAAACTATTAAAACACGTATGCTGTCATATAATGCTGTTTATAAAAGTAGAGGAGTGCTTGTGTAAAGCGAAGGAAAGCCGTTTTTTGCGCATATTCCTTTCTGGATTACCGCGTTTACGAAGACCTCAAACGTAGCACGAGATGTCTGGCGTCAGTGCGACGTAAAAAGAATCCGGGTCCGTGATGACAGTTCCAGAAAGCTCACATTATCTTAGCGCTTGTGGCTTGTTTTGCGTCATCGGACGACAGCCCACGAACAGACAAATGCTAAGAACGGCGTGTTGTTCTCTAAAAATATTGTTTATTTATACAAGACTGAGGTTGAGGTAATTTCCCAGTTGTAGCGTGTGAATCTAATCTTTGAGCCATCATGGCTGCAAAATAGTTTTTAAAAAAAGAGAGAGAATACAACTAGATAATTAAACAATAAGAACAATTCTTCAACACAAATCTCGTTGATTTATATTTTTATGTGGCTTCCAATGTCACTCTACTGATGAAACATTTAGGTTGTCGAACTATTTCCTGTTTAATCGATACCTGTGACGTCACTTTTGAACAACACACATTCTAAGAAACGGACACGGAGCGTGATCTCACCTGGTAACCATTGTGTTGACCCAATACAACTTTCATTTATAAAGCAGAAGTGGCGTTCAAGCATGAAACGGATTGTAATGGTATGTCTCCCTCTAGCGGGTGTTGTTTGAACTGCAGTAACAACATTATAGATTGCTCTGTACACAGTCTTAGGAGGATATATAAAAAAGTGCAAGCCTAATTTCAAATACAATAAAAACACAAGTGACATCTAAACAGTGAAATAGAAATGCTTAATGTTTTGGGATCTGGCTATGATGTCAAGGGTGTGGAACACCAATTGACAATCATTAATTATATTTACTACATCCAGCGTAATAGTCAGTTTGTGTTGTTAATCATTTGTTTTTATTTGTTTCTATGCAGATCGGTCAAAATATGTCTGTACGAAATTGGTCTCTAGTGCAAAAAAGGTTGGAGGCCGCTATGCTTTAACAACATCATTGACGTCAGTGATTTATCATCTCGGCTTTCATTTTATTGTCGTCAATAAATCTTTCAACACACATTCTATGTATATTCTATAATATTTCCACAGAATGAGAACAAACAGAAAACTCAAGTCTGACACATAGAAGAAGGCCTTTATTGATATAATATCAATACAATCAAGTACTTGTAGATTTTTGATAAGCAGGAGAAAAAAAACATTTCCAAATCAAAACGAGTGCATTTTATACTCACATTTTACTGCGCAAAAAGTAACGCAATAGCCTTGTGTGGAAGAAGAAAAAAAAATCTGATAAGTAGATACATCGTACATGACACAAATAATAAAATCTCCACAAATAATCCTCGACAAACATAACACTAGGGTGCTAACTACATGTTGTAAATGTTATTAACTCATCAATGCTGTTAAATACCAGTTTACATACGTTCTTGGCTTCGGTGGTCGGTTTTGGCATCCCTATTAAATTATCATAAATGTATAAATATCTTCATTAATTTCATGTGCAAATGGGAATAGCCGTGTATTTATTAAATGCAACTAAAACAAAACAAAAAAATCCCTTCAAAACCGAAGCAAAGTATTTTTTTCCAATTTTTCTTTTTTTTTTTTAATATAAAGCAAAACAATTCTAAGCAATGTGTGATAAGATGGCGCTTACTGACACTTGTCAAATGATTTGCACACAGGGCAAACTCTGCAAGCAAGTGACATTGTCTATAAAACACAAGGACAGAGAATAATAACAACACATAATTCACATCACTATTTCATATGTCCAAAAAAAAAAGAAGGCTACCAAAATAAGCCAACATACAGTACATAACGAGCCTGGAACTGCCTTGACTCACGTTACAATAACGATTCATAGCATTTGTGGTCAGTCAGTGGGAGTTCATATTAAGTTGTGATGGCAAAGCTCAAGAACCGGCTTCAGTATAGAGTGGTGCCTTGAGATACGAGGTTCATTCGCTCTGTGACTAATTGAAATGAATGGAAGTGGGCTGCTCCTTCTGGTGTGCCCTCCTTGGCCACCGGGAGGCAGTATAATACAGTCACACAAACGAAGAAGAGTCATCACTACTACGTAAGTTGCAATGATGAAATAGTAATTTTTCGGTATTGCGATATCGCCAATGGACTCTATTTTCGTTAGCCTGTCTGAGGTGTTTTACATTGATTGTTGTTTATTATCTTATTGTGAAGTGACAGATGCATCTGGCAGCGCTCGTATCTCAAGTTTGCCCTCATAAGTCAAATTAGCCATATCTCCCAAAATTGAGTGGACTCACTAGTATCTCAAGGCACCACTGTTTTGACATTCTCGTATTAAGGTGGCCCTAAATTCAGTGTATTTGGGCTATGTAATTATACTTGAATATTCTTTTGATGGTCTTCCCTTGTCTTGAATAACTTCTAACATTATTCTTCTACACCAGGGGTCACCAACGTTGAAATTATGAACAAATAAAATAAAAAATAATGCCACTTACATTCTTTTTAAACATACTTCCGTTGGTGTAAAAAAAAAAAAAAAATTTTTTTTAAATTATTTTAGTACTAGGTCAAAGGTCAGTACTTGTCATGCACAACCAATCCATAGCGTTCATGGAGACAAGCTAGCCAACGACGATAAGATTTAGCCCCAAATAATTTCATCAAATGAGTTATTTCAGGAGTGAGTATGAAACTGGTAAACCCTTTGCATTAGCGATATCCAGGAAGTAGCTCTCCTCTCCGTTTCAAAACGTTTGGTGACCCCTGTTGCACAGTAGACTACTCAAATGTTTATTTGGAATTATTGCACAAAAATCATTTTGACGTCATATTCAGTGTTATCATGATTTTTTTTTCAAATTACTTTTCGTATCCTGGCAAGCCAATTGGATTCTCAATCTCCTGTAATGTCGCCTTTTATTTGCAGTTCTGTTCCCTTACATTGCGCCATAAATCTGTGCGGCACTTTCTTTCATAACCTAGAGGACAAACAAGTCAGCATTTCTGATGGAACATTGACAGAGCTGCAAGTTCTGTCCGGATTTTGTAACTTTACTCCAGTTTATTATTATCTTTTGCCAAAGCGTTCATGACCTGAATGCCAGTGGGACAATGTGACACGCAGACGCCCACATACAGTACATCCATAGACACACTGGCTGACAAGCAGAACACGCACACACAGCGTGTATCTTAAACGCGTCCATTGCCAGAAACGAGTACGTCGACAGCTCTGACCCCTCTGACCTACCCACCTGACAAAGAAATGTGCCAGGTGTTTGTTAAATGTTACACAATTTGCGTTTCGCAACCTGCAGGGCTCTCAGTCTGTCCCTTTACTTATTCACAGAGCGGAGTGATTTGCATTTCCGGCTCGCTCTAACTATTGTTCGAAAACATCTTGTCCTTGTTTTTTTTTAAACTGTAACTATTTTGGAAGCAGTGTCTTGGGAAAGTTAAAAAGCCTTCACTGAAATCCATAAATTCCACAGTTTTCTTTCTCTGGCACCAAATGAAGAATTATGTAAACATTATGCATGTGCATTTTATCATCAATTAATATAGCCTTTGTTTATGTTAATACTATGACGTCATATTATTGTGAGCTGTATCTCCAGATTGCATTTTTTTTTTGGATAGTTCAATAAAATAAATTAAGAAAAGAGGAAAACGTTTGAACTTGCTCAGCTACAATGGCGGAGAAAAAATGCAACCAACTCATTATAAACTCTAAACACCATTCCATGATTGTAATGAGAAAACAGGGCTAAGCACAAGTTTAATATTTACAATTTGTTTGTCTTCATTTGTACTGATGCTAATTTGGCCAGGATGAACTAACACAACGCTCTGAAACGTCATCTGATTTTGGTCCTTATGTTGTCGGCATGTGGCCAAGATGTGCACTGGCATAGAACGGTCTGCTCAAATGAAGGCACCGAACAGTCAACAATGACCAAATAATAATAAACAACAACAATAATTAACATAAAAACACAACCCAAAAACACATTTGAATGACAGCAAAACAAAAACAAAAACATTGAATAATATTCCTTCCTCTGCCTTTTAAATCCTTCTATTGTGATTGATGCGTTTTCTTTCACTGATGCTGTTGGCTGTAAAGCAGACAAAAAAAAACGATAGAAAAAAAATGACTGAAATATTAACTGTACTGATGCTTTTATTGTTTTGGAAATCGATATGGCTGCAAGTATTTTAGGTTTTGGTCTGCTCTGAGGAGCTCATAAAGGAACTCAAGGGGAAGGTTATGTGGGGCAAAGCAGGAATCCTGAGAATGAGGAGTGGATGTACTCGGTGGAATAGAGACCGTTGGCTTGATCTGAGGGCATCTGGACCCAGACCTGGTCGCCTTCTTTCAGCTCCAGGACAGCACTGCCGGACGCCTGGTCCATGTAGCCTTTCTTGTATTCATCGTAGGTGTAAGTAGCCGGTACATTGTTCTTGTACAAGGCCACCCACAAGCTAGTTCCCTTCACGTGCACGTGGTAGGCAAAGTAGTAGACGCCCGATAGGGGAGCAGTGAAGATGCCAGTTGAGGGATTGTATGCATTCTGCCCGTTGTACAGAGTCCTGTCAAATATGATTGGCATGCCAGAGGGAGGGAAAGGCTTGGAGAGGATGGCTGTGAAGGCCGGCGCTAACGAGGCAGAAAGAGGGACTTGGCTGTATGCTGGCCCCTTCCGGTCTCCTGGCACTTCGCCCCCTTCCAGCTCTGAATCTGTTGGACCAGCGACGACTGATTGGCCATTTCCCGGAAGACCTGTGGGACCCGGAGGGCCAGGTGGGCCAGGGTTACCGTTAAGTCCAGCAGGGCCTGGTCTACCCGGAGGACCTTGGGGACCAATAGGTCCCTTCTCTCCAACTTTACCCAGTCCCGGAAGCCCTGGTATTCCGGACTCACCCTTTAAGCCAGGGGCCCCCTGTGGTCCCATGGGACCCATAGGACCCTGAAGGCCAGGGATACCTGACTGACCTCTGGGACCAGGTGTTCCCATGAATCCTGACTCACCTTTAGGTCCCTGAATACCTGTCAGTCCAGGATTACCTGGCAGGCCAATGTGTCCTGCTTCACCTTTGGGCCCAGGTTTTCCAGTTGCTCCATTTGGCCCAGGTAGGCCTTTGTCCCCAGGTATACCAGGCTTTCCTGTGTTCCCACTTGTACCTTGGTCACCTCTGAGGCCAGGCAGCCCAGGAGGACCTTGGGGCCCGAGATCTCCCTTCAGGCCTGGCATGCCATGTTTTCCTGGGAGTCCCATGGGGCCGTGAAGCCCAGGGGGTCCTGGCTGTCCAGTAAGACCTGGTTCACCAATTGGACCCACCATTCCTTGCTCTCCTTTGTCGCCGGTTAGACCAGTTAACCCATTATGGCCCTTTTCGCCTTTTGGACCACTTAGGCCAGGTTTTCCATAGCCTGGAGTCCCTGGAAATCCAGGGGAACCCCTGAGCCCCTGCTCCCCTTTTTGACCTATATGACCTGGTGCTCCTTGCGATCCATCAATTCCAGGCTTCCCAATCCCAATAGGACCTGGTTGACCTTGTAACCCTGGAAACCCAGCCTCTCCCGGTTCCCCTCTTTCCCCTGGAAGCCCTTGATCACCTTTAGAACCTGTCAGTCCAGGCAAACCTTTTAGTCCAGGTTTGCCAATGCCTGGTAGACCAGGTGTTCCTGCACTACCTTTCAACCCAGGAGGACCCCTTACACCAGTGGGTCCAGGTGTCCCATTTCCATTCTCACCCTTAATCCCACGCTCACCCGGAGGGCCAGAAATACCTTTAAATCCTGGCTCTCCCCGAGAACCAGTTGGGCCCCTAACACCTGGAAGCCCAGGTTTCCCATTCAAAGACAGGCCAGCTGGTCCTGGCAGTCCTGGCTGTCCTGGTGGACCCCTGAGACCCGGTTCACCACGAGGACCAACCTCGCCGTTAAGTCCTGGCATCCCCTTTGGTCCAATCTTTCCTGGTAGTCCCGAGAGTCCTGGTTTACCAATCCCTGGAAAGCCAGGAGGCCCTTGAGGACCTGGCTGCCCGTTGAGGCCGGGGTTCCCGAGTCCAGGTTTTCCTGGAATTCCTGGAGGGCCGGGGGGTCCTCTTGGTCCAGGTTTGCCTTGGGGGCCTGGCTCCCCCTTCACATCTCCCATGGGTGGCCTGTCTAAAAAAACAAAAAAACATTATCGTGTTTAGGTGAGTCATGCAATCAGATGTTCTCAGTGACTCTTAAAAATAAAAAAATAAAAAAATAGCAATTATTATGTCCAAGCTCTATTTCATAGGAGTGTAGATAATTTTATGAGAAAATATTTTGAATTTGTGATTACTTAGGAAGTTTTGTAAAAATTAGGGGGAAGGGGAAAAAAAATACATGAATGCACTTTCTTTTCTTTTTCTTTTTTAAACCTAAGATGAAAGCAAAAGTTCCCGCATAGTAAGGGAAAAAAAACCTGATCCTAACTACTATTTTTAGCTACAATAACTTTTAATCCAGTACTGGACTCAGTCACTCAGTGATGTGTTGCGGGCTTACAACCAGTAAGTGGCAGTAAAGGCAAAGCATTTAATTCCATCTTCTTTTGAATCCTTCCACATGGAAGCTCTCTTGATTAAGTGCCTGCAGTCAAATTTTTTCCAACGGCATTTTAGATAATCATACATTTCACCCATATTCTAAAACCAACGTTTCACCTTTTGGGAGAAAACAAAAGGTGACTGAAACAAAAGGAATTCTTAAACTGTCATTTTATGATTATAATAATGATTTTGATAGAAGCACGACTTATAAATGATCACTACACACTACCCCGACTAAACTGAATTTCATTTTTCTCTCTCCCCCGTCTATACTCTGCTCCATCCCAGAGTTGCACAATGAGAGCTAAACAACAGAAACAGCATCCAGATGGCTACTTCAGGTCAGCTCTATAAACAAGGTGCAATCAGACCTCCCAGCTCAATGATGTTGGACTACAGAACTCTGATTAAAGAGCCAAACTGGAAAAAAGTTTAAATTCCCCATCTGGGTATACAAAAAAAAAGACGCTGCATGAAATAAATTTTAAATGTCAATTACCAATTATGTGGGCCGTTACAAACCATGGTTTATAGGACCTATTGGCCAACAGAGGTAGTCAACATCTTATTGTGATGGCGAATGCCAAAGCACTACTCACCGACATAATGCCCCTTGCCCTCTCTGAACGGTGGTCCGACGGGTCCTTTCATCATGGGTTGCATGTACTTCATGTGAGGAATGGGCGCGTAGCCTCCAGCGAGAACGTGCCCCCCTAGCATTAGGAGCACGCAAATAGGGGCCCACAGCATGGTGGACAGCATCCCAGGCATGCGATGTCACACAAAAGAACTGAAAGAAAATCAGATGAGAGACGATACTAAGTCATGGGCCAACAAGATACGAAGCATAAGTGACATTTATGGTCACGTTAAAGAAGTCAGTTAACTCATTCAAACCCCAAAATGTATAAATACTTTTTTAATACTTTGTCCTGCACACCCCAAAAAGTATTAATACGTGTGTTTTTTTATGCTAGAGCATACAGAAGGCTTTGACGCAGCTTCTGACCTGAAGAGGTGTCTTAAAGCAATGGTAGTTATTACAAAAAATGGCCAGCGGGTGGCAGCAGAGTATAAGAGATCAGCCAGGGCCATGTTGCAAAAAAGCTCAACGGGTTTGTGAATGATTAAACTTAGCTATATTGTTATGCTAATTGCTGCAAAACGGAAACGGATACAAATATTATATTTCTTTCCTGACGAAAGAAGAGACTCTAATCTTTCTTTTGGTAGGTTCCATGTTTTTATAGCAATAGAACACAATATTCTGTGGGCCTTGCAAAAAGAAAAAAAAAATGGCCAGCGGATGGCAGCAGAGTATAAGAGATCAGCCAGGGCCATGTCGCAAAAAAGCTCAACGGGTTTGTGAATGATTAAACTTAGCTATATTGTTATGCTAATTGCTGCAAAACGGAAACGGATACAAATATTATATTTCTTTCCTGACGAAAGAAGAGACTCTAATCTTTCTTTTGGTAGGTTCCATGTTTTTATAGCAATAGAACACAATATTCTGTGGGCCTTGCAAAAAGAAAAAAAAAATGGCCAGCGGATGGCAGCAGAGTATAAGAGATCAGCCAGGGCCATGTCGCAAAAAAGCTCAACGGGTTTGTGAATGATTAAACTTAGCTATATTGTTATGCTAATTGCTGCAAAACGGAAACGGATACAAATATTATATTTCTTTCCTGACGAAAGAAGAGACTCTAATCTTTCTTTTGGTAGGTTCCATGTTTTTATAGCAATAGAACACAATATTCTGTGGGCCTTGCAAAAAGAAAAAAAAAATGGCCAGCGGATGGCAGCAGAGTATAAGAGATCAGCCAGGGCCATGTCGCAAAAAAGCTCAACGGGTTTGTGAATGATTAAACTTAGCTATATTGTTATGCTAATTGCTGCAAAACGGAAACGGATACAAATATTATATTTCTTTCCTGACGAAAGAAGAGACTCTAATCTTTCTTTTGGTAGGTTCCATGTTTTTATAGCAATAGAACACAATATTCTGTGGGCCTTGCAAAATCAGTCAAAATCCAGTAGAACAGCCGGGGAGCAAAAGGGGTTGCTTCGGTGAAAATGGCTGGGAGTGAAGTTAAAAAATATAGAATAGTATTTGACATTATATAAACAACACACTGTGCATCAACTTTTTGCTACACAGTAGATTTTGTAGAGTATATTCTACTCCCACTCGAAACAGAGTAAAATTTACACTTGGAAGAGAGTTAAATATTCATAGTAAATTGTACTCAATGTATGAGAAAATTGGCTTATTCTATGACAAAAACCTCAGAAATTCTAATTACATTGTAGAAGGAAATTTTGTGAGTACTGTACATTTTATTAGTTTATTTAAAAAAAAAACTTTACACAAGGATTGAGGGACAAACTGACGCCCCTTCAGCTTGACAGACAACCACTCTACCACCTGAGCTATGCCCCTCCTACTGTTTGGTATCCAAAAGGAGACCAAAAAAATTCTCTCGTACACACCCTGAATATTTTTCTTTCTTCTAAGTGTAAGTGTTTAGAGTGGGATCAAATACACTCTTTTCAGAGCAAAATGTACTAAATCGACTATGTAGTTAAAGTTGGCAGTAAGAAGTTTTGTTCTGACCAAACAATCAGAGGATAGAACAATGCTGCCCTAACATGTCTGCCGGTTCATATTCTACATTTTCAAGCATAAGTTGCTTTTATATATACTGTAGCGAGCGTCCATCCATCTTGCTGCGTGGTCTGTTGGTGGTCGTGCAACAGACAGACCTGTTGACTTTAATTTACTGTACATCAGGAAGAAACGACACCACCACATGTTTTCACATCTGCGGTCAGGTGCGAACAGGAAACCACCAGAGGATGGCTTGTGTACCCTTGAGTGCGCAACTCGTTGAAACTTGCGAAATGACGTGCGAAAATTGCATCCATTTCCACTTTTGCCGTTTACACAGAGATGCTTTTGTCGGTTTTTCTGACAGCTGATGCGCGGCCTCGGCCAGCTAGCATGTGATGCTAAGCGCCAAAGAAAACAGTTGAGGTGAAAATATGAATGCGGTGCCTCACAACCAAGGAACGGACGGATTAAACGGCCTTCAGAAGTGTACAGGGGATTAAAGTTACTAAACAAACAGGACTATTAGCGCTTATGAGAGGAGTTAAAGTAGGCAAAGCATATGAGCAATAAGGACACACACAGATTTTTTTTTGTTAGCATACATAAATCTAATTTAAAAATTAAAGCACTAATAAGAAGCCTAAACTTGACTCTCTACTTTTTGAAAGGGGAAGCAAACCTCAAAATGTTCTTAACAATAATATGTTCTATGTAGCCCCACAAGTCTAAACACGGGCGGCCATTTTGTTTTTTGAGTTTGGTCACATGACGCTTGCAAGCTGAGCCGTGATTGGTTGCTACCTGATCCCTGAACAACTGTGATGTCATTTTCAGTCGACAGTAAGTAGCAAAATGGCCGCCCCCTGAGATGAATAAAAATGGGTGGATTTTGCGGCTTAATTCATATTTCACAAATGCAATATTAACCAAAATGCAAGGTTTTGACTAGTGGGGGCGCTAGACTATATTCTTGTAAAGAATATTGGGGGTGTTGACTTCATCTGAAATCCACCCGTTTTTGTCCATCTTAGGAGGCGGCCATTTTGTCACTTGCTGTCAACTAGAAATGACATCACAGTTGCTCAGGGCTCAGGTAACGACCAATCATGGTTCAATTTGTGTATGTTCACATGACTAAACTCAGAAAGCAGGTGAGCCGTGATTGGTTGTTACCCGAGCAACTGTGACATCATTTTCAGTGTACAGCAAGTGGCAAAATGGCCGCCCCTCAGGGTGTATTAAACCGGGTGGATTTGACTGCTTAATTCATATTCCACAAACCCAATATCAGCCAGAATGCCATGTTTAGACTAGTGGGGGCGCATAGAACATATTGTCAAGACATTTTTGGGGTTGACTTCTCCTCTAAGGTGTTTTCATTGCCACATCTGTGCTGGGATCAGGTCTGTTTTATAGCTTGGCGCTCGGTGCCGTCGTCTGCAACCACACAAGCTCGACAGTCCAATTCTTGTTTTACAGCCATTCAATAAAGACTTTACCTCGGTCACGGAGCATTTTTAAATACTTAGTCACACGTCTGCGACTAAACACCAATCAAACTAAAATGATTATGAAACTAAGAATGTAAAAATGGCAGGAGTACGAAAAAAGCATTTTTTTTTTTTAATTCATTGGCCGCCTTTCAGGCTGGCTGGCACATAAACATGTCTGGGATTTGTGGTTTTGGTGCAAATGTGATTCATCAGGAGACCCCAGGTACCCGCCATTCAGCAGACCTCTCCAAAGAACCACAGGGACTCGCATTAAAAACAGAAGCATGAATAGGTAACAGACACAAGCGGGCGACTCACAGGCCTCCGCGGTCTGTTAAGTGTTTTCGTTGAAAAAGCTGCCCAGACGCGCTCGAAAGTGTCATCGAATCCTTGCTGGCTTGCAGCATGAGCGAGACGGAACGGTCTCGAAAACACCCACATAATCAAACAAACACGCTCAGTATGCATGAGAACACAATCTAGCTGTGAGCACACAAGATTGCTAACTTCCTATCATTTTTTTTCTTATATAAGACCACCGAAAATAAATCCCGACGCTTCAGTGGTGGGAGGTGAATTAAAGCCTCTAAAAGTCATACATGAACAGCCGCCGTTAGAGTGGAAACGCCCCTTTCAAACACTTTCCAGCTGTTTTTACATGTTTGTCGCGTGCGTTTGTCAAAATACCCCAAGGATCAGGAATTCTACACATATTTTTATAGAATATTTCTTGCCATGGTGAAATTGGCTGGTTTATGAAATTAATCTGTCTCATGAAGTGTGCCCGCCAGCACATGGCATTATTTTTTAATAATAATATTTGGGTAAATTTTTTCCATTGAATATTTAGTACAGAAAAAATGTGTATCATGTTCAGTTTAAATAAATAAACAAATAAATAAATAAATGTTGATGGCATTTTTGTTTGTTTAGTGAATTAATGAATAGTTTATTTCGGCTGCATTCATAACACAGACACAAAAACACAATTTTTTTTTTTCAAACAAATTAATTAACTCATTCACTGCCATTGATAGCTATAGACGTCAAAAATTCATTTGAACTATTTCTATTAGTTTAACATTTTTTAGAAAAAAATATATTGTACATTTAGAACAGATAGAAAATTTGTGATTCATCGTGAGTTAACTGTTTAAGTCATGCGATTAATTACAATTAAGAAAAATGAATCACCTGACGCACCTAATTTTTAATAATCTTGTCTTTTTTTTCAACATTTTTTTTTTTTAATGTCTAGGTTTTCATGCTCTTGTTAATAAAAGTGGGAACAAAATGTTAAACTAATATAAATAGTTCAAATGAATTTTTGACGTCTATAGCCGTCAATGGCAGTGAATGAGTTAACAACTGAAAATGGAGCAGACTAAAATAAATGAATACTACACTCACATTACAATTCCTAAATGTTTTACATTTTCTCTAGATTTTTTTTTAGAACAATGTACATTAGTCAGTGCAAAAAGACATCTGTGTCTCCTTCTCCGTTATGTGCTGAGAAACGAAGAACTTGTTACCGGTGACAGCTAGCATTAGCGGTTATTGAAACCTTGACTTTTTAAATCCATGATTCATCGTCAAACCGGTAACCAGAACGCAGCATTTCATCAGCAAGATACCAATTATACACTTGTCTAGTGAAAGACATCTCGTGTCGACTAGTATACAGTTTGACCTCATTATTTAGTTGTCCAACTCGATTGCTCAATTTTTCTTAAAAAAAAAAAAAAGAAATTGTAATGCTTGTGTGCTAACATCAAGTAGTGATGAACGGATTTATGATTATCGAATAAGTGTTCAAAGTGCTTTCCATAGCAGAGGATAGCGCTTTCAAACAAAGACCAAGCAGCATCCCAAGCGATCAGCATAAAACAGACCAAAGACACCACAGGCCAACCACCGTCGCTGATTAAACCATCAGCAGCAGAGGTGAAGTCACTCGACCTTCAGACAACCTGAAGCGGTGAGCACGGATCCAGACGTGCCGGCTGTTTCCTCAACCGCACGCCCAAGGGGGAGGATGAACGGTACACGGAGAGCGAGGATTCGGTGACATGGTGGTGAGAGAAGCGGCTGCTTTTGTGGTGAACATTTGAGTGGGAGGCGCTCGTCACGCCTCTTCACGATGTGACACGCCAAACGCGTATTTCGGTGACTCGATTCTACGACCTTGACCTTAATCAAGCGTGGTCACTCGCATCAAGTCACGGGTGGCTTAGCTGTTCGTCCTCATTTTACAAAACATTCTCGTGTTGGGATCTTTCAACACCAGAGTAGGAAAAAAAAAACACTCTTAATGCTGTAGTCTAGACATATTCATAATAATGGCTTTTACAGTTTGTAGAGGGTAAAACAGAAGAGCTTACCTTCTGCAAACACGGGTCAAATACGAGTACGGTATCACTATCAGCCTGTCACTGTCAAATATTTTATATTCTTTCGATTAGTCTAGCGATTAATCGGATACAATTTTATTATTGCAGTGCACTACAAAACAATTTTTGTCCTGATTGTTGTTTATATGGTAGTATTTAATGATTAAAAAAAAAAAAACTAAACATTTGTCTGCTTTCACAAAGGACTACAGATATCAAAGAATAATTACTGTTGAGAGGTTGAAATCAGAGGAATTGGACAATTTTAGCTAAACAATGGCTCTGAACGATTACTCAATAATTAATTTGCTCCCAAAAAACGTATAAATACGTTCTATTTTAAAAATCACCATAGTCCCAAAAACAGATTTGTTTTTTTTAATGCTACAGCATACAGAAGGTTTTAGAGATCAACCAGGGCCATGTTGTAAAAAGCTTCTTTCCTCACTGTTTTACACAGATTTGTTAATGATGACGAAACTTAGCTATATTCTAATGCTAATTGCTGCAGAACGGAAACAGATTGAATTTTTTTTCTCCCGATGAAAGAAGAAACTCTAATTGTTCTTTTGGTAGGTTCCACGTTTTTATAGCAATAGAACACAATATTCTGTGGTTCTTGCAAAATCAGTCAAAATCCAGTAACACAGCCGGGAGCGAAGGGGATTGCTTCAGTGAAAATGGCTGGGCGTGAATGGGTCAACCATGATAGTCGATTAGCTGTCAAATAATCGATGATTTTTTTACCCCTCTAATTGTAAATGTAATGTGTGTATATTCTGTCTTAATGCTAAAGGAAAAAGACATAACACCTCATGAAATTGAGAGTATCATCAGTTCAGGAAATTGCTCTTTTGGGGGAAACATTTTGGATCGCTAACATCCCCGCAGGCTGCGAAGGGTTGAGTGGACGCTGATGAAGTGCGTAAATAGAGGGAAGCAGTGCAATTTAAGAGGAAATAGTAGGTGGAGAAGAACGTGTGAGGACTGGGACAGGACAGAATGTGTCAAAAAACAGATGGGGGTCAGGTGGAGGTTTTTTGCTTTCTTTATGACATCATTCAGAGGAACATTTTGAATACCCTGTGCACTTGGTGAAGTGCAAAAGCAGATGCGCTATTTATAAAATGGGGCGATATGTGCTGTTTATTGAATGAAAACAGTCAAACGAAAGAAAAACTCTTTAGGTTTTTTTTGTGGCTGAATTCAAATTGCTGTATTTCATCATTTTAACACATCTGAATTGTTGAAGTGAGCTGAGGAGCTTCATTTGCACAAAAGTAGTGCTTTGCTTTGTTTAGCCAAACGTAGTGCTTTACCGCAGGAAAAAGTAATCCTCTATAAATCCACAAGATGACACCAAAGCATTCATTTTATATTAGCCAGGGATTGGTAATAGAAGCAAGCGCCTTCCCTCACATCAACATAGTTCCTCAAAACCAAGATTCCACAAAATGGCGCCATAGCACCACTTTTATAATTCGACAAACACCACCTGAGCACAAAAACAGGAAATAACAGAGGATTCTGATTAGCTATTGGCAGTCGATCAACCTCAACTGAGGTAGCATTTATTGTTGGCTCTCTGTATAATGTTGATGTTGAATCAAAACTCTAAAAAGGTGAGAAGTGATCCGAGCGGTTCAATTAGGCGAGTCTAATCCTGGAAAATGACACAGCTGTGAACAGAAGTGGAAAAAGGATGAAACTGGATGAAGTAGCCAAGGACGACTTTCCAGGAGGAAAGTCCTCGTTGTGGTTTGTTTCTATCAAAAGGATTCCACAGTTTGACGCCGCATGCAACGCAAACCGTCCGCAATATGGTCTGTGTTAGTTAACCGAAAAGTGGCGATAACAGGAGATGGAAAGCAACGGGTGTCGATGACTGAAGCAACAAAACGAGGAAGCGCGGCGGGTTTGAGTCACAAACCGCAAAGTAGACGTGGAGTCGAGGAAGGAAGGAGGTTCAGTTCTTGATCCACAACAAACGTCTTTGGCATCTGAAACTGCCTCGCAAACGCAAACAAAAACAGCAAAAAAAGGAGGCAAAGGCCATTAACTATATCACTCTATCCAGAACTCTATATCTATAAAGCACTTTAAAGCGTTGCTTCCTTAAGATGGAACCAAAGTGCAGCAGATACAATGAAAACAGGAGAGGCCCCAGAATTGAACCCTGTGGAACACCATACGTGTCATACATGTCCATTCATATTGCACATATTATAGGTATATGTTATCTGTATTTCAGGACCAACAGATATTTTTCTCCTTCTACTACTACTACTTAGTATGTTTCACGCATTCACAGCACAATTCCAGTAAAGAATCACACCACATACCGTGAAAACTAAAACAAAGATTCCACAGTATTTACAATCACTACATATTTTAGGGGTGTCCAAATTAGTGCATTAATTGAGTATGCCACTAATTTTTTTAACACGCGATTAATGACCGCCCCAGTCGCAACGCAGCAGACACGACCACGTCAAAATTTAGCAGTAAGAAATTTTATAATAAAGCATATATTTGTGGAGACTGGGGTCAAGTCATTTTAAAAAAAATGTGCAGAATTTCACAAGTTACTTCATGTTAAAGATTAGACAGCTCTTAATATGAAAAGTAAAATGCACTGAGCTGTCACCAATGTCTTACATATGCAATTATGCCCTCTAGTGGCAGAAAAATGACCTCAACACAAATCAATGTCATACTCGTTTTTTTAAAGTACAGTACATCTTTTTTTTAATTTTAATTAGATTTTATGAATTATTATGAATTCACTGTAAAAGAAGCAGCCATATTTCTATTAGTTTAACATTTTGTCCCACTTTTATGTTAACAAGAGTATAAAAACTTTGAAAAAAATATTGTATTGTACATTTTATAACTAGAACTATATTGAAATCATGTGATTAATTACAATAAAAATTTTGAATCACCTGATACCCCTAAAATATTTACAATCATCTCTGACTCAAACATTCACTAAATAAAGAAAATATAATATATCATGTGCGCCTTGTAACCCAGTAGTAGATAATCCAAGATAATAAAAGACCATCACATGATACAACGCCGCCGTCTCACTCCCCGACTCTCTCGCTCTATCCGGCACACGTCCAAACAGGAAGTAATTGTGTGACCCAGTCCAGAAGCAATTGTTTACAAAATATTCTTGAAAAGAACAATTTCACCAAGATATAACAGCAAAACCACAACAATAAAGGTTTATATGCAAACAAATGTCGGTCCTGAAGAAGCTGATCCTCGGATCTTAAGTCAAAGCGACACAAGATGGTCTTAAGTGAAAAGAATTGACTAAACGTGCAGTGGGCTTTTCAAAAAGCTGCTACCGGGAAATGAGCATGCGAGCCTATGAGCTCTTTTCGATGCTGCGGGGCCGTCGTAGGAGGCGAGACAAATATGGATATAGGGTGAGCTCCTGCACAAATCCTATTATTACACCGCTGCCAATCGAAGTACAGTAGAACCTCATTTTTGTGCGATTAATCCGCTCAACAAAGTCTGACTAAAGCCAAGTCGGATGAAATCCAAAGCGTTATTTCCCATGAGAAATAATGTAAATCCAATTAATCCGTTCCAGACATTCCAAAATATGAACAAAAATACATTTAACAGAAAATAACTATAGCTTTATATACTTCCAGCCATTTTCACTGAAGCAACCCCCTTCGCTAACAGCTCTTTTACTGGATTTTGACTGATTTTGCAAGAATATTCTGATCTATTGCTATAAAAACATGGAACCTACCAAAAGAAAGATTAGAGTCTCTTCTTACATCAGGAAAAAAGTATATTTGCATATATAGCTTATTGCAACATGACCCTGGCTGATCTCTTATACTTTGCTGCCACCTGCTGGCCGTTTTTTGTAATAAACTACCATTGCTTTAAGTGACTTTTTCATGTCAGAAGCTGCATCTAAGTCTTCTGTATGCTCTAGCATTAAAAATAACATCAAAATGTATATTTTTGGATTTGAATGAGTTAAAAACCGTGTGAAGTATTTAAACACCTCTCTCAAACGATTAATTGAGTCTCTCCAGAAAAGTGGAGGCTCATGTACTGTCCAGGGTGGCCCAAGTCATCGGTCCTGTTGAGGTTTCACACAGCTCAATGTTGAGGTCGAAATTTTTCTTCGCCCCTGAATCCTTATTATTCTTCCTTCTTGAGGTCTAAAAGAAACTTGCTGAAATAACTTCCACAGCATTCCGAATGGAAATTCACTCAGCTGAATCCCAGTTGAGCTCCATTAGCTGTTGATTGGCCGCCTTTGGATTGGTCACTTAGTTAAAAGGCTGCCGACCACAGCTGAATTCTCCGGGAGAAACCGACCCACAAAGCACCCCTAGACAATCGTTTTCTTTCCTCACACACCGATGCATATTAAAACACCAGGATGTGGTGCACAGTCCTTGTGGACTGGGGTGGGGGGTGGGGGGGGTCATAGAGGCCTGCACCTCCCATCGGGGGTCAGTGTAACTCTTTCAAGAATACTTTACAAGCACTGGCCTCACACCTTCCAAAATCAGCGGCAGGGTTCTAAAAACATGCTTCTGTGAACGTGTGTAATGTAGTCAGGGTTGCCGGAACATAACATAAAATGGATCAAACAGCAGGGATTAGAAGAAGAAAAAATGGAGAATGCGGTTTCTTTTTTTTTTTATTAAAGATTTTGAGGCACAACTTTTGCTCAACTTTTATGTGAAAAACATTTTAATGAAATTATTAATTATCCCCCCCAATAAAATATTGACTTGAGATATGAATTTAATTTATTCTGTGACCATGCTTGTAACTCAAAACACTAAAAAAATAAACAAAATTGTTGTAATGTGTATTAGCAAAGAAAATTTGCACACCAAAGTCATATAAGAATAACAATTAAATTGAATAAAAAGACAGCATAAATTGAATAGCAATTTTGCTACTCCTTCTAGCATGGCTTGGCCACCAGGGGGCAGCAAAAGCCAGAAAGAAAGATACTGTTCATCGAGATGACTTAACTCCTCTCTACAGTCCTCAGTTCAGCACTAATATCAGTCGTTCAACGTAGAGGATAAAGAATATACGAGTGTGAATACGGTTATATCGTCTGTCTACATGTGATCATGTTTGATACCATTGTCACTCTTCTATCTTATAATATTAAATATATATATATATCAAAGACAAATTGAAGGTTCGGTTTGGCACGCATTTATTTTTGATTCACTTCTGCTTGTAGGTGCTTGTTTGCTTGATATCAAATGGAGAGTCTTTAGGTTGCCAGAAGCAATGATTAGACGAGGAAGTAAAACTGTCTTAATGGATTGCTTTTTATTTTCTGATGACAGAAAGATTACCGCAGATAGTCGGGGGCGCAGAGTTAAAAAAAATAAATAAAGACAGAGTTATAGCCTGGATTGGCGAACACAAGCTGTGATGTTTCTTTTCTGTCAAGTTGTGTGTCTACCTGCTTAGGCAGATAAATAATAAGTGAGGCGGAAAATGGATGAAGTCGCTTTTTTCTTCTTCTCTTTGTCACCGAAACAGTTTCTCTGTGTGACCTTGTGCCCCCCCCCCCCCCATCCGCATCCTTGCACTCGCTTGACGCAAATGGTGACCGGGTTTATCGTTCCCTGCTGCGTGATTGATTGCATCGCACTTCTATTCAAAGCACATTTCCTTATTTGACTTGCCACAAAAGAGCCATCGGGAGGCGCACAATGGGGTGTTTCGCCTGTTGTGAGAGATCAAAATCTAGAAAGTCCATCAATGTGCATATTTGTAAAATTGTTGCTAATATTTCACTGCAAAGCAAACACTCGCACATATGCTACAGCTGTAAAGCCGAAACAATCAGGACAAATGGGCTGCAGAAGTGTCTGGCTTTCTTGCCAGAATGTCATATTTGACTGCTATTCATCTGCGAAAGCCTCAACAAAAGGAAAAGGCATTGAAATGACAACAAAATGACCATAATTGTGCTCCTTTGAATGAACCCCGTCCCCTTGTTTACCTGCCTCACGGAATTCTTGTAGCGCCGCCAAAGAGCCGAAAAAAAAAAGCACATTCAACTTCTCAACCTGCAGCTCGTTATGTGTTAAACGGCTGACATTGACAAGAAAGGATTTGAAATTGGATCTGTAATCAAGCGCTTTCATCAAATCATCAATGGCGGAGTGTAATTTGGAAAGGATATGATAAGGCTGAATGCATATATTGACCTCTCACCTGGCAGCCGGAGTGAGGGGACATTCTTGAATGTAGATTGATCGGCCCTCACCCAGATAATCACCACACCAAGAAAAGTACTTGGCGGCTGAACATGACAAAAAGATTGGTGGGAATTCAACTCATGCTACACGCTGGAGTAGAGTAGGAGTCGCACATTCCTGACCACTGGAGGAGCTCCAGAGCAACTTTTCTTAGTAGGGATGTTCGATACCACTTTTTTTTTCTTTCAGACCGTTACCAGTACATGTAGTCACTTTTTTGAGACTAGGGCTAGGTTTAAAAATTTGAATAATCGATATCGAATCAATTTTCCTGTTCAAGCCCAATACCAATTCATATATCTCTTTTCCCCATGAATTCTTAAGAAAATACAATTTGCTCCCAAAAACGTATAAACACGTTCTATTTTAAATATGGCTATGGTCCCAAAAACGTATTTATACGTTGTTTATGTTTTTTTTTGTAAACAGAAGGCTTTGCAGCAATGGTAGTTATTACAAAAAAAGATGACCAGCAGGTGGCAGCAGAGTATAAGAGATCAACCAGGGCCATGTTGCAACAAGCTCTTTTCCCCTTTTTTTCAAGAGGTTTGTGAATAATTATGAAACTTAGCTATATTGTAATGCAAATATATATATTTTTTTTCCTAATGAAAGAAGAAATGAACCTTTCTTTTGGTAGGTTCCATGTTTTTATAGCAATAAAACAGAATATTCTGTGGGCCTTGCAAAATCAGTCAAAATCCAGTAAAACAGCCGGGAGTGAAGGGGGTTGCTTCAGTGAAAATGGCTGGGAGTAAATGAGTTAAAGGCTTTTTGTATCCCACTATTTTCTTTAAATGTACTGTTCACGTGAATTTATAAGTATTTTCTTAAAATTTACTTTCCAAAGTAAATCAAAACGGTGGAGTTCCTGTTTGGTTTGATGTTTGTTTATTTAATATGGTCTTTCTGTATGGCAGATTTACACCGATTCCGGAATGCATGCCACTTTTTTCTCCACCTCAGCCACTTTCCTCCCACATTAGCAAGTCTGTCTTTCATATTAAAGTGAGGCGAAAGATTAAAGCCAGGGGTGCGAAGAACAAGAGGAAGCCTGATCCAGAGAGTTATTTGCAACCTCCTCTGTTGTGGTGACCGAAGACAGCTGCGAAATAAAGCGAGGCATTTGTTTCCCCTCGTGCACGTTGACACGTTCATCATCGAACGCGACTTGGCGGACGCTTGCGCCCGGCGTTTGATGCGAAACATATTTGCTCGATCCTCTGTTATCCATTTGCGGCTCATGCTCAAACATCCCGGGATGGATTTAAAGGTCCGCGCCCGGGAGGAATGTGACCTTCCAGCGCTGTAAAAACAAGTGACGGGGTAAGCTTCCCTTTGAACCTGTTGCTTTCGCACCTCTCCGCGGCCATCTGCCCATCCGATTTGAACCCGTCACTCAAATGCGGACCGCGACCCATCACGTCGTAGAAAATGATGAAGCAGTTGAAGGGGTGACTTCCACGGATCATGTTCGTTACCCGTGTCACTCTTCATTGCTTTGCGGCGGATCTTTACCACAAACACAGCGGGGGGGATTTTTACAAGGAGGGGGGTAATAAATATTAATTTTTATAAGACTGGGAATGAGACACGCTTCCTCTTCGGCTGAGTCTAAGAAGTTAATCCAGATGACGTGATGGAGAATAAATCACCGGTCTTTCAGTTTATTGCGAGTATGTCAGTCATAGTGGGGGAGAATTCCGATTCCCTTTTATGGGATGTTTTCAGCTGGATTTCACAAATGTTTTAATATGCCTTGATGTGAAAAATTTGCTCTTATTTCCAAACAAATATTTTGTTTGCATAGTCAATCCCTGAAGAGCAAGGCTCAAGGGGGGAAACAATTACATTGGTGCTTTGTGATACAAGTTTAATTCATACTGTGACTACGCTCTTAACTCAAAATCATCTTTCCCCATCAAAATCAATGGAAATCCATTTCAGCAGTACGCTGCAATTATGTTTTTCTTCGCAAAGGATAAAGAATATATGTCGTTTGTTGACCGCTGGCCTGTTACAAAAACAGCTCACAGGGGTATTGTGATTTTCTAGGATATTTAAAAATGTAAACAATGGAAAATATATATAGAAATAAAGTCTTGCATACTGGTATTGATCTGTTTCCCAATTATTGTAAGAAAATGATTACTTAGCCCTAGTTGGGTCAGTGGCTTCCGAAAACAAAACAAAGTTGATTACCTGTCTATAATCAGTCTGGATGAAACTTCAAAATAGAAACCGGGTGAGCACATACACACACGCAGAGTAAACAGCTTTTCCTGTCAGAATCTTCAGCATGTCCATACTGAGGAGGGAGATGACGTTGAGACTTTGAGACTCTGCTCGAGCAATCATCTTGTTCCTCCAACCTGCTGTTAAATGGAAATCCTCCACCTGGGCCAAACTACATGCCTGACTTAGGTATGAACCTGTGAAACGATGCACGCCCCCTCTTCTCCTTCTCGGACTCCACCAAATATTTCCATCGGATTTAAGCAAGCGTTATTAATTCCACATATGTCAAAAGTGGCGTATGTCACCAAGGTTAATCTGCCACCGAGTGTTATGTCATGTCAACGTTAAACACTGAGTATGGACCTACAGTAGGCGAGTGCGTGCGTGAGTCAGCGAGTGTTTGTTGTCACAGTAGCAACAAAAATGTAACCAGTCTTCTCAGCTGCGAGTTTAAAAAAAATAAAAAAATTAAGCCCCTCGCAGGTCTTTGCATTAGTTCTGATGAAACTGACATGGTTCAAAGTGCTACCAGATGGAGAACTTGTGACAGTGTCTTTCCAGTTGAGCAATGCCAGTTTGCCGTAGCAAATCTGTGTGCAAAGAACAGGTGACACCAAAAATCACAGCAGGACAGAAGACATGCGCTCAAAACGAGGAAACTTTCCATGTTTTGGTGGAAAAGATGGTGCGCCACGTTTGTTTTGTTTTTTTGTTTTTGTGTTTTGTATTGGCAGTATAATGTCTATAAGTAAAGGTAAAGGTAGTTACTTTACAGATTACCTGCTTTAATATGTATCTAAATTACTTCATGATTACCTGTGTTAAAAAGTAACTTAGTTTCTTTACCAATTACTTGCTTTAAAAAGTAACTTAGCTATTTTACTGATTCCTTGCTTTAAAAAGTAACTAAGTTAGATTACAAGTTGCTTCAATAGTTACTAAGTTACTTTATGATTACCTGCGTTAAAAAGTAACTTAGTCACTTTACCAATTACCTGCTTTAAAAAGTAACTTTACTACCTTACTGATTACGTGCTTTAAAAAGTAACTTAGCTATTTTACTGATTCCTTGCTTTAAAAAGTAACTAAGTTAGATTACAAGTTGCTTCAATAGTTACTAAGTTACTTTATGATTACCTGCTTTAAAAAGTAACTTTACTACCTTACTGATTACGTGCTTTAAAAAGTAACTTAGCTATTTTACTGATTCCTTGCTTTAAAAAGTAACTAAGTTAGATTACAAGTTGCTTCAATAGTTACTAAGTTACTTTATGATTACCTGCGTTAAAAAGTAACTTAGTTACACCAATTACCTGCTTTAAAAAGTAACTTTACTACCTTACTGATTCCTTGCTTTAAAAAGTTACTAAGTTAGATTACAAGTTGCTTCAATAGTTACATTTAGCAGATGCCAACTTCCGTGCTTAACATGAAAATGAGTTTGACACCCGGTTTTGCCACTTAATTGGAAGTGTGTTTTAACAATAACGTTTAAGAACTAGACTAAGTGCATTTCTGGAGAAATTGCGCGGGAATGCTGAAAACTAAATGCTAATAAAAGCTAAATGCTTGTGAAATTTTAAGTAAATCAAAAGGTAAATTAAGTGAAAATTACTAATCATTAATTGGAGTAGTATCGTTCACACAACAAAGTTTTTTTTAAATTAAAAATAAATTAGACAGAAACCTTTTTTTATGTATAATTTAAAAAAAAATAATGAAAACTTTAAGGATTCTACTTTTTTATTTTTTAATAAAAATGGAAAAAAAAATAATAAAAAGAAGAGAGAGAGAGAGAGTAAAATGGCATTTTCCCTGAAATATTCATGTTAGGGGAAAAAACTGGAACAGAGTCATGTCGGAAAGATGCTTCGGGTTTATCGACGTCTCAGACACCCGTCTCCGTATTTGCACTCACCCAGCTATGTTAACAAGGCCGGGCCTGCGTGGTATGAGAGTTGTGTTTAGACGGCTTTTCACAGCCCCTCAGCTGAGAGCAGTACAAATAGACCCAAATGCCGGAATAACAGTTGCGGGAATGCAACGCGGCATAAGTGGTTGTTGGGCTTGGATGAAGATTTGAGATCTGAGGCTGACAGATAAACTCGCCCCCACGTTGCTGTGAACACGCTCGGCTACGCCAACAACGTGACGTTGTTTTTGCTCGCAAGTAAAGGCAAAAAAACAAACAAAAAAAAACGACTCGTATCTTGAAAAATTTGTGAATTGGGTCATTTGTACCCTAACTCATTCAAACCCAAAAACGTGTAAATATGCTTTTTAATACTTTGTCCTTCACGCCCAAAAAGTTTTTTTTTTTTAAGCACTTTGATGCAGCATGAAGAGATGGCTTAAAGCAATTGCAGTTATTACAAAAAAACGGCCAGCAGGTGGCAGCAGACTAAAAGAGATCAATCAGGACCATGTTGCAACAAGCTCTTTTTGCCAGTGTTTTCAACAGGAATGTCCATAATGATGAAACTTAGCTATATTCTAATGCTAATTGCTGCAAAACGGAAACAGAAACAAATACTTTTTCCTGATGAAAGAAGAGACTATCATCTTTTCTTTGCTAATAGAACAAAGAATATTCTGTGGGACTTGCAAAATCAGTCAAAATCCAGTAAAACAGCCGGGAGCGAAAGGGGTTGCTTCAGTGAAAATGCCTGGGAGTGAATGCGTTAAGCAACGACTTTTATCCAATCTTATATAACCAGAG
Organism: Vanacampus margaritifer; assembly: GCF_051991255.1. Classification (NCBI taxonomy): domain Eukaryota; kingdom Metazoa; phylum Chordata; class Actinopteri; order Syngnathiformes; family Syngnathidae; genus Vanacampus; species Vanacampus margaritifer. The sequence goes on along the minus strand of NC_135448.1, from coordinate 15,089,746 downwards.
GTGGGTTTAGCTGACGAATGACGAGAAACTTTTTTTTTTTTAATGACGGACTAATGACTGGCAGAAATGGAAGTGCAATCATTACTAACCGGATCTGGTATCGAGGTCAAGAAAGTATCGAGGGACCTCTCAGTCCGTCACTGACGGACACCCATTTTGTTGACGAATGACGAACTGACGCAATTCCCACCTCTGTCTGTCGGCCCTAAAATACCGGTGATATATATATTTATAACTATCGCAAAATGGGGTATAACATATATGGTAGCTATGAGAAAGATGAGATATCCGTACACGAAAAGGTTATTCATGTGAGAAGATACATGATGCGGACTATGAGTCTTTTCCTCCTGATCTACTGCTTCCCTTACAGATAATTGGCAAGAAGACACTGTTAACGATTTGCATCTTTGTCTTATCAGTAAATCCATTCCTCAGACTCTAACAATCCTCCCTCCCAGAAGAAAAAGAATGACATTGATAAACATTCAAGCAGATATTTTACTACTACTAGTACTAAGGCCCCTGCATAGCCTCACCTTACCTCCCCCTGTGTCTCATTATGGATAATGTATTACAATATCTGTGGTTTCTACAATATAACTATTACTTAAAAGGCACTTTTGCTCTTTCAATGATGGGTGCTGCTGTCTGCTCCCAACTTGTGCGCATATTTGTCAAAGTGTAAGTGTTTATGTGCTAACATGCGGCGGTTCCAGCCTATGTTTCCATCCAGCAGGCCAACCACCCCCCCCCCTCCCCACCCACCCCCGCCCTACACCAAACCTCTTGATGTTGTCCACGGCTCCCACATGGGTCACACTCCTCTTTGGCTCGTGTGTCCGAGCCCTGCGTCCACACGATGGGAACAAGAGAACTGCCGTCTCACACTCATAAGCTAACTGCTACGATTAGCTTATCACGTAAACACAGATGTGTAATCAAGTCTAGACTGATAGAGAGACAAAAGCCCTACCATCTGGGTTGACGTGAGGATCTTGCCAGTTCTGATTTTCTTGAGGGCCGTTTTCTTGTTCTGTCGACCAGATGACTCGGCCAAAAAAATATCACCTTCCATTATTTTTGTCTGGTTGTCTGTACTGTCTGCATGCATTCATGACTTCTGCGTCCACCCTTATAGATTCTAAGAGCTCATTCCAGACTCTCTGGATCGAATGACAAAAGCAAGGATATCCATCCCTTCATTTTCCAACATTCATCCTGAATTTCTCGACTTGGAACATGAAGCAAATTCAAGCCTTCCCATCAGAAGCAGTTGGACTGACCACAAGTTAAATGATGAGCAATAGTCGCTTTGAGACTGCCATGACCTCTTGTCATCACTGCTACCGACGAGGCGCCTTTGAGATAAAAAAAAAAAAAATAGAAGAGAGAAAAGACATTTGGGAGGAACAGAATTGAGCCTGAGAGTGAGGACATTTAGAACCACAAGGATGAGAGAAGTGGGCTGGTTTTGATATTAAGCGTACATCCCACAAGGGAATGTCCTCTATTCAATTGCGCCACCGTTTATGAGCGCTGTTCTCAATTTAAAGGGTATCCTTACACTTCCTTATACTTCTCATGTGTAATAATTGGGGGTGTCAAAATTGATGCGTTCATTTTGAGTTCATTTAAAGTTCCTTTAATTTTTTAATTGAAACGGGGGAAATTCCAGTCGCAACGCAACAGACACATCCACGTCAAAATTTAGCAGTAATAAATTTAATATTTATATATATTTATATATACATTTGTGGAGACTTGTGTCAAGTTGTATATGTATAAGTTACTTCATGTTAAAGATTAGATAGCTCTTAATATGAATAGAAAAATGCACTGAGCTGTCGCCGACGTCTTACAAATGATGCCATCTAGTGGCAGAAAAATAACCTCAACAGTCAACACAAATCAATATCAGTACAGTACATCTTTTTTCATTTTAACTAAATTTCAAGAATTTATTTTCCACTTTTATGGTAACATGAGTATGAAAACTTTTCTTTATATTTTATTGTACATTTAGAACAGATATAATGTTTTTGAAGTGATGCGATTAATTGCGATACATTTTTTTTAACCGCCTGACACCCCTAGTAATAATGTCTCTATTCATGTTTACAGTTTAAAAATTTTAACTGATTTTATGATATGTACCTTACTGTTTTTATTGGTGACTTTTACTACTGATACAAAAAAAAAATACTAACTTTAACTTTTGCACTTAAAATATTTTAAAGTCTGTAGAGATTGATCAGTGTCTTTTTCTTTTTTTTTACACTAGTATCAGTTCTATTTATGCACAGAGTGTACATACTTTTGCCACCAATCAGATCAATATATATTCATAATCAATGCTACAAAAAAACTGCTTTTCTAGCAAACCCCGGCCCGCGGGCCAAATACGGCCCGTTATGCGTTTCAATCCGGCCCGCCGAACTTATCCAGTAAGGCTAGAAAAAAATCCAATTATTTTTTTTTTTTCCCGGGTTAAAAAATGGGTGGGCCAATGGAAAAAAAATCTTTAACTTTACGCCTTGAATTGAAATCTATTAATAATAGATGCAGTCACCAGGTTTGACAGATCACAGTGTATGTGCTATTATAATCTATTTACATTTCTCCTCCCACTTTGCCAAATAGTGTGTAAATCTTGCATATTCATTGAGGCAAACGTACTACCTGGATTAGGGCTATTTTATAATAATCATAATAATAATAATAATACATTTAATTTAAAAACAGCACCTTTCAGAACACCCAAGGTCACTTTACAAAGCATAAAAACACAGCAAAAGTTGAGCTAAAACAATAAAAATGAAGCTATTGGAAAAGCTGTTTTAAATATGTGGATTTTGCACATTTGAAAAACGCAGTCCTAAGTGCACACTATAAGTAAATTGGGTTGTACATTTATCTGTGTGTTTTTACTGTGCTATGAGGTCCAAATGCTCCTGGTCCGGCCCATCTGTCAAAATTTCAAACCCATTGTGGCCCGCAAGTCAAAAAGTTTGCCCACCCCTGGTCTAACACATCTGTGACAACAATTGTCTACTCAGCGTCCAGCAAAAAGTTGGAATCGGCAGCCTCTTATCTGTCATAGCATTTGGGTCACATCCTTTCACTGACAATGTAACAGACGCGTCTCCCTCATCTGTCTCACTGTTGCATCCCTCCTCCGCGTCTTTGTCTTTCCAATCACAACATCCCAGTGATGGAAGACAGTGACTGGACAACAATGATTAGATCTCGTATTCCAAAAAACGGAATGAGAAAAATGACGTTGTTGAATAAACCGCGGAACATAAATTCATACTTGTTTCCTTTAAACGCTTCAAAAGTCGCCAGGCTTCAACTCGGGGGCCCAGAAATGAACGACGACGAAAGTTTAGCTGATTGCTGGAGCTTTGAGGTATTAAATGAGCTTATTGCAAAACGGGCCGGGTGTTCTCAGAGGGGTAAACAAAGAATTGGAGTAGCAGAATCCATGGCAAAAGTGAAGCCGAGTAATTCCGGGTCTGGGAGCAAACAGACGGTACGTGCATGTTTCTGTTGTCAGCGGATCAAATCGTCGGGCCCGATCAAAGGCGCCACATGCTTCCCGAACAAATTCAATGCTCCTCCTACCCCTACGTTTATTTTCTCTTTTTGGATTCTTCGGCCTTCTTCTTTCACTCTCTAACCTCTTCCTTCCTCTTTTTTTTCCCCCAATAGCCTCAATGGTGTCCTTAACCCATTTTCCTACTTTCAGCTCTCGTTGAATCCTTTCCAAACCCGTACAAATATTTCCAATGAGGAAGACCTTGGTTTTGTGTTGTTTCTACAAAGTACATTTCACAGAGTACATTTTACTCTGAAAAAGACTACATTTGATCCCCGTCTAAACAGAGTGCATTTTACACTCTGAAGAGAGTACAATGTATGAAATTAATTAATTAAATAAATAAATAAATCAGTCAAGGGTTCAGGAACAATCCCGCAACCTTCAGCATGGGAGACGGCCACTCTTCCACTTGAGCTATGCCGTGCCTACTTTTGGATAACATTGCTGGTTCAGCGGGTTGACTGGCTATCGTTCCTCAACCCTTGAGTGATTTTTGAAAAAAATATTTTACTCTCTTCCAAGTGTAATGTTTACTCTAGTTTAGACTGGGACCGAAAACAGTCTTTTTTAGCGTAAAATTTACTCTATGAAATTTACCGCGTACCTAGTTTGGGAGCAGCCCTGCTCAGGCATTGTTGGCGTCTACTTCAGGTCCAGACTTTGGATCCAACCAGTTCCCACAGTTGAGAAATGACCCCTCCCCCTGCTTGAAATTGGCAATGATGCAATGCAGCAGGGCAGACGAGTGAGCACAATTGGAAAAAGCGAGCGCGCGCAACCATCTGCAACCCACATGAAAGAATGTCATCATTGATTCAAAGCCCTCCATGTCCAGAAATGGTTTTAAATGTTCACATTTGCATGGTTAGCATCAAGATCTGGCCTTGCTCAAGTTTAATAGCATCATTTTTAAGCAAGTAAAGCTACATTCTTGAAGCCCAAAATATCTTCTTAATCTTTGATTTTGTTAACGAAATAACAACATTGGATGCATATGCATGACTGGCAAAAACTCTTCTTGCATGCTGTCTTATTAAAAGCCATCCATGGTAGTGTCGAATTTGCATTCAGTATAAGCAGTCACTGAGCACTTTTTAACCCCGATCTTATTGTTTCGCCGCTGATTACAGGAAATGATTAAAAGAAAAGCCGCAAAAGAGAACTGCTAGTGTTGTACGCCGCATAATGCCAAGGAAGGTTGCACAATAAAAGATGTTGCTCAACAGGCTCAGTCTGCACAGAAAGGGTTTAGTTTCTAAGCCAAGGCCTTTTAAACACAGCCGGGGAGAACTAACATCCTGCGCGGGACAATCATGGGATATCGTAATGTCTCGAGCTAAAATTGCGTGTTTTCTTAAATCGTCAAAGTTCTTTAGCGACTAATTTAATGCGGGTCCGGGGGTAGGTCGAAATGGCTACACACTTCAAATTGTAGAAACCGCCGCTTAATGGGTTGTGACAAATCTAAATATGCAGACGAAATACCGCACAACTTGTCTTGGTTCACTTTAAAGAATGAATTGCCTTGTATTCGTTCCGTGGAGGGGAAAAATTCAGTCAAGTCGGATTTCAGATGTTTTTATATGGGCAGAAGTGGACAAACTCTTGTTAGTTGGTTTAAAGTTAAAGCACACAGGGTTGGCATATCGGAAACCATGCGCACTCCCATCCAGAAGTATTGGGACACTGAGGCTAATTCCTTTATTGTTGCTTTTAAGCTCGTTGAGCTTCAGATATCTCCTCTGGAAGCACATTTTAAAACCATTTTTAAAAAAAAAAAATCTTTCTATTTTTTACGAGCGGCATGACTGCCCGGATCGAGCGGGCCGCCTTCCCGGCATTCGAAAGGCTGCCATCCAATCACGGGCTACTGAGTCAGGGTTTTAGGACCCAGAGGAGTAAATCCACTTTTGTCCTACGGGCTCTTCTCATCGTACTTCTTTCTAGTCTTCCATATTTGTTTTTTAGGTCGTAAACGTGTCAATAACTTGTGCTGCTCTTTGCCTATTTAATAGCCCCAAAGGGAGGAATAAAGATTCCTGAATCCGACATGTGTTTTCTCTCGCCCAGGTGTTTCAGATTGTTGCATTGGTTTAAAGAAGTGTAACCGGCGTGAAAACCAGAGGGCTGTCTCCGGGTGAAAACCGAGATCATGGAAAATCAACCATAGTCAATAAACACACTTTTGATCAGCCGGTACAACCATTTCCTGGTGTTTGAAATACAAGACACCAGTGGACAGGGGTATCTAGCGTATCTGCATTAGAGTGCCTCGTTGTTACAGCATGGCCTCTGCGCAATGCTTTTCTCGACTTTTCTATCAGACATAGGTCAACAGAAGGTAAAGAAAATCAGATGTAAGTATAACATTTGATTCTTAGACAACACCCCCGACCGCTACGGCTCTCTGTCTCTCTCTCGCTATAGGGCTGCTCAAGATTGAAAAATCAGTTCCACATCCCTGATGACTGTGGTTAAGCCACAAAACATATGGAAGAAATAGATCAGTTAGGTTTTTACACGATCTAAACTTGTCACTTGCTATTGTGTTTTCTGTCATCTTCCAAAAGCCACGGGAGCCACAATGTAGGAGCGCATAACACAAACGCCACTCTATTATCTAAAACACCATCATAACCTCTTCAGCGTGATTTTCGTTTTTTTTTTTCAATAACTGCTTCATAAGAGTCTAAAATCAGGCTCAGACTCGAACAATAACAAAGTCTGGAGCATTTCAAATGGTCCCGAAAGAGCTGTTTCCAATTTCTTACACCGCTGACCCATCTCGAGACGGATACATCCGCCAATGCATCCGAAGCGAAATCATAAAAATAAGCACACGGTTTGTGAAATACGTCCGAACACGATGAAAAGAAGGATTGTGCAGGTTTTCAACTCAAGTACTGACCCCTGTTACGAGCTGGCGTGAAGTTCTGCCATAAACTGTTTCCAGCCAGTGAAGTGAAGGGCAATGAAGTGAAGAAGCCAAATAAACCTACCTGCGTGTGTTTTTTACCCGTGCTAATTTGCGCAGCTACCTGAAGTCGAATGCCAAAATACACGCTTGATTTATTCGCCCCCCCCCCCCCGGCGGCACAAAGTTGAGGCCACGGCCAAGCATAAATCAAACAATATCATATGATGTGCTACGGATGCCCTTTTTTCCACGAGTTGGGTAAGGGGGGTTTCCACAATTCCCACAAACGTCAGTGGGCGAACATACAATGTCACATCCCATTAACTAGGAACAACACGTTCGCTGGAAGAGGACCGAGGGTTTTTATTCCTCTGTTTGTTCCTGTTTGATTCCCTTTGAAATCATAAGCGTCTCGGCTGAAAAAAAAAAAAAAAAAAAAAGAAGAAAAAAAACTCAGACATACCATTGGAAAAAGTCTCGAGATTTGGGTCTGGGAAGTATTGCTCAATATGCTTGTTGCACTCTGTATGGCTTAGTGACTAAAAGCAATGTCTGGCACTCAAAAACATGTTTTTTTTTTATAGTTTTTTTTTTTTCACCGGGATTTGGTATATAGTCTGTAAATCAGGATGGAAAGATTGGGAAAGTGTGTGGAATGATGTCAATGAATGGTGAACAAAGCAATGATGAAAGCCTTCCACTTTTTCCTGCTTATGTCTGCTAAGCACGGGCCGCGATAAGCTTCACAGAGCAATGTTGACAAGTCCCCGTTTAGGTGTGAGATCCAGAGTAGAAACAACAAATCTTACTCGTGCTCCGTCTCGCTTTTTGCTGCCAACCTCGTGGAAAAAAAACGTCCTTTTGTCCAGGCTTTTGGTTACGAAGGAATGACTAAAAATCAAGACATGCAACGCAGATTTAAAAAGGAGACACAGTGGAACCTGAAAAAGTCCCCGACCACAAAGGTCAAGATGCAAAAGACGGTGGAAAAAAAAATACAAGCGACTGACGGTCTGTAATGGCTTAAAGATGTCACAAGATGGCAGAAAAGAACGGGTATGGTATGACGAAATGAAGTGTGCGGTCCTCACTTCAACATAGATTTGTGACCCCCCCCCCAAGATGCCACTAGATGGCACCAAAGCAATATTTTTATGTTAGACATGGTTTTGTCCTCAATACTGCTAAAACTGGTCCCCCCCGCCCCCCATGAAAACCATCCTTCTTCATAGGGAGGAGCAGTTTTATTTTATTTGATCATTTTTAGTACTAGCTACCATCTCTTTATCAGCAATGCAAAGTTAAGCTACCAAATTGATATGATTAGATTATCCAAACAATACTTTTTTTTTTTCTTTTTTTTTTTTCTTGGGGAGAGCTCAGTATTGATCATTTGACATGTCATCATCATTGTTCTCCCTTTTTTTTTATATTTTATTTTTTATTTTTTATTTTTTATTTTATTATCCAAACAATACTTAATCACAGCTGCTATACACCTAATAGCCAAAAACCAATGACCGGCAGCTTTTAGTCAGTGTGCCGTGAGAATTTCTATTTATTTGGCCCAAAATGATTATTCCTTAAGATTTTTCTAATGTGAAAACCTGGGTCAATAAATACTGGGAAAATTCACAAAGCACATCTGGACACAAAACATGCGTCTTCTTTTGCCGTCTTGTCTTTTTTTCCTTCTTTAAGCCTCCATTAAAAAAAAACAAATTCAGACGATTAAGCCTGAACGCTGCAGTCCAGGCTTTGATTAAATCCTGTGCCTTTTTAATGTTTCCAGCACCCATCTGAGCCAGTCTTCACGGGTAGTAGCAGCACTTGAATTAAAGTTGTGCCGAAATAAAAAGTGCAGGCATTAATGTGGCTGTAATTACATAGTCAGGAAAAACGCATTGAAAGAAAGCATGAACCTTGGCCGGGGCTCTGAAAGCAGGGACATGTTTTCACTCTTGAGAGTGGGTGCGTGTGGAAGTGCACGCACACGCATGTGTGTGTGTGTGTGTGTGCTAATGGTTTCTCTGTGTGTCAAACACGTTCGTTTCGACCCGCAAATGAAATGGCATCTGATTGGAAGATGGAATAATGTTATAATGTGTTGACTATAACTTATAAAGAATACTAAAATGTTAATTTCCTGTCGGTGAACGGCAGTTGTCAATTTCTTTTGGGAAAAAATGACTCTTACAGACACACACAAGTATATATATATATATATATATATATATATATATATATATATATATATATATATATATATATATATATATATATATATCATAGAATTAATTTGTCCATCCATTTAGGTTGTTATGAGTCTGTCTCATTTGCAAATATTCAGAGTTTGGCTAAGGCAAAAGCAAACTAAGCACCTGCTTAAGGCCTAGCAACCACAAGAGGGCAATCAAGAGCAATTCATTAACAGTTCATTAACAAAATGATATTTGGATTAAGGTATTTTCATCTTCTTTTACGCAAGATTTTGTCATCTTGTATTAATTCAATTACATTTTGGTTGAAACTTTGTCTATTTAGATGGTTGTTCGTCTCCGTGTGCTCTGCGATTGGCTGGCAGCCAGTTCAGGGCGGCCCCGCCCACTGCCCGAAGCCGGCTGGGATAGGTTACAGCACCCCGCCCCCGCGACCCTTGTTTCGCGACAATTCAATAAAAAAAAAAAGTCACTCTTTAACTCATTCACTGCCATTGACAGCTATAGACGTCAAAAATTCATTTGAACTATTTCTATTAGTTTAACATTTTTTAGAAAAAAATGGATTGTACATTTAGAACAGATAGAAAATTTGGGATTCATCGTGAGTTAACTATTTAAGTCATGCGATTAATTACAATTAAGAAAAATTAATCACCTGACGCACCTAATTTTTAATAATCTTGTCTTTTTTTTTCAACATTTTTTTTTAACTCTTTGACTGCCAAAAACGTTAAATAACGTTTAGTAAAATCCTATGGAGGAGTGCCAAAGACGTTAAAAGACGTTTGTTTCAAAACAGAGGTGAAACTAACAATTTTCTATTGTTGATTACTCAAAAACGGAATAAAGTAGAAACAAACTTTTTTTTTTGATGAAAGATGAGAGTCCAATCTTTCGTTTGGCAGTATGTGTGTTTCCATAGTCCAAACACATAATTTTCTGTAGACCTTGAAAGATCAGTCAAAAGATCAGTCAAAATGCTTAAATCGGCTGGCACCCACGGCATCCCTTTTCTGAAAACGTCTGGCAGTCAAAGAGTTAATGTCTAGGTTTTCATGCTCTTGTTAACAAAAGTGGGAACAAAATGTTAAACTAATATAAATAGTTCAAATGAATTTTTGACGTCTATAGCCGTCAATGGCAGTGAATGAGTTAAAAAAAGAAAAGAAATGAAATGGAAGATTTTGTTTATTTCTTTTATATATCAAAGTCATTATGAACCCGATGACCCTTTTAAGGGCGGCATGGCTCAATGGTAGAGTGGCCGTCTCCCAACCATAGAGGCTGCGGGTTCAAACCTCAGCCCTTGCAGCCAAGTCGAAGTCCTTGAGCAAGACACTGAATATTAATTTGCGCACCGAAAAGATGTATATTGGTTAATTTATGTTGCTTTTATTATATTTACTATTTACTATTTCTCATTCCCCAAAGGAAATCCAACAATGAAAGATCATTTCTATATATTTTTGGGTGGTAATTGAAAGCCCTATGATCAAATTTTGCTTTGGGCCTTCAGCTCTTCAACATGCCTTGTTTATCTGGGGAATACTTAATACATTGCCTCCTAGTGGCCAAAAGTTGTAAGCTACTTTACAAAGAGCAGGGATGGCTTATTATAAAATACAGCTTGTACATTTTGCTCTAAATTTCCGCCAACAAATTTACGACATATTTAGACAATTTGGTCTTTTTGATGCTATTTTTTTTTTTTTGTTATGACATCGCTTGCTTGGCCTATGAGGCAACGCTAGCGGGAGTCGGCTGTATGTAAAAGAGTGGGAGTGAAAGAGTTCATCCGGTTGAAAATGTGCGCCTGCACCGGTTAACAGTATGTGGATCACAAGCCGAGAGGGGCTGATTGGTCCTTAAACTTGTAAGCGCCTTCCAAAAAATTAAGTAGCACACATTGGGGGAACAAGCCAAAGAGGTTGCCATGGATACGGCGCTATACCGCAGGTGCGTTTCCGTGATAAAGCAGCGAAGAAAAGATGATTGTGAGCAAATGCGAGCGAGCTCTTAAAAGTCTTTTACTACCGCTGCAAATACTTGATTTCCACATGGAGACCCCGCAGTTGACTGTGTCATCCGAAGGCGCGCGTCCAGACGAAACAGATCCGCGCTGCCAATTGTTTTTGGGAAATCAGAGCTCGAGCGCACTGACTTTTCCAGGGCCGTCCCCTTTCTGTTACTCTCATTCTACGCTTCTCTCAATAACCACGGATAATATTGTTTGGAACTAAACGGACATTTGTGCCTGGTATGTTTGTTTTTTTTTAGATTTGAGCCGTCCTTCTCATACTCCACGGAGACACCTGAGAAGTCAACGGATGCTCCTCCTGTTTGCAATAGACGGATGTCGTTTCAATGGAATGCGGCGGCGCTTGCCAGTGGCATCGCAGAGGATGCGGAGAATAAAATGGCGTTGAAAAAGAGCAAAGATAATGACGGTGTGTGTGTGTGTGCGTTGTTGTTTATTCCTTCACTTTGTCTATCAGTCCAAAGCAATGGTACACCTGCAATTCCAATTCAAAAGTGATCCCAAAAAAAATTCATATTGTCCACAGAAGTGACCCATTTTAATATTTAAGCTATTATTCTGCCAAGTAGTTTAGGACTGTGGAGAATTATGGAGGTCCCATGACTAACGTCTGCTTTTTATTTTCACGTCCCCCGAACCCCCCCTCCCCCCCTTCTCAATCACTCCTTCTGTTTCTTTTGGCCTCGCCGCTGCGGCCACATGTGATGAAGTGAGAGTCAGCAGCTGACAGGACAGAGATGAGGCAAGTCGGGCTTACCTTTCTTTCTTCGGAGTGTCCGGGGCGGGGGAGAGGGGGGGCCCGGGGGGGGGCAGCACTTAGGTGTGCTCTTCAGGTGGATCTTCACTTCTACCTCCCTCCTTCAGCCACGTGTGTCTCCCATGGGATGGGGTGGCATCAGATGTTCAGTGAAGCCCCCAAAAAAAGAGGAATGATGTCCTCTGGCACCTTGAACCGGTCCAGTGAAGAAAAAGAAGAAAAAAGACACACAGAAATGAAAAGGTGCCTTTTTAAAGTCAGTCAGTCCCCAGCAAAAAAAATCAAAAAAAAAAAATCAATCCATGTGCTTTGTGGCAAAGTGAAAATGTGATGTGATGGAAAGGGAGTAAAAAATGAGAGGGGAAAAAATCCTCTGCCCTGTTGGAGCTGTCCGGACCCGGGTCTGGGGAGCACCTTCCCGATCTACGCACTCCCGTACTCCAGGGTGGAAAGTAGGAGGGAGCAGGTTCGGAGAGAGGGCGAGAGAGGGAACAAAAGTGGAGTCAGAGTCTGCTAACCAGGCAGTCAGGTAGTCAGCAAAGGCTGAGGGTCCGAGCGGGGTGCACTCCCACTTCCAGGACTTATAACCAGTGGCCGTGCACCTCGTTGGACCAATCTCCCTGGCTTACTCCTCGATCCCGCTCCCACAGGCTTATTTTGGGAAAAGACAGACAGGATTGTTCACCCCCTTCGTACAAAAAGCAAGTGTCTGCGTGCCGGAGGAGAAGGGGAGTGTGCAGGATGGGGTGGGGTGGGGTGGCCGCCCCGCATGGAGGGGTGGGGTAGCGTTTAGAGGAGGGCGAAAGGAAAAGGAGCAAAATGTTTTGCCTGGAGAAAAGAAATCATCAAAATACTTCTTTGCTATCTTTTCGATACGAAATCCACCGCATCGACGTGACGTGTAGATTTTGGCACTTGGCAACCTTGAGATGTTAATCCTAAAATCTCCCACAAAAACTTTTTTTCTTCTCCTGCCTGCAGCTCCAATGGGCAATTAATAATCTCCCTGCATGACATAACGCTGGGAACCGCAATACACAGAAAGGGCTTTGTTGTTGTTGTTGTTGTTTTTTGTTACAGCCTGTTGCATTCGTGTGTAATTGTTCCATGATATCGAAATCTCTATGGGATTAATCACCCGAGTGTTGCAATTCACATTCGACAGCTCTGCTATTCATTGCGTCAAATATATTTGACCAGCTACCGATACTGAAAAGTGGACGTCAACCTCAAACATATGTGACCTCAGTCTTACTATGACATTTTTGGGAAATTTGAGTTATGAAGCAAAATCCAGCTGTTTTTTCAAAAGGTGGGCACTTCCATCAATCATCAATTCCCGTCAATGACGGTGCCCACCTCCAAAATCCAGCCGTTATTATCCATCTCAGGGGCCATTTTGCCACTTGCTGTCGACTGAAGATGACGTGATGGTGTTGATCAGAGCTCACCTGTTTTCTGAAGCTATGCTGTGATTGGTTGTGAGCAACACTGATGTCATCTTCAGTCGACAGCAAGTGGCAAAATGGCCGCCCCCTGAGATGGATAATAACGGCTGGATCTTGCTTCATAAACTCATATTCCAAAAACGTAATATTAACCAGAATACCATATTTAGACTAGTGGGGAGGCATAGAACATATTGTCAAAAAAAAAAGGGGGGGGGTTGACTTCCCATTTAACGCAAAATCTGACATTAAGCTCTAGTTTGCGCTAAACTGCGGCAGTTTAACACATCTGCGAATCATCATCTGCACCAGAAAGAAACACATTTTGTCATGAAATCAAAAGTTGTAGAGGTATCAGCACTCGGTATCGGTTACTCATTTGTGGTATCGAACATCGACACTATTTAATTTGTTATCCGGCCATGGAGGAAAGGACGCATTGGATTTCTGACTGGTGGAGAGGTTAAAGGTCAGGGAAGACTTTGTATTATATTTAGGTGTGTGTTGTATTTCATCAAAAACTTTTGATTGGGTCAATCAGAACAAAATCATCCAAGCAAGCTTTTGTAAACACGGGAATAGAAAACAATTAGCGGTTGGTCAACTTTATTACTCTGCAGTGCAGTAATGTCCTTATAGTACGTACTCAAGAGCATATTTGGATAATGGTCCCCACTTTTCTCAAGTATAATTAGGGAACAATTTTAAAAAGGCATATTTTCTTTCGCCCTTTTTTGGTTGGTAATGAAATCGTAGCGTGATTAAAAATACAACACGAGTGATGTCTTTGTGTACTGTACTTGTACAAAACCACCATTGTTAGATTTTTTTTTGGGGGGGGGGGGGGGGCGATTTCAAATGCAAATGGGGCTGGTTAAATTGAATAATGCGAAACCAAATCAGCGTCTGTGAGTGATCCGTGTTGCACTCACTGAATCGTTCTCTGAACATGGAAAGGGTGGAGTGACCAGATGCCCGGTGATGATGTCATCAATAGGAGCCCTGTGTGTGCTTTCAGGCCCGCCATTCATTCATCCCCGGGCGCGTGTGTTTCTGCGCGAACAAGTAGGACCTTATTGTTCGGGGGTGCTACCTACGATGAGGAGGGAAAAAGTGGAAAACACAAGCAACCACATCATCTCTACGCTTCTATTCAGTTGAAGGAATAGCAACACTTGGTCAGCTCATACACGCCTCTTGGAAAAGCAAAAAAATCCACCACTACACACTCCCCTCCCACTCTCCTGTTACTTTTACAAGGTGAAACATTCCCGAAAAGAGGGAAAAAGCACCTGATGATGTGTTTAAAATTTTTTTTTTTTTTTTTTGTGTGTGGAAACTCCACTCTCCCTTTCATTCCATTCCACCAGTTTGGAGCATAAACAAACTATTCCGTTGCATCACACAGACTTTACCCTTGATATTTATCAAAGTCCTCCCGAAATAAGCCATGAAAGGCAGGTTAGCGTAACTGATACACTCCACCCTTTACACCACACCCACCAAAACATAGACCTGCTATGTTTTAACATTTGGGAGGGGGGTTCTGTTCTCGTCAAAGGGGTGTGTGTCCACGGTTGGTTTAGGGGTGCATTTCGAGAGGTGAATGCTTGGCGTGTGTTGAAAGGCGGTTTGTGAGATTGATTAGAAATCGCTTGAGGGTTGTAACGCGACCTTGTTTACTTCAATCTCACTGTGAGGAAAGGATTGTATGCTGTTAATTGATATATTATGTTTAATCAAAAACATATATCAGGGCCCGACCGATTAATCGGCCGCCGATTATAATTGGCTGATTATTGCCCTTCAAATAATTGGCCAATTGGGCCAAATGTCCGATCATTTTCCCCTTAAAACGTTATCAGCGAAGAAAAGCGAAGTTTCAGACGCTGTGAAAGTACCCTGAATGCACCATTTTGCTTGCGTAGCATTCGCAACTAGCAAATGTGTAGCGTATGTTAATCCGGTTATTCTGTTGTCCCTAAACTGTTTAATGAGACTTGACTATAAAACTAAACACGCGATGATAAGAATTACATCCACTGTATATTTCAATACAAAACATGCTTCGTTTTTTAAGGCATCGGTAGCCTAGCGCTAATGCTAAAAGTGAAGGGCAGATCTTATTCAAGTGCTAACATTTTCCTTCAAACGAATATTCAAACACAAATGCTGTGGGAACATTATTAGCATTATATATTTATATTTTTTGTAACCGACAGGTTAATCAGTAATCGGTCATTTTTTCTGCCAAAAATCGGTATTGACGTTGGCCTAAAAAAAAAAAATGCATATCATTCGGGCCCTGACATCTATTGCAGAAAAAAAATCAGTAAGGGCCCACTTCTTTCACATTTAGTTCAACCTTTGCGAGGTTAAAGTTGAAGGTTCACACGAGGACAGCAGGCGTTCCTCTTTTCTCCTTTATACTCCCTCTCGTTGCCATTTTCCCACCAGCATCAATTCAAAAGGGCCATTTTCTCTCAGGTGATGTGGCCCACCTTTGTTGTAACCTCTCAGATGGAATGCCAGGCATTCACACGTGCACAAAAAAGGATTGGAATTATCAAGTATTAGAGGGCGGACGACGGTTGTTCACAAAAGAAGAGGAGTAATAAATGGTGTCTGGTGGGCAGGCAGCAAAAGAAAGAAGGAATGTTGCATTGAAAAAGCCAGCATTGGGAATATGTGATTTTATGCAGCAGATAAAAATGAAGCGCTTTCATGCAAAACTTTTCCAGGGAAATTCTTTTGTGATGGCTTGGGGTTCTGCCACTATGCTCAGCTGGCACTGCGGTGGGGGGATAGTGCGGGTCATGATTTGAAAAATAGCAAATCAGAGACTTTTTGAGAAACAGAGACTTTCCATGCAATGCTTTTTAGTATGGTGTCAGGCGATTATTATTTTTTATTCGTAATTAATCGCATGACTTCAATAATTAATCCAAAATTTTATATCTGTTCTAAATGTACAATAAAATATTTTTTCCCGAAGTTTTCATACTCTTGTTAACATAAAAGTTAAACTAAGAGAAATATGGCTTCATCGTTTGGTCATTGATACAGTCATTTCATAACAATTCATAGTTAAAATTAAAAATGTACTGTACTGTGAGTGTGATATTGATTTGTGTTGAGGTCATTTTTCTGCCACTAGATGGCATAATTGCATTTGTAAGACATGACAGCTCAGTACATTTTTCTTTTATATTAAGAGCTATCTAATTTTTAACATGAAGTAACTTGTGAAATTCTGCACATTTTTATGCATTATTATTACATTCATTACTGCTGAATTTTTACGTGGACGTGTCGTTGCGACTACAATTCCCCCAGTACAGGCTTTCCAAATAAGGGGCGGTTATTAATCGTGCTTTAAAAAATTAAATAAAATTGTGCCGTTAAAGGAACTTCAAATTAACTCAAAATGAACGCACTCATTTTGACACCCCTATTTTTGAGCCAGGTTAAATACAGTATGCACGTTAATTATAAATATAGTACGATTGTAAAATGCATCATATATGTATATAGTTTGGAGGCAGTCAGCTGGATTTTGTTTCGTACCTAGAAATGTCATTTTTGTGGTGAAACCACTCATGATTTTGGTGACAGAGACTCTCCACGCTTCGCTTTTCAGCCACAGATGTATATGAAATTACAAATATATATACAGTATGTGTACAGCTTCATACTTGAATTTTTTTTTTTTTTGTTGTGAGGGCATTTTTGATTGGCATCTGTGACGTTTCCCTGAGATTCAAATTTCCAATCGCAGCAAAACAGACCAGCACACTGCTATAGCCTAATATAGTATCTTGCTCCCAGGGTCCAAGAGTGTTGCCGAACCACACCGGCAGAGCACACTTAAGCCAAGCTATCCTCCATTTAGGATATTGCGCTTTCCAAAAACAGTACTTTTTTTAAATTGACCAAGTCTCAAAAACACATTTTTCAACTGTAATTTCCCAGCAACTGACCTAATTGATATCAACCAGGAAAAGACAACGCCAGCCCAAACAAGTTGACGCAATTCTAATTAAGCCTATTAAACATAAAATGAATCTGTCTGCCTTTCAATCCGGCCAGATTTCCCATGCCCGAGCTCAAGATGTGTTTTATGCAAACAAGCAGTGATTAGTTTAGCAGAATTCCGTGAAGCAATCGCGTAGGCTGCAGCAGCTGTGAGTGAGACTGACACACGCCAGAAAAACAAAAAAACAAGCAGCAACTCTGAAACAAGCACCTCAAGTGTTGAAGGGAAGGATTACAAAAGGAGAAAACAGAACAGGAGTTGGTGATGCAAGATTTGCAGTAGGCATACGTTGAAAGCATGCAGCACTGTATATCTTTTTTTTTTTTTTTTTTTAAAGTACTCGAACTGCCAGAAGGGGGAGACAAAAGTTCCATATTGTGGGACCAACTCATGGACAACTCACCAAAAACATGTTCAGTAATTACCAAGTTGAGATCTCATTTGTGAACATAATTAATGACAGAGTGGATCAAAATGCTGAGTTTAGGGGTTTGGATCTCGACTCCAGCCTTGTGTGGAGGATGGATGGATTTACTTCAAATGATCTTTTCTTTGTTAAAAAAAATAAAAATAAATCAGATGCATGAATGCTAGTGTCATCATTAACTAAACACCAAAAACGAATGAGGTAGAATTAAAGCTAGATACCCCAAAAACTCAATTTGTGGAGTTTTAGCACATTTACGTAAACCAGTTTTTAGGACTGGCAAACCTCCACAAAAGCTTTTTTTTTCTTCATATCTGCATTTAACTCATTCACTGCCATTGACGGCTATAGACGTCAAAAATGAATTTCAACTATTTCTATTAGTTTCACATTTTTTTGAAAACCTAGTTTTTTTTTATTGTACATTTAGAACATATATAAAATTTGTGATTAAATAATTAAGTAATTAAACAAAAAATAAAATATTGATAAAAATAAAAATAATAAAATAAAAATTTGAACTATTTCTATTAGTTTAACTTTTTTTTTCATTTTTGTTAACAAGAGTATGAAAACCTAAAATTTTTTGGGGGATACATTTAGAACAGATCTAAAATTTGTGATTAATCGTGAGTTAACTAGGGAAGTCAGGCGGTTAATTACGATTACAAATTGTAATCGCCTGATACCCCTAATTTTTTTATGTTTTCTTTTTTAAAAACATATATATATATATATATATATATATATATATATATATATATATATATATATATATATTTTTAAGACTAGATTATTAAAAATTTGGGGTGTCAGGCGATTACAATTTTTAATCGTAATTAATCGCATGACTTCACTAGTTAACTCACGATTAATCATAATTTTTTTAAATCTGTTCTACTACAATCAAAGAAATTCTAGGTTTTCATACTCTTGTTAACAAAAAAAAAAAAGTTAAACTAATAGAAATAGTTCAAATGAATTTTTTGACGTTTATATAGCCGTCAATGGCAGTGAATGAGTTAATAGTTACTTATTGAGTCATTTGTTTTTGCATAATCCTGGAAACCTTATCCTCTTCTTTGGCTTGGTGGTACAATAATTAGTCAGGTAGCACCATAGAACAATAAACTTAAAAGGAAATTGAAAAAGTAATATTTGGTCACATTTTTATATCCCAATCCTGCTTTGAAACTTGCAATCTTCCTCCTTGACCTTTGACCCCTGTGTTCACACCAGTAGCGCCCCCCCCCCCCCGCCCCACGTAGCTTTTGCGAACATCGTCTCATTGCTGCTTTCGTAAGGTCAATCCTGTTATAACAAACACATTTAGCCACTTGACCTCGTGCTGACCTCAGCAAAAACATCTGACTTGTTTGTATCTTTTAAAGCGACACGGCCTCATCAAGTTTCTCCTCATGAGCTCGTCGGCAGGCCTGTACACAAACACGAGCTAAGCGTACCGGGTCGGCTTCCGATTTATAACGCACCCTGACCTTGACGCTCACAGGAAACCTCCTCCCTAAACAGCTGTTTCCACACGTCCCACCGCCCACCATCAGTGAAACACAAGGCAAGTGAGGAATTGCGCTAAAGTCACCTCAAAGTCGTATTACCCACTCGACATTTTCAATGTGCAATACGTCCAGATAATTGCGCCAAGTATGAACGTTTCAACAACACGACCGACTCACTGAGGAACATTTGAAATTCTGAACTGTCAGAGGTGATCATTTTTCTTCCTTGATCACGCTGGGCGTGTAAAGAGGGAACAAAGTGACCTTGTTAGGCGAGGGTGGGAATTGACCATAAAACATTGGCGGACGAGTTACTGTTTAATCCATTACGCCGTCTTAAAAGTTTGTAATTAATTACCGCCACTTATTTCGGTGCGGCAGAAAAGACGGGGATGGAACTAAGATGGAAAATGTGTCCGTATGTTAAGCAACGCTGTCAAATGGAACGTGAATAAATAATGAGGCTGTCAACACTGTGCCAGTCAACCGCTTGTGATGCTTAACACAAACTTTCACATACGTCCAAGGTAGGGAGGGGCAACTTTGTTTTTTAGGGCATTGGAGTTTCTCCACCCAAAGAGGTTTTGTTTTTACTCTTGTTGGCAATTCAGCAGGATTACGCACATCAGAATGAAATAGCTAAAAAAAAAAAGAGAGCAATGATGATGACATGTCAAATCGGTAAAATTACAAAATGAACAATACTGAGCTCTCCAGAAAAAAAAAATGATATAAAAACACATACAATATTTATTCTTTATTATTATTTACTATTATCTACAATTTTACTATTATCTATAATTTAGGACAAACGTCCATCACGGAAAGCACCACATAATAATTTTTTAACTTGAATCAAAGTTATGAGGCTAACAATTAGCCATCTAAACTAAACAAGCTAGCTAGCCACACAAGTCAAATTGTAATGAAAATACATCTTTGTTGGAAAAGATAAATATTAAAAAAAAAAATTCAGGTCATACCACATGATGTCCAACTACAGGGTAAATTATTATTATTATTTTTTTTTTATTGAGTTAGTTATTTTTTACACTTTTGAGACATGATACAAAAACTCCTGTCTTTAAATATATTTCAAAACAAAAGTCCTAAATAAATTATTTATTTTTGGTTGCACCACACGATAAGTCATAAAATGGGCATCATCAGACAAACGTAACTCATTTGCTCCCAAATACGTATAAAAACATTTGATTTTAAATATTGCCATGGTCCCAAAAACGTATTTATACGTGTTTTTAATGCTAGAGCATACAGAAGGCTTTGATGCTTAAAGCATTGGTAGTTATTACAAAAATACAGCCAGCAGTTGGCAGCAGAGTATAAGAGAACAACCAGGACCATGTTGCAAAAAAGCTCCTTTCCCCGGTGTTTTAAAAAGATTTGTGAATAATAATGAAACTTAGCTATACGCTAATGCTAATTGCTGCAAAACGGCAACAAATATATATATTTTTCCTGATGAAAGAACAGATTCAAATTTTTCTTTTGGTATGTTTTTCTAGCAATAGAAAACAATATTCTGTGGACCTTGCAAAATCAGTCAAAATCCAGTAAAACAGCCGGGAGAGTACAAGAGAGCAACCAGGGCCAAGTTGCAAAAAAGCTCTTTTCCCCGGTGTTTTAAAAAGATTTGTGAATAATGAGGAAACTTAGCTATACGCTAATGCTAATTGCTGCAAAACGGCAACAAATATATTTTTTTTTCCTGATGAAAGAACAGATTCAAATTTTTCTTTTGGTATGTTTTTCTAGCAATAGAAAACAATATTCTGTGGACCTTGCAAAATCAGTCAAAATCCAGTAAAACAGCCGGGAGAGTACAAGAGAGCAACCAGGGCCAAGTTGCAAAAAAGCTCTTTTCCTCGGTGTTTTAAAAAGATTTGTGAATAATGATGAAACTTAGCTATACCTGTACCTATATTCTAACGAAGGGGGTTGCTTCAAGAAAAAAAGAATTTTGCTCACAGCTTCAGACAGATTTATGAACACGCTTTTGTGTAAAAGTCTTGGACCATTTAGTACGAAAATAGGTGTAAAAACAATTATGTTGTGTTTAAATTTTTAAAGTGGCAAAAAAAAAAGAAGCTTTTTTTTTGGGTCTTTCAGAACATAGATTTTGCACGGGGTCTTGAACGTATCCCCCACAATAAATAGGGATTCACTGTATAGCCATTCATCCCCATGACAAGGTTGGTACAGTCCCATCTACACGCTACATCGAGCATGCAGTAAAGCCGAAAATCCAGAATGTTTTTACCATTTGCCGTGAATAGTGCTGGCTTATTTCATACACTTTTGTCGGATACAAATGCCGGCACATACAAGTTAACGTAACATCTGCGCTGTAATAAGTGGCCTTCTTGTTTTTAGCTTTTTGCGAGCCGACGTCTTCCGGGAAAGCCTGGAGATGTGTAGCTAGCTATACGTGAAAGAAAACAGACAGCGGGCCTTCAGCTTTTTTCGTTGCACCGAGAGACGTGCCAGAAAAATAAAGACCTCTCAATTATACAAACATGCAGCATCAAAACTGCAGCACGGACCACCCATGGAGGCGTCAAGTTCGAGACCACGTTCAAAACCAAATTCTTGGATTGGGTTGCTACCAGATAACGGGCATAACTCGCATGGATGGAGACAGATTTGCTCCAAGAACAGCTTTATGAGAAGCGACCGAGGGCCAAAGAGAATAAATTGAGATGTAGCAATTTCTTGATGTGGTGCTTTGGAAATACACTCGTTCAGTTAATGTTTTATTTGATTTCTTTGGTTTGTAGTTGTCGGTGAAGCTAGCGAGTGTTTTTTTTTTAAATCACGAACAGTTGCGAGAAGTAATGATGGATGAGGTGTGTCAGAAAAGTTCTAGTACTGGTTTTGTTATTGTTTTACTTAAGTAAAGGAATCGAATTAGTACTTTTAATGTTAGTACATCGAAAAACAGACCGTACTTTTGCTGATTCTGATCAATGTTTTCAGTGGATCATCCACGAGTGTTAAAAGATTAATCAGTTCCAGTCCTTTCCGGACCGAGGCTCCAAATCCAACACTGAACCCGCCGACACTCATCACTTGACCAATTAGCGCCTTCTTCGATTGCAACCGCCCGGCGCTGTTGCGAGTCCCTGTACATTTGCGGCCTTTCTGTTTGTACACTCTCGGGTGTTTATCTTCGCGAGATGCCGGCTTAGGACATGTAGATTTCCTGCTTTGACTAGCCGCGAGCAGCAGGCGTGTCTTTTCTTTCCTGAGACAGACGTATAAACATTATTGTTGGAGCGACGGCCAGGAGCTCGTATAGGACAAGGTCGGGATTTCTGTCAGCTGCGCAGGTGTGGGCGCGTGCGTTCAGGAACGATACAAAGGGAGGGGCGGTCTTGGGATTGAAAATGATGAGAAAATAAACAAGAGGGGATTAGCAGGCATATATTGGAAAAGGAGAGTTTTAAAATGACTTTGGCTGAAGGACTGCGTTTTTTTTTTTTTTTACAATTTTAGATTTAACAGTCATTCATTTGCAATAGAAAAGACGATGTATATAAAGGATCAACGGTAAACATTCTTCACATTTACTTATGTAATTGTGTTAATCCTTCTGTCATTCATGTTTCAATCTTTGAATCAGAAAGACGAAACAAGGCTACTTGAATCTTGAATCTTTGATTGGTGCCCTCGACAAAGCAGAACGAGAGAATCTCTTTGTACTCAAACAGTCGTACGCTTCACTGCGATTTGTCTTATCTTGGAACTGATAGAACGCTTAGATTTCAAACTGTTAGATAAGCGCATATGGTGTCCTATGATGCCAATCTGCAAATAAAATGAACTCATTAACTTCCAGCCATTTTCACTGACGCAACCCCCTTCGCTCCCGGCTGTTTTACTGGATTTTGACTGATTTTGCAAGGCCCACAGAATATTGTGTTCTATTGCTATAAAAACATGGAACCCACCAAAAAAAAGATTAGAGTCTCTTATTTTATCAGGAAAAAAAAAGTATGTTTGTATCTGTTTCTGTTTTGCAGCAATTAGCATTAGAATATAGCTAAGTTTCATCATTATTCACATTCCTGTTGAAAACACTGGCAAAAAGAGCTTGTTGCAACATGGCCCTGGCTGATCTCTTATACTCTGCTGGCACCTGCTGGCTATTTTTTGTAATAACTAACATTGCTTTAAGCAATCTCTTCGTGTCAGAAGCTGTATCAAAGCCTTCCAAAAACCATTAAAAAAAACAAAACGTATAAATGTGTTTTTGGGAGTGTAGGACAAAGTATTAAAAAAAAAAACGTATTAAAACATTTTTGGGTTTGAATGAGTTAAGCACCAATCTGGAAGCGTTTTGCCAGTTGATTAAAATTGAAGGACAGGTAGAGCAAAAAAAAACATCAAACTTGTCAAGGGCGCTAAGCTAAGATTCAAGACTTTAGCTTTGTTTCTTCGTTCTGTAGCTTTGAACCTTAATTTGCCAAGTTTTAAGATTCAGGACTTTTGTTGTCTTGCCTTTTGTCCTGAAGCTTCAGTCACTCAGAGAGGACCATCGTCTGAAATAAATTCGCTGCTAAAGCTTTGTCACGGTATTTTAGATGTCTCATTAGACGTTAGCCAAGGAGCGGTATTAACAATTGAAAAAAAAAAAACAAGCTTTATGTAATGTTTACGTCTGCTTAATCCAATATCACTTTGACTTGCATGTGGATCACACATACGTGATATTATCTGTAAAACGACAAACAAGTTCTGAGAAACATGCTTTCTTCTCTTGCCTCGGGCCAATCTCCCCTCTTATTGCCACACGAAGCTAAACGCCGTCATGGAAAAGACATTTGGCTGTGTCGGGCATGAAACCTAAAGCCGCATCACTAAATCTATTAGAAAGGCCGCACTATAATGTCATTCTCAATTCAGCAGCTTCATAGGGTGAGAACTGTTTATAAGTGGACTCAAAACAACAGGAGTACATGTGCGTTCTATTAGGTGCGCGTAAGTTCGATCCCTTCAATCGCTTCTCCTGACCTTCTGTTCAACATCTTTCACATTTTCCTCTCTCGTTCGCCTCTCCAGCCTCTCGCCCTTCATCGGCTACATATTTCTGACACTTGTGTGTGTTTAAGGTTGAGCCCTCAACCCAACCGGCGGGCTGTGGTTCCCTCCTAAACAATTCACATGGAGCTGGTTAGGAAGACATTCTTTCCATGTAGGGAAATTTTGAAACCAAGTGCCTGGAATACAAAAAAAAAATCATAAACAAGAGCTCCGGCCTAATCACATCTCATGGCACTCTCTGATCGCCTTCTTCAAACTTTTTTCAAACAATAATTTTTTTTAACGCGCGATTAACGACCGCCTCTTACATGGAAAGCCTGTACTGGGGGAATTGCAGTTGCAACGCAGCAGACACGTCCACGTCAAAATTTAGCAGTAATAAATATAACTAGAAAAATTCCCGCGGAAATTTTGAATGGGACTGCTGACTCTTGTAAATGAGCTGAACAGTTTAAAATTTAAACGACTGGAATCGGTCAAGAAATGTGGAAGTTAACCATGATCAACATCAACTAAAAGTATCTCACTGTCCCTGAAAATGTATTTAAAAAAATGTAAATGAGCTGAACAGTTTAAAATTCAAACGACTGGAATCGGTCAAGAAATGTGTAAGTTAACCATAATCAACATCAACTAAAAGTATCTTACTGTCCCTTTGAGAAAAATGCACTTTCACTCACACACATTTGACTTGGAGACGTCACGCACCCACATTCCATTGAAATTGTATGAGAGACGCACACCTCGAACAAAAGCCTCTCACGACTTAACGGTTGAAGATGCAGATTCAAAAAATAGCTCGTTAGAACGGCAAGGGTTTGGGGAACGCGAGCATGTTCTCACTTTTTTAAACGGATGAAAAATGACCAAATGAGAGCAGGTTGGAAACTTGATTTATCCAAAATGAAGAGGAAAAAGGAGGCGAATTTAACATGGAAAAGATAGGCGAGTTAGTCCGACTTCTCCTCGCTTAAAGTGAAAATAAAGGTACTAAATGACACCTTAGCCAAATAAAAGTTAGTTGTCTGAAGGAAGAGACTTGTCACTATAAAATGTGAGAATTTGATGTCTAGTGAGCAAAGATAGTGGCCATGGAGACGAGTTGAAGTGAAACTTTTGACTTTTGGAAATAGATTTTTTTGGTTCCCGCCACTCAAAGCCTAATTGCTCCACAGAGTGTAATAGAAGGCTATTTCACTCACTGTCTTTGAACCTGCACAGGGGGGAGTGCTTTCATTCCTTAAAATAAATTTCGACACTGAGCTAAAGATGGGAAAAATTGCTACAAAATGAGCTAAAATTCATATCGGCCGATTAACGTATGCGCGCGCAGCGTGTCTTGGAAAAAGGTGCTTTATCTGTAATTTGTTCCCCCTTTCTCCATTCATTTCCTATGGGACTTTTTTGGGACTTTTTTGGGAATTGCGTCGCCATGGTAACTCGGAATTCCTAGAAAAGTAATGCCGCACCGAGTCAGATCGAGCCGCATCATTTGATGCCTCATTTGTCCCGGTGCGATCTACGGTACGGGCTGCATTTTTGCGGAAAAATCTGGGGATTTTCTAGGGTGGAGAGTAATATGTGCTGCTTTCAGCAGTCCCATAATAATAATGCATATATCCGTGGAGACTGGGGTCAAGTTAAGATAAGATTAGAACTGAGCTGTCACCATCTTACAAATGCAATTATGCCGTCTCGTGGCAGAAAAAAATGACCTCAACACAAATTGATATCACACTCGTTTTTTTTGCAGTGACTAAAAGATGCAGCCATATTTCTTTTAGTGTAACATTTTTTTCTACTTTTATGTTAACAAGAGTATGAAAAATATTGTACATTTTATTGTACATTTAGAACAGATCTAAAATGTGCGATTAATCATGAGCTAACTATTGAAGACATGCGATTGAATACGATGAATATTTTGTATTGCCTGACATCCCTAATATATATATATATATATATATATATATATATATGTGTGTGTGTGTGTGCGAAAGATAGCTCTAGTAAAGCACCTCATTTGGTTGGCTTTGACAGGAAAATGCGTATCCAGATGTAAACTGTAGCTCTTCCCCTTTCAGGGACATATTGAGGCAAAATGACCCCTGAGACAGGCGCTCATGTGTTACATCTGCCCTACATGCCCGGTGCGCAACCGTTATTAACACGAGCCCTGAGTGATCTGATCCAAAATGGATAGCTTTTAAGTACATGTGTTCACAGCTGGCACGGACGTCTCAACGCGAGTCTCGAGTGACCACTTGCGATCGGATCTCGCCCCGTGCAAATAAACACGGCTGGAGGCAGCGAGGCACTTCACGTGCCTGCAAATTTAAATAAGAGGAAATCAAAACAGTGCAGACTGGGATGCAAAATAAACCGCATTGGCCAAGACCTTTTATGCACTTTGATATATTTGCATCAGCTGTGGAAAAATCCATTCTTTTTGCTAACATTTTCACTGTCAATATTTGTGATGTTTTAATGAGATGCATTTGCCGCTTGGACTTTTTGTCCCTCGTGGTCAGGATCAATCTATGCGCAGGGGAGAAAGGGACCGAGCCCTGCTGCAAGTAATTGATGCCCTGCCCTAAAAATGCTCGCAATTGCCTATATTAAACTAAATACAACACAACCTATGATCCCAAAACACACAAATATCATTTCAAACTCATCTTACAGCATTAATAAGCATGAACATAAACGGCTTTCCAATGAGAAAAAAAACAACATGTCAGCAGCTATTTAAAGCTAAAGCAACATGGAAAAGTTCTGTCTTTAGAAAGATCATAACAATATTGAGATTGACATTGTTTTTTTTACACAGCATTTCAATACTGTTAAGAGTCTGTATTCAACCCCTGCATTTAAAGTACACTTTAAAAAGAGATTTTTTGATCCAATTTAAGATTACAAATTGAATTGTTGACCAACTTTTAAAAAATTGCTTTAAATGGTAACACGTGATTGAATTAAGTTAGTCCAAAGTGATTCTGAGTTCATTTAACTCAAGGTTTGGAGTCAGTTTAGATTAACTTAATTCAGGTGAATATATTAAGTTTAATGAACTCTTAATATAATCACTTTGGACTATTGGTAACTTAATTCAATCATGTATTACCACTTAAAGCGATTTTTTATTTTTTTTTTAAAAGTTGGTCAACATTCATAATTCTTTTTTTAGAGTGTAGAAAAGCATTTATTGTACTGTATGCACCATCCAGAAGTCTTTCTCTTTAATATTGGTATCAAATTACCACTAACAGCAAAATGTATCTTACTTGAAACTGTGAATAATCTTAAAATGACTCAAAATGGTCGAATGACTGATTTGTATTAATGTTGTGAAAGTGGCGCTCTCCCGAGTTGGGTTTCCAAAGGAAACGGCCAATCTTAAGACCAGTGAAAAACCGTTTGAGCAAAAACAATGGTGACCTTGAATTTCGCCTGCTTTTCTGCATGTAATGATATCGAGATTAAACACAATATTATTGTTGGCCCCTTGAAGCCAATCATGATTTCTCTCACCCATGCATTAGGGTATGGTAAGTGTTTTTTTACTTCCTGATACAGTATTAGTCAGGGGAGGCGGTGGTAATTAAAGTGTTGGGGGGAAAGGACAACTATGCTGGTTCAACCTGGCAATCACATTCGAAGGTCAATTCCTATTGGACGACTCTTATGTGGAGCAACCGTCTGAACATCCCACATGCAAACAAACCATTATTATGGATAAAACTGTTGTAATCTTATATTTTGTCTGTGTCAACGTAGCCAATAAACGGACCAAAAGCAACATTGGATCGGGCCAGCTCGCAGACTTCCCATTCCTGTCTATGGCACTTTGTCTCAAGCTTGTTGATCCTACAGAGGCGAAAACAAAAAAGTTGGATCGTTTCAAAACAGCACTAATTTCTTGAAACAATGGAAAAGTGACATTTTTAGCACCTGGGAGTGTTAAATGGCTTGATTTAATGGGTAGCTTGCTGTTGATTTTATAATATCGTCGCTAACTTCCGTCCATTCGCTCCCATCCGTCATGTCATACACTTGCGTTTGAACTTTGAACTTTCCACCTGCAACGAAGCAACCTGGTAGCAACCGACCAATCGCCACCGCCGCCCCTCTCTCCTCTATCTCCTCGCCCTGTTTTTTCCAGGAGCGCACAGGAACGTGGAGTAATCTGTCTGGGCCAGGGTGCGGGGTTATGCATGGGCTCACGTTGAGGCCGGGCTAATCACCTTTCGGATCAGTCGGGAGAACAGAGCAGACTGTACCTTTTATCCCAAACCAAAGTCAACAAGGCGGGATTCCTGGGAAGCATTGCAGACATTCTTGAAAGCAGAAACGGAGGGAAGAAAAGAAAAGAGTCACTGACCGTTCTCTCCCAAATTTAAGAGCACACATGAAAGAGAAACTCGGGGTTTGTGTTATGGCACAAGAGATGGCACCTCCAAATCCAGAACTAAGTCTGCACCTTACATTCTCACGTGGCCTAAATGGTCTTCGCCTATTTTGTGTCAGGCGCTATTTTTCGCTGTTGACTCGAGGTAATAAATGACTCTCTTAGCTTGGTGCTGTTTGCACAGATGGACCACCTCCTTC